>NC_084921.1:46077500-46398333 GCF_958298935.1 Phragmites australis | reverse complement strand
GTCGATTTGGTTGAGAATGGTCGCTGAGCAGTCTCTGTTAAACATCCGAGTGGTAGGAGCACATAGGCCATAGCCTCGTTTTGTACTTTCCAAAAGCACAATTAACCTAGCCCGTCTACAGGTGGACCGCCAAAAGTGCGTAAACAATGATAGATACTTGTAGCTAGATGTTTAAAGAAAGAGCATGTTAAGCATCATATAAAAATTATAATTTTTAATACAAATTATAGATATTTAATTATAATTAACTATTTTATTAATATTAATATAAACAACGATATTTGAATAAACACCTTACCCTTCGCCTCAATATATGAGCTACCACGTAAAAACCTATCGTTTTTCTATAAACATCTCTTCAAAGCACCCGTTGTACGTCCTCTAACCCGGCTCGACGGCCATAGGCCACAGGCCACGGCTGCTTCCCACGTGCTGTCGTGCCCCACACGTCATCCACTCCACCGCGGCAACAACATCAATCCACCTCTCCTCGCGCGCAGCGCACCCGAATAACCAAACGGAGCAGTATTTTATCCGCACCCGACCCACTGGACCTCCACTGGTGTGGTGTCAAGCGTGAGGACGTCGACGTCGACGTCGCCTCCGGGGCACCGCGGCGCGCAGGCCTCAGCTCACCTCGCTCGAAGCAGACGGAAAAGCGAAGCGCGAGACGCCGGGCGGGGCGGAGATGTCGGCGGGGCTGGTGACGGAGGAGGTGACGATGGGGCGGCTGCACCGGATCCGGCGGACGGTGATGCAGATGCTGCGGGACCGCGGGTACCTGGTGGTGGAGCACGAGCTCGCCATGAGCCGCCGCGACTTCCTGCGCAAGTTCGGCGAGTCCTTCTACCGCGAGGAGCTCCTCATCAACAAGTACAAGAAGAACGACCCGTCCGACCAGGTCAGTCACCTCCCGATCCAATCCGAATCCGCCGCTCGCGGAGTCAACTCCCTCCCTCCTCTGCTTCCTGCCGCTCCTCTCGGATCAAACAGCTCGTACGCTTGTAGCTAGCTGCTGGATCCGGCTCCCTCCGCGTTTGATGATCTCTCCTTGCTCGATACGAATCCGTAGCTCTGCTCTTGCTCGATCGATCGCTTCGAGATTCGATCGGCGATCGGGGTGTCGACGTCGAGGCTGCCGAATTGCGTCCTCCCCTGTCCTGATCCCGTCTGCTATGCAGCCAGTGAAGAACACAACTGGCGTCCCGCATCACTGAGCAGCGATCGAGCTTGCCGGCTGCCTGACGGCACCTAACGATTCCGATCCTGTCAAACCAGCCAGTTCAGATCCTCTTTTCGTTTCACACCTCAATTCACCATGATCATCCAAATTCATGAACACATGCCCCCTGTTTGCAATCAGCTGTGGAATACATACTACTCCAGTAGCTTATTCAAGTGTGAACATGCTGCCGCTGATCCAATTAATCCTAGTCTCGGTGTCAATGCTTGGATAATTCGACATGGGTTTTAGCATCCGAAAGCGTTAAGGGAAAAAAAAACTTGAAGCTCATGCCGGCTGGGGCTCAACAGCCAGAACACTAACCGCTAAATACGACCAAGTTCAGATAACAATACTGACATTTTGTCAGCACAATTTCACTCCTTAATCAATAGCCACGCTATCGGTAAAGTTCAATATTTACATCCGCACTTGATAGTCCTCTTCAAAGTGTAATTTGTTCTTTTGTTTTGGATCAGATATATGTTTTCTTCCCTAACGATGATAAGGTGGGGATGAAACACATTAAGAAGTTCGTCGAAATGATGAAAGCTGAGAACGTCTCCAGAGCTGTGGTAGTGCTTCAGCAGAACCTCACTCCATTTGCAAAGTCGTTTCTTATAGAATTAGAGCCGAAGATCCACTTGGAAGTTTTCCAGGTTAGTCTCGCTCACCAAGAAGCTACTGTAATTTGACTTGGTCCGCATGTTGCTGTGCAATCATCTTCTGTTCTTCTTTTTTTTTCTGATGACGGAATCGATGAACAGGAGGCCGAGTTGCTTATAAATATCAAGGACCATGTTCTTGTTCCTGAGCATCAAGTGCTTACAAATGAGGAGAAGAAGACATTATTGGAACGGTACACCTTAAAGGAAACTCAGGTATTGCTACTTGTTCACACTTTACTTTTGGCATCGGTTTAGGTAATAATATATCTACTTTCCTAATGTAGCAATACGGTTGAGCATCAGAGAAACATATGGTTTTGTAACTTTTGTTAGTAAAAAATCGGATGAACTTTGTAGCCTCAAGCATTTGACTTTTGAGTAGCCATTTTCAGTTCCAGTCATCATCCTTTGTAGCTTAGGCATTTCTTGAAGATATACCTGATTAGACAGCCATACTTAATCACCTAGACCATGGACATGACTGGTTATGGCTGTTAGGTAGGGATGCAAATGGGTATTCAATGGTTAGTTTTGAGTCGCTACTTTAGTTCATTTGCATCACTGTCTGGCATGCTAGGAGTGCAATTTAGTTCAATTGAGTGAGTTTTTGGTTGACCCAATGATCCAAAAAAAGCAAAACTTGCATCGCTACTGCTAGGGATTCATCACATGACAACAAAGTAGTCATACTGATACTTATATGTAGGTCACATGTCATACTGATACTTATATGTAGGGATTCATCACATGTCATACTGATACTTATATATAGGTCACAGAAAATTCCTGATTCTCTACAATTTGCTTCAAGAAAACTGCTCCGTAGTTTTCCTGTTGAAATTGAACCAGATTATCCATTGGATCACTTCAGTTTGTATGATAACCTCTGCATTTTTTCAGTATGTTGCTAGCAATATGCAAATGCTTTCTTCTATTTAACTCCTCTGATCACAATGCATTGGACCAAACAGCTTCCAAGAATACAGATTACAGATCCTATCGCAAGGTACTATGGCCTCAGACGAGGACAGGTCGTGAAGATCATCAGACCCAGTGAGACAGCCGGCAGATACGTTACATACCGCTATGTCGTGTGACAGAACACAACTGAACTGAAGAAGAGAACCATAAATATGGTAAATTTTGAAGGTACACATACACATATGCTTCCAGCAATCTGTATCGCCAGCTACTAATAACGATGGCATGGGTGTTGTGAAAGTGAATTTGAATGAGCTGAATATATGGACCATACATAAATTCCCCTGTTGTACACTTGTTTTATGAACTGTATAAACACAACAGAATAAAAAAGCTGGTTCTGGGAGCGATGAAAGCTTCTGCAGTTGTGTTAATGTCAATTGCTTATTACTATGAATAAATCCAGAGCCTTAACCATTTGTGATGAATCTATTAGTGACTAACAGAGAGAAATGGTGGATCCTGTCAGCCTGGCGTGGCACGGTTGTACATTCACTTCAGATTTTGTTTTAGACAATACATTCACTTCAGGTAAAAGTTCATTCTCTTGGAGGGCGGAGTGGAATGCGCTTGCCCCGTGGGCCGTGGTAGGCTGGCTTGCTTTGGGCTGGGCCTTTTACCTTTCTATTTCTTTTCCTGATTTTTGGTAAAGACTTAATGGCTTTTTTGGGCCTAGGCCCAAGGCACAATTCTCAGCCTAGATTTGTCATGTTTCCTTGAATTTTTTATTGCCACACGCGGAGTAGATTAGTAGTCTCTATAGACATTTGATGATTGACTCTACACTAAACTGATATAAGTGATTTCCTTAAAATAAGAAAAAAAATGATATAATGGCTTGTCTTAGACTGCACGGAGCCGAATGTGCATGCAGCATGCCCCGTTTGTAGGCTGGCTTGCCTTGGGCTGGACCTTTTATATTGCTTCTAAGTCATATTGAATTGATAACACTTTCATAAATTACAACTATGATGATATGATACACGTAGTATACGATACATAAATACCTTACGTGAAATATATTGGTAGTAACAAACTCAATGGTCTACACTTATTGAACCATTTTTTCCGCGAGATGTCTTCAACCTCTCCTTCTCGGCCTTTAGAGTACCAGCTACCTCTTTCTTTCCAGAGCTACCTCAACACATGTATGTACAACATATTACAACACAATCCCTTCCGTGGTAACCAGATCCAAGTCCGGATCAAATTGAATTAAAAGAAGAATTTCACATAAAATGGTAAAAATGCATATAAATAGAACATTACAGAGGAACTCATTTTTTTCACCACATAACCTATGGCTGCAAATAATTTTAGAAATTATTTCATCACATAAGAAGAATATTAGTGAACTTTTCCAGATTTTTAGAAATTTATTTGAGATACTAACAATTGTTAGAATTTATAAAAATAGTATTTTTGGAGAATTTTATTTTAAATTCTACACATGATTTTTGAGTGAATCTAATTAAAATGGATTGCACATGGATTATAAAATACGTAAAAAAATTCTAAATTTTTTAGAGTAACAGAAGACCACTGAGAGTTAAAATAGCTATATGAACAGTACTTTTAGCGTTGTACAGTACCCGCACGGTAAGCCACCGTAGCTCGTGCTGGACTGATTACCACCTTTCCAGGGGACGGTAAGAGCCTAACCGCTTTATAAGAGGGTGGTAGGGATCTATTCTTGTAAATCTTTTCATCCGAAATATATTTATTTAATTATTTATGTTAAAAAAATATAAAAATAAAAAAACTCGAGAGCGGGAAGGGGAGATGGGCCACTGCCGAATTGGGCCAAAAGGAGGTCAGGGTTGCGGTGAGAGATAGAGGAAAGGAGGAGTCGAGCTGAGAGGGATTTCTCTCTTCTTCTTTTTCATTTTCTCATACATTATGTAACATTTTGAGTTTTAGCATATTAATTAATAGTAAATTTTACTCTAAATTAAAAAATTTGTAATTAATTAAACCAAATAAAATCAAATAAATATGTACATGAATATATATATATATATATATATATATATATATATATACACACACACATATACACACACTAGTATGTATATATTCATATATATTAAATTGACTAAGTATTCCAAAACACACTACCTTAATTTCTAAACTTCTTCGTGCATTAATTGATTATTGTACATTTGGTTTATTGTTTAAGTGGAGATTTAAAATTGAATGTCTCTCAAATTCAAATATATTCTTAGATTTCATTTAGGTCAAATCTAATTTGAATTCAAATCTTTTTGATTCAGATCATCTGTCAAATCTCAGAGCTTTACTCTCATCTCATAATTCAAATATCCCAATTGAAATTATGCCCAGATCTAACTCAAATCCAAATTCAAATCTCTCTTTTGAATTTATCTCAAAACTCTTTTCTCTTTCCCTTTTTCTTTTACTCCCTGTGCACAATCATCCCTCCCTCTCTCTTTGTGAGGCCCGACAAACCAGTCCATCAGCCTAGGTCTCCCCGCGCGCGCCGGCTTGCTTGCACCCGCCCACGACCACGCGTGTGCGAGCCTAGCCATCCATGTGTCGGGCATCCGACGTGCGCCCTCTTAGCTCGAGCGCCCGCGTCGTCTCCTGCGCCAGCGCGCCACTGCCGCGCTATCCGCCCCGCCACCACGACTGTAACACCCTGTGTTTAGCATATTGTATAATTACAGAATTAGCTCTAAATTAAAACTTTTTGAGGATAATTAAGTAAGCTAGTACATGTACAGGGATGTGTATGTATACCAGTACATACACCTTCACACATGTTGGAGGTATGGAGTTGACTAGTTGTTCCAAAGTTTACCAGTGCAAATTCTAGCAAGATCACTGCATTAGGTTGACTGTCATGCATTATTGGATTTTATGATTCTTTGTGTGGAGGTTTGAAGTGAATGTCTCTCAACTCAAACCTACTCTTAGATTCTGGTCAGCTCAAAAATCAATTTCAGATTCAAATCCCCTTTAAACTAGATATCCAAAATGAATCAACTTCAATTTAATTGAAGTTGATCTTAATCCAAAGTCAGGATTCCAAATTCAAAAATTGCCAAATTGAATTCTTTCAAACTTCATGTATGTTTCTCTCTTTCTTTTTCTCTTCTCTCTTTACTTCTCTAATTTTCCCCATGGGCCGGTTTCTTTTTCTTTCTTCTCCCTTAGCCCACATCGGCCTTTCTTCTTTTCCTTGGCGCGGCCCATACCGTCTCCCAGCCCATTCGGCCGCCCCGCCCTTCCTATCCCCACGCCTGGGCCGTCTTTTGGCCCAGCCCGCCGCGCATCTCGGCCGCTGGCACACCTGCGCACGAAGGCGTCCGCGCCCGTGTACGCTTTCCTCTCAGCCGTTCGCCGCGATGCGCGTCATCCAGCCGCCCGACCAAGCGCCTCCTCTCTCCTCTCTCCTCTCTCCTTTCTCCCGCCGCCAGTGAGGACGCCGCTCACCGCCGTCCTTCACTTCCCTGAGCTACCGCTCTCTCTTCTCTCTCCCCCTCCCTCTCACAGCGCCACTCGCCCATGCCTTGCCGCGGAGACTTCTGCGCCCGCGCCCATACCGAAGCAGCGCGAAGCTGCCACGCCGCTCGCCGCCGTACTCACCGGGCCAGCACAATGCATCGCGTGCTCGCGCCATTGCCGCTGCCCCGCTCCCCTCCGGCTATAAATATGAGCCTCTGGCTTCCCTTTTTTTCCCCCTTTTTCGCCCCCCCCCCACCGTACCTCATCCACACCGCCGCCCAAATCACCGCCGCCTCCGTCTCAATCTACGCCACCGTCGTTCGCCGATTAGTCGACATCGCCGATGGGCTGTCAAGGAGTATCGGAGGTCGGACGCCGTTCCTGTGCCGCCTCCCGTTTGTCAGAAACCGACGCAAGCCGTCCGCGAAGAGGAGCCCGCAAGCGTTGCCACCGCTCTTCGCAACTCGCCGCCGGCCGTCGTCTCGTCCCTGCCGTTCCGGTGAGCCCCTTGCCCCCTAGGGTCCCCCTAGGCTAGTTAGTGGGAGTTTCCGAGCCCTTTAGAGGCTATTAGTCGCTCGCCGCCGAGCATTTTTCTCCCGCCGCAGCGTCTGGTCGCCGCCGGCGCGTGCCTGCGTCGTATGTGTGTTCTCCGGCCATCGTGCTAAGGTCTTTGGGACCCAGAGCCCCGTTTTCTTGCAGGAAGAACGCCTCCCCATGCAGGGGAGGTGCTGCCAAATTTTACCGCGCCACCGCTTCCCCCTCCGGCACTGATCTGACACCGCCGCCGCCGTTCACCGTCGTCGCTGTGCTGTCAGTCGAGTTCGTCGTGCCGCGTAGTGCCCCGGCGTCTAGCTCTCACGGCGAAACCGTAGCGGAGACTCGTCGCCGGCAAGCTTCTCCGTGCCACGCCGTCGTAGCCCTCGCCGCCGACGCCAAATCCCCTCCCCTCCGCCGCACGCTGCGCGCGTGCGCCGTGGGCTGCCCTGCCGCGCACCCCCGCTTGACCCACTGGCCGGCCAGTCGGCCAGGCCGGCTTGTACCGCAAATGGGCCGGCCCAGGTTCTAGAGGCCATAGGCCGCGGCCCGATGACTCTGTAGGCTGCACTGTGCGGGCCCATTACTGTAGATCTGAGCCCGGCCCATCCAGGCCCGGATGAAGCCCAAGTGGGCCCCACTGGTCACTGTTCATATGGGCCCCTTTCACTGTTCAGTGGGCCCCACCCATAAATAGTGTCTTTCCATGTTTTCTAGATTTAAATATTCTTAGAACCGTAACTTCTCCGTTCTAGCTCCGATTTCGGCGATTCTTTCACCGAAATTCATCGAAAATCAAGATCTACTCATTGATCACCTCGTGGTGTTCGTTAGGACTTGTTTGGCTTTTCAATTGGTATTAATCGGTTCTTCTTTAGTTTAGCCGTGTTGATCATAGTTGTGAATTACAGAGGAGCAAGAGCAGGAATAAGAACATTTGTTTTGCGAGATCTGTGCTGGGATTATTCAGGCTGAAGAGGATCCTGACTTTGACCAAAATCAAGAGGAGAACTCCGGAGAAGGCAAGTCCTATTTTCCTTGATCATATTGAACCTATGTTTTCCGATAATCTACATGCTCAACTAAAACTGGGAATACTACTGCAGGTGCTATGTATTATGCTTTTGCAATTGTTTGTAGTAGTTAATCCTATCAACACCGCCATGCCATAACTAACTTCATCCAGAATACATATCACCCTAGGATTACCTATTGTTATCTATATTAACGATGGAAGATGTCTTGATATCTAAGCATGCTTAGGATTGAATACGTCTCCTCAGAGGCGTCGCTTTTAAACTGCATCTCCTCGGAGGTGACAAATTACCATTATCCAGTATTAAAGTCATGCCATGAATCTTGATGGATATGAATTCTGTGATAGATGTGAGATCCTTGATGGTGTGTGGGTTATGGTGGGAGATGTGTGAAAACTGGTGAAAACTGTTTTGGCGGGGGCAGGTAGAGTAGTCCTCTGTGGGAGGGGATGCTCTTGGGGGCATGTGGTATTGTGGAAATACTCGTGCTGGGAGATGCCCACCCCGGCCGCTTAAGGACCGAGTCATTGCGGCTCATTTAGCCTAGCCACTACGTACAATCATGCGTCCTGTATGGGCAGGACTTGACTTTCCTTTCACTGGACTGGGTCGGACATCCTACCAGGAGGTTGAGAGCAACGAGCAGGCAAGTACTATCCTGTCCCGCATGCTTGGAGGTTTCTAGTACCGGCCGAGGCTTAAAAAGGGATGCTGGCCTTCGGAAGCATGCAGCTCTGGTACTTGGGCATGTCTCGTGGAAAAGCCTGGCAGGAAAGGTGTTATGGAGGGTCTCGGTATGATTCACTCCCCTGCATGCAACAGTGGGAGGCTGAGAATATCGCGTGGGTAAAGTTGTACAACCTCTGCAGAGTGTAAAACTATTCGAATAGCCGTGTCCACGGTTATGGACATGCGAAAGCAGCAATCGCGTTGACTAGACTCAGGGTGCGTGTGTCTTGATGAGTGAGTGGGTGGACTAGATGTCCGTATGGTGATGTTTCCTGGCTCGATATCGCCAGAGGCTGTGTGGTACTAGGTGTGCACCAGATGTGGTAAAAAGGGACTGAGGAGTGAGGTATAGCCCCTCCCAGGACCGAAAACTCCCAAATAAAACTTGTTACTAGTTTTGAACTATTAAAACGGTTTTAAAGTTAATCATTGATGATACAACTAAATACCTGCATAAATTGCTTTACGCTAAAACTATTCCGTAAAGCCTTATCCTTGAAATACTTCATTATGCATCTATCAAACCCTTGAAAGTAGTATAGGGCTTGCTGAGTACCTTTTGTACTCACTCTTGTTGTCATTCAGATGAAGAAGATAATGCCGACTTTGCCGGGGGCGAAGCCAGAGACGAAGAGTAGTCTAAGTCGTGTTCGCACCTTCGCTGCTTGTGGCTTGGGTCCTTTTCCGCTGTGCTTTTCATGAAGGCCGCTAGGCCATATTTGTAAGGGACAATATGGTTTGTAACTTAAAGTACACTGTACGCTAATGTATTGTACGAAGTTTGACTATGATACTCCAACTGTTGTACTGTGCGTATCAGCTACGTAATCTAGGGACTGATACAGGAGGCACAGGAGATCCCGGCAACGCGGGTCCTACAACGACGGCCGACGCATTCAATGTGTCGGTGACTTTCTCGCCATCTCCGCGCTCTCGCTCTTTCTCCCCTCTCTCTGCTCTCTCTGCGTGCAACTGAGCCGTGTGACACCCGTGACTTTCCCGCCCGTGCACGCATGTGGCCGGCGCAGTGCGGCCATGCCACAGGAAGTAAGGTGGGCGCTGCCCTGCCATCTCACCGCCGCGTTGCTCGCCGATGATCGCGCGACTTCATGGATTTCCACACCGCCTCTTTACTCATCCCTCCCTCTATAAATAGAGCAGCCCAATCTTCCCTCCTCTGTTTCCCCGTCATCGCCATTGCTCACCGTTGTAGGTTCGTTGTCCCTATTTCTTCCCTCGCAAGTAGCTGAGGAGTACTAGGAGCTCTCCATCTTCTCGGTGCTGCCCCTACCTCACCTAGAAGCTGAACTGGAGCACACGCACACTAGAGACATGCAAATGCCACCACAGCCGAAACTTCATCGCCGACCACCATCCTCTCCCTCTACCTCTCCGAGCTTGGTGAGCTTCCCCATCACCCTACCCTTTCAATTGTGCGTGTCATTTTTCCTTTCGCCCGACTTTGGTGCGCCCCTCCATGGTGACCGAGCGCCACCGTACCTCACCCGCAAGCCATCGTCCAGGCCACAGTCCGGCTATCGGACCTTGGGCCCCCTATCCGAATTCCCCGCATCACGCTGCACCTGCAGGAACCTTTAGCCGGTCAAACTGCCTCCATTTCCTCTTCTCTGCTACCCTAGCCGAGCTCCACCGCCTAGCTTCACTCCGGCCGTCGTTGGAAGCCGCTCCAACCACCGTTGGTCAACATTAAGCCCCCAAATAGAATCCCCGTCGTATGTAGAGGTTCGACGACCATATCTCTTTGTTAGTCACTGGTGGGAGCGCGAGTCCTGCGAGCCCTCTAGCGCAACTCCACCACGATTGCTCGCCGCTGCTTCCCCTTCACCGATTTTCTCTGCCCAACCAAGGTAGGCTGCGGCTCAGCCCACATGTTGTTAGCTTGCCAAGCCAGCCCAGCTGGCCAAGGCCGTGCCCTAGTGCTCAGCCTAGCTTCAATAGCTCGCAACACTAGCTAGCCCGACCTGAGTGGGCTAACCACTGTGCAGGTCAGCCTAATCTAAACTCATATCTGGCTTAGCCTGAGTTACTATTCAATGGGCCCCACCCATGAACAATGCCATTTTATATTTCAATATTTAAATTTAGATTAAATTTTTCGTGAGTCACAACTTCTCCGTTCTGGCTCTGATTTCGATGATTCTTTTACTGAAATTCATCTAAATTTGAGATCTATCTATTTATTGCAGTGTGATATCCATTAGGGCTTATTTGACTTTTTATTTAATGTTATTTGATTCTTCTCTAGTATAGTTCGTTATTGATCATAGTCGTGTTTGCAGAATTAGCGGAGTTTTGTGAGTGCTACACAGGAAGCATCAGAAGCCCGGGGGATCGTGATTATGACTGAGGCTTAGAGGAGAGTGTTAGAGAAGGTAAGTTCTATCTCCTTATCATATTGAACTTATGCTTCCAAATAATCTACATAATCAACTAAAAAACCGAACTTATTATCGAATATACTATGTATTGTGCTATCAACTGCTTATAGTAGTTAATCCTATCATATAATTGTCATATCTTAAATATTATTATGCAGAATATATCACCCTAGGACTACTCCGACCCTATAGTGTATCACATATGTTCGGTACTTGGCTACGGGCATTAGGAAAGACTTAAAACCGAAAGTCCTGTTGGGAACGACTGCTATTTGCTAGTCGCTTTGGTTATGCAGGAATAATATGTTGTTTGATAAAAATATATTTCATCTTCTTTGTAGGTTATCTATCTTTATACTCACTGACTTCGTACCTGAACTATATTACAGAAGTTGAACTCTCGGAATACATTTACAACGGCTTGTCAGCATTTGGAAATAGCGGTTAGGAGTGTTTTACCTAGATCCATGTACGAAAGCAGATCATAGCATCTTAGCATATCATGTTTTCACTTTTGTTAAACTTTATTTATATTTTTCTTTTTTAGCTATGTGCATTTTAGTTATGCAGAAACCGAAAATATTCTCAATACGATTGTATTGATTTTATGTAATTGACCGAGTTCAAAAAAAAACTTTCGTTATCGAAAAATTGTCCATGGCCACCAACCAAACGAACAGTAGGAATGAAAAATAACAAGAAAAAAAAAGGAAAGATAAAAGGAACACATACAAAGACAGACAGCGATCCGCCGGTGCTTCGTGTTCGTGCTAACCCTCTTCCTCCGCCCCTTAAATCAGTGGGAGCAATCATTCACTCTTTTTTGCAAGCCACGGACTCCCAGTCTCTGTTTCTGCTGTTTGCAAGCCAGCGATCAGCTGGTCCAAAACCAGATCGATCTGCCGGCGCTCTCGCTGAGCAGCGCAGCGAGAGCTCTCTGATCCGTCGCTGTCGGACGGCTCATCGCCGGATCAGCTGGGCTTCGATCTGGTGAGGCATTTACGAGTCTCGAGCAGTCGGATCCTCCTACGCTCGAGACTCGAGACACGTCCACGGTCGATCGATTCTGACGATGACGCGCGCGGGGTCGGGAGAAGGGCCGGTCCGTCGTGGTGCACGCGCAACGGTTAGCTAGCGGCAACTGATGGCGAGCCAGGAAAAAATTCGAGACCAAACGTGTGGACGGTTGCCGCACCGACCTGCACCGCCCCCGGGCCCGGGCCCGGGCGGCCATGTAAACAAGTCGCTGCCCGCCTTGCTCGCTTGCGTGTTCCAGGCCAAGTCAAGCCGAAAGGTCTGGCAGTTTCGTGTAGCTGTCACGGCCGCTCCGGCTGCCGCGTTGCGCCGTCCCGGCCCATGACCAGGAGGAGATGACAAGAAGAACCCATGACCATGAACGCTAAACAAATATTCTGAAAATGACACATGAAAAAAGAACACGTAATTTGCCTCTACAGTTACTCTGAGGATGTGTAATTTTTTATCCTGGCACTGATTTTTCGGTTAGTAGACAGGTGGAAACATCTCGAGCTGAATGAGGGGTTTGAATCCGGATATATTTATGCTAGTAAAATTCATGTTACTCTCTCCGGTCAAACATCTCGGGGTGAACTGGAGGTTTGTTCATATATTACACGGTGTTCAATTATAATATATTTATAAAGTCCAATAAATTTATAAGATTATAAAAATATTTTTCAAGACAATTCTAATACTCTTATAATTTTGATACTTTGAATTAAATATTTTAAAAGTATAAATAGTTAAAATTTCAAAATTTTGAATAAACATTATTTAGAATGTCATGTATTTATAACCGGACAAAGTAGAAATTCCCCGCCGGTCAGTTCTCAACAGCAGGTCAGGTGCACCAACAAATACCTAACTCAAAGGTGGTCCCACATTTC
The DNA here is from genome assembly GCF_958298935.1 of Phragmites australis. Lineage (NCBI taxonomy): Eukaryota > Viridiplantae > Streptophyta > Magnoliopsida > Poales > Poaceae > Phragmites > Phragmites australis. The sequence goes on along the minus strand of NC_084921.1, from coordinate 46,385,388 downwards.
AGTGACTTGCCAGCTCATCATTTCCCGGGGAAATCCTAGAGTACTCCCAAAGCCCAAAATCCACTCTAAAGAAAACCTCCGTAGCAGAGCTTTCTTTCCCCTTCCCTTCCCTTGGCTTCCTCCGCCGTCCCATCGCCGCCACCTTGTGGCGCATCAAGAATTCGAACTCACTCGTCAAAATATCGAAAGCAACAACACCGGCTCAATTTGATTATTAAAGCCCCCCCCCCCCTCCTTTCCAAAAGCTTGAAGCTTTTAAACCCTAAATTGGAGGAAGGGAATTCGTCTCCTCCCAGCTGCAGTTGCGTGCTCCAGAGAGGTGCGGAGCCTACGCTTCCAGTTGCAACGCCGACGAGCACAACGCCGCCGGCCCCTCCCTCTGAAGGATCCTTCACCCGCCGCTCCTCACTCGGGTTGGTGGAGTGGAGTGGAGAATTGACCGGACGATTTGTTTCTTCTTTTGCTGGTAAGTAATTCTCTTGTTCAAAGAGTTGGTTCTGTTCTGGGGGACCTTTTTGTTTGCTGTGACTGGGAGTAAGCAAATCCGGACCTTTCCCGTCTCTTCATCCAGTTAGTTGGATTCGTGAGCTGCCGGTGCCCTGCTAATCCAATCCAATCCATCCATCCTTGGTTCGATTAGGTTCTTATTCTTCTGCAGCGCTCAAGATCAATCTAGGCAAGGTTCCAGTAGTTTATTTTCCACAAAATTGGGGTTCTACTGAACGCCCATGCCCCATGTTAAGTTTGGGCCTGGTGGTTTCAATCCATCCTTGCACTAACCAATTTTAGTTCGCCACATATTCAAGACAATAGTCTAAAGGTGTATGAATGAGATTGATGATTAGAGGGGCTGAATAGACGACTCAACAAATTTCTTGCGAAATTGATGATCGTCTCCTATTTAGATCAATATATCTCAAAATTCAAGCGGAAGCAAAAATCGAAAGAAATTTTGACAAGAGAAAATCGATGCAACACGACTCTACGGATGGTATATGAACCATATGTTTCATTTAAGATCGATCCATGCATCTTAACACTCAAAATATCACAACTAGCAAAAAAAAAAAAAACAAGAAAAGATGAACACCGAGCAATGAAACTTTCCAATTTGATTATCTAGAGGCAAGAGAATTTAAGATCCTATCACATAAGCGTATATATGCGAATTTTATGTCTCTAGCAATAAGAAGAATGACCTCACAATGTGCTGAAATTTTAGCTCAAAAAACAAACCGAAAATCAAATCTGGAAACCGAAAGACTTGCAAACTTCCAAGGGAACCAATAGAGGGAAATTAGAAGGAGGTGAGTACAATAGTATAAAGAAAAATAAACTTCATTGCAACAGAGATCAATCATATTTTAGACAGATTACAAAGATTTTTCCTCATAAATCTCTCACTTAATACATAGGCTAAGCACTCCTTTTCCTATCATTTAAAACTCTAACACTAGGCTCTCAAATGAGTGGCATAATAGGCTCAAGTGGCTGGTTCACCCTCTTCCATAGCCCTACCTCTCTATTTATAGGCCTAGTAAACTTAACCTCTAAGTTTTCTATTTTTTCCTAAAATACCCCTCTCTTGTAGTACACTTCTACCTACCATCGAGAGTATTTTAGTTCATTTTTTTCTCCATTTATCGAATCGCGTTGCCTTTACGACTTAGCTTCGTCTCGACGCAAGCTTCACGATGGTGCCACGTACTCCTCCATTCCTCTCACGGTTTTGAGGCTAAACCGTGAAACCCAAGCACGTTTATCAAAGCGTGAATAACCGCCACTTGCTTCCACCTGAAGCAAACGCTCCGATGATGACGCGTGTCCTCCGTCTTGCGATCTTAATTACCGGCAAGTCTCTCCCGCTCCTGATCCCTCGGACCGTCTTGTCACTTGCACCGGTATCCTTTTCGCTTGGCTTTTTCAACACGTCATCTTCATCTTTCGTTTCATGCTTTGCTTGACCTTCATGTGTACAGTTAGGATCACCCTTGACCGGCCCTCCTTGATCGTCCGATACCAAACACCCGTTTAGCCCCGATCACCTACCGTCAACTGCCAAGTTGCATCCGTCTCTTATACACCTTGAAACAAGCAAATATATTTGTCCACACTCCAAAATATCTTCAGGTTAGCACAAAATCAAAAATTCAACTCAGATCACATCCTGTAGAAAACGTAAACATCGGATGGTCTGGTGTGTTCTGCTTCTAAACACTGGACCACCCGGTGAGTGTAACGCTATCTGTTCCAAGAAATTTTTGCTCTCTGCACGAAAAAGTCCGGTGAAAACTTCCGGTGATCTCATGTCTATCACCGAATATCCGGTGTGCTAATCCACCGAACCACCATTCTGCAACCTCTCTGCAATAAAAGGTCTGGTGCATTCTCCGGTGTTCACAATCTCATCATCGAACTATTCGGCGTACATAATCAAACTTGGTGTAAAAAATCTCCTCTTTGCAGAAAATGCTCTGGCGCTCTTAAATTCCATCACCGGACCATCCGGTGTTTGCTTTTATTTCTACTCCAGCACTGAAAATGCTTCGATGATACCCTCTGGTGTAGTCACTACACTCACTGGACCTTCCGGTGCATTGATCTTTAATTTCGCCTAAAAAATTGCTCTATGCAAGAAATAGTCTGGCGAGTATACACTGCCCACACCGGAACTTCCAGTGAACACCGAAACTTTCGGTGTGTGTAATTTTTCTACGTACAGAGAAGAATTTGCCAATTCCAAACACCGTCAACTCAAGTTAGACATGAATAAGAACAAGCATCTACAAATACGCTAACCAAGTTCAAGACACATCAACTATTGTTAATCTCATCACATGCAAACTAAGGCACTTCTCCACTTGTCCACTTGGTTTCTCAAAAGGTTGTCACTTTATCGTGATCCAAATGTATATAACTATTTTGAAACTTACACCACCTTTAGTTGTGTCTTGTTTTATGTTGCCATGAACTATGCAAATTCCAAACATGATAAATCTATCATCAACTAAAACCTCTTAGATGTGATTCTAATGTTGTGACTTTTCGTTGTGTAAAAAAACACTGAGAATATATACTCTTGTTCAATTTTTGGTCAGAGTATCACACATGACAAAGGTCATCCATGACTCTGGAGAAGGTTTGCAGAAGGAGGCACTTGATTTGGTCTCATCTGATGTTAACTTCCCCAAGGGCCGTTTCCCAGACTACCGGATTGGGCCGAACAACCAAATTATTGATCCAGAGGAGACACATGAGGCTGTACCTCTCAGGGAGATTGTTGCAAAGGAAACTGCACAGCTGCTAGAGCAGCAAAGGCGTCTCTCGGTGCGTGATCTCAAGGAGAAGTTTGAGAAGGGTCTGTCTGGTGCTTCCAAGTTGTCTGAAGAGGTATTTTACTCATTTTGCCTGTACTTACTTTTGCCAATGATATCTTTTAGGAAATCCTAATGCAACGATGAAAGCTGTTGTTATTAGCAACAATATTGTTCACCCTTGACACGAACCATCAATTGGAAATTCTGCATGAATTCCTTGCATGGGAATGATGCAGATGCAACGGGATACAGATAAAAACATTGATAGTTAGTGAAATGACAACAGGGGAAAGAATGAAATTGGGTTCACCTTAATAGCATCTGGCTTGCTCGAAGCTCAAATTCATTGCTTTATCTCAATCTTCATTTCTAGCTCAAATCAACTCCTGAAGTACTCGCTCATTTGCCTCTCTTTCCTGAAGTTTCTCTAATTTCCAAAACAGCATATTGTTTGGAAGGAAATGTATAAACGCATGGGAAGTTAAATATAAACTTCTATGACCTGCGGCTATGATCTATGTCTTACGTTGATAAATATTCACATTCTAGTGTTACATTACTCTCATTGAAATGGAATTCCATTATATAGTTGTTGCTTCATATTTCAGGCTAAGCGGCGAGAAGCAGCTTCATTAGACAGGCAGGTTCTTCTGAAGAAGCTCAGAGATGTTTTAGAGACACTGAAAGGCCGTGTAGCTGGTCGAAATAGAGATGATGCTGACGAAGCTATCTCGCTGGTTAATCTCTTCTCTAGACAAATTTCGCGACTTGCCAATATTTGGCTGCTATTATAAGCTTCTTGTAGATCCATTATTTAATTTTGACTTTGTATGTGTGTGTAAATTTCCCTTTCTTGTAGATCCATCATTTGATCTAAGTTGCTATTATAAGCTTCTTGTAGAATTTCTTGCATATTTCTCTATATTCATCTTCTGAATAGTTGGTGAGGACAGTATTCGCACCCTCTTTCCTTTTTCCTTTGTAATTACTCTTTAATTATGCCTGCCCTGTCTATGATACATTGAGATTGCACATGTTTTTTTTTTCTTTTTTCCTCTATGCTACCTTTAGTTGGAGAAAAGTTTACATGATTCTGAAATTATATGCTTTCAGGTGGAGGCACTAGCTGTTCAGCTGACACAACGAGAAGGGGAATTAATTTATGAGAAGGCTGAAGTAAAAAAGTTGGCTAACTTCCTCAAGCAGGTCTGCCACAGTTTTTAATTAGTGTCTAATTAGTTCCGTAACCTTTTTAACCTTTTTAATCAAATCTGAAAGCCTGAAAGCTGAGGTGAGGTTTCAAAGAAAATTGCTTTCTTTTTGTCACGATGTTACAACATAAACAACATGGTTAGGTAGCACATGCATGTTTGAAGTGGAACGTAATGTATTTCTTTGGGAACACTGAGAAACCATCGATTTCACATGATTCGCAAAAACTTTTTGTGAGTTCTTTTGGTTGTGGAAGCACCAGTAGCAGCATAGGAGCATTCATTTTTCCTTTCCTTTTGGAGGCTTAGCAGACTAGCCTAATTGACCTTAAGATTTACCAGAGCTATACTGTTCACATTTGTATTGCAGGCTACTGAAGATGCCCGTAAAGTGGCTGAAGAGGAAAGAGCTCTTGCGCTTGCTGAAATTGAAAAGGCTAGAACTGCAATAGAAAAAGTTGAGAAAACATTGCAGTTGCATGATTCTGCATCAAGTAGCAGGGAGAAGGAGGTGCTTCCTTATTTCATAATGAACTTGGATGTTGCTTTACTCATACATTGACATGTGACTATTGTATCCTTTGTGCTTTGAGTTGTTGCTACTCACCATATTTATTTGTATCGGTTTTTGTCCCCTAATCAGGAGATAGAGGAACTTAGGAAAGAGGTCCGAGAGGCTAGAAGAATAAAAATACTGCACCAGCCAAGCAAGGTTTGTTTTGCATCATCGGTTAACATGTTTTTCGTGTTGGGGTACAGTTTCTGTGTTTCTTTTGATATCTTGTATCTAGGTCTTAATTGACATGATATATATATTCTCCATTGTTTATTTTTTTGATATAGTTAGTAAAGAAACAAGCCATCTTCTCGTAATATGTTTACAGTGTGTGTTTATTACTATTTGCCATGGAAAACAATCGTAGGTCATGGACATGGAATTTGAGCTTCAAGCACTGCGGACTCTCATCTCAGAAAAAACTCAGGTTTGCAATCAGCTAAAGAAAGAGGTATTTCCTGTCAGATATATAGGCCAGAATTCGTATTATTAAGGTCTCCTGAATGCTGATTCAAGTAATGTTGAGCTACACACCACCCATCACTTCTTATCTTCAGCTTGCCATGATCAAGAGGCTGGAAGAGGATAGCTTGGACCTCTTTGAGGTTGAAGGTTCTGATACCCTTGGATCACAGTTCCATATTGTCCCCCGAGTCGATGGTGTTCCGAACATCGCAAACTGTCCAATTCAGTGGTACCGTGTAGTTTCTGGAGGCATTAGAGAGCTCATATCGGGTATGTCATTTAAAAAAAATACAACACAGAGCTTGCAGGACTTCTTCCATTCTTTCAAGGCCATTCAGAGAAACAGGCTCATTTGCAAGCAATATTTACAATAACTATGTTTCTTGAGGACCTCTGTGTTTTTCCAATCCCATGTAGTCATTTTAAAAATTGTTATAATTGTTTTTGTTCTCCTTTATTTGTATATATATTAAGATGTTGTGATCTCTTGCTGCAGGAGCAACCGGATTTACATATGCCCCAGAACCATTTGATGTTGGCCGACTATTGCAAGCAGAGATAATTTTGAACACAGAGAAAGTTACAGTTAAGACAGATGGTCCTATAAATCATGGTTAGTCCTTTTCAGAGATTTTTAAACAAATTTCAATGGCAATGCTAAATGTGCTTATTCCAGGAAATAACTGAAATTCAGTTATCTGAGACATTTGCTATTGTAAGTATGTAACTGTTGCCACGTTTGTACATTCACTCTAGATTTGAGTCTTACATTGATTTCTTACTTTCAAAGTAGAAATTGATATAACAGTTATTCCTCATCATATAAGTTTTTGTCTTGTCATATTATATAACATTCATGCAAAAGCAGCTAGTCATTAATAGTTTGATACAAGTTTCTGAAGTGACTGATGTTTCACTACTGTGCTTAACAGCTGCAGGAATTGAACGCTATGTGGACTCACTAATGAAAAGGACAGATATTGAGTTCAACGTATGGTTTCTTCTTGCTAATATATATGGTTTCCTTGATGCTTTTTGGGAAAGCACCTTCCACGAGTTTACTGAAACCCATGATCATTATTTTGTACGTATTAGACCAATAGGGCCTGTTTGGATGTGGGGATCTGACCCCCAAACAATTCCATCACAATCCCCCAATGCAAACAAGTCCCACATTTTTATCTCTCAACTCAAGTGAAACTGAAATCAAGTTTGACTGTATTTCAGCATGCATATTTGCTGTAGAATTAAGGTTTGTACCTGTTCTGCTTTGTAGGTGGTAGTCACCCAAATGAATGGGCATGATTACTCATCGAACTCTGTCCATGTATTTCACATTGGAAAGCTGAGAATAAAACTCCGAAAAGGATGGTCTACAAAAGCAAGAGAGTCATATTCCACTACGATGAAGGTAACGTCTCGTCACAATATGTGTGTAATGGAAATGTTGTCCAGGGCTTAAGCTGTTTTGCTCATTGCCTGTGATTGTAGTAGTAGACCTGCTTAAAGTATCTGAGTAAATTTCACAGACCCACCACTTTCTTGTCCTAATAGTTAAGGAACTACACCTTTTTGTGTCCATTCACAAACCTACCAATACTTGTGGTTGTGTTCTCACAAAGCTACCATTCCGTCCAAGCCAATGTTACTGACATTCCTGGGCCCACATGTCATTGGTGATTCCTTCATGGCTCGCCCCCGTTGCGGCGGTCACAATCCTGCTGTCCCACACCGCTCCTCCTGACTGCAGGTAACATGAGACCGCATCTACGGCCCACCATTTCTTTGTGCCATGTCTTATCAGCCCTCTGCACTTGTGCACAGTGTGACATGGCAGGCTTATTTAACTCTATTATGCTGATATGTGGGCCCAGATTGCCAGGAACTGTGGTTGTAATGGAATCGTAGTTTTGTGAGAATGCTGCCCTAACTATTGGTGGGTTTGTGAAATGGGCACCAAATGTTGTAGGTTTGTGACTATTAGGACAACATATTGGTGGGTTTGTGAAATTTACACAAATATCTTAATAACTGCCTCTTTAATCTAGAATATTGGCCTTTTCCTTCTCAGACTTCTGATCATATTTCAGAAGCAAAGAACGGCTCCGTACAAGTTTGTGGAATTTAATGAAGCATGCTTTGTTCTTTATGGGTCCATTTTGTTGAATGTGTTATGAGCATTATTTCATTGCAAGTGCAAAGGATTTGATTGCAGTTGTTTAATGTTGTTCACTCACTGACATAATTCGTAGTGTTCCAGTCTAAGCCTTAACATTTAAGGATATATTCTGACTAATTTTTTGATAACCTGTTTTTCTTGGCCAATTTCCAGTTATGTGGGAGCCGTGGTGGTGGTAATGCTGCAGCTAGGGCAGTTTTCTGGCAAGCTAGAAAAGGCTTGTCCTACACTCTAGCTTTCGAAACAGACAGGGACAGGAATGCTGCAATTATGCTTGCTCGTAAATTTGCATCCAATTACAATGTATGTCTCCTAATTTATGTTACCATCTTTCTACAGTTTTGGAAAGCTATGGGGTTTACACCTTTTAATGACTCAATGCAGGTTGCGCTCACTGGCCCAGGTGACCAAGTTCATGGTGGCACCTGATGAACCATGCATGTTTTGACAGAGACATGTACATAATTAGGGTGTGGATTGGCCGATTGGGTACTTGTCTATTTGTGTTTGTGAAACTAGAGGTTGTACAAGGCACGAGGCTATCCCCTTTTCATACATCTTATGGAGGCATTCTTTTTTATTGGCCTGCCTGCAGTTTTACCAACGTTCTTGAAACATGACGTACAAATCGACTATCGTTCTTGTGTATCACATCTGTAACGTTTGAACAAAAATACTTGGTTGTAATGTAGTTTTCTCAGTAGGGATTTCCCTCGAGTTATCAAGAAATGTACAGATGCCACTTTCTGTGGTCTCCTGAAAGTCACTTATTGATGATATTCAAGTGACCTTTAGTGGATCTGTAATGCGTGGAAAGATGGTTTCTACTTTGTGTACTACAACATGGTTTATACTTTTTTTATTGATTATCTATCGGAAATATGTTTGCAACTAGTACATTGGTCATCGTTTGGAGCTTGTGAGGTGGGTTTTTTTGCATTTGCAGCTGAGAAAGCTGAAAATCATGAATCCTGCATAAAGATGCATAAATAAAGAGAGAACAATCACATGCATCGCTGAAGTCACCTGGACTGAAATGTGCTAAAGATTGGCGGCCTTTGTATTATATACAGCTTGAATCTTATCTGGCGACGTTTTCTGTTAAATGGTACGCCGTATAAAACATTTTGATGAATGAACCTACTAAAATACAACTGATGAATCTACTAGTCCATGCCTCCCGGCCGTTTAATGCCCTGCTTGTCCATTGGATGGTCCAAACAAGTGTTTCTTTTTTAAAAAAAAATCGTTTGCCTAAACTCTAATATAGAGCTAATATGAATGCCATTGCTCAATTGACAGCACATTAGTGAGTGCATTTCCACCTCTTGTGAAGTTAGTCTAATCTTCTGTATCTGACACAATTTTGAATCGAAACGGAAGATTCATGTTCACAAACACAAACCAAATTGTTCTTAAAAAGAAAACGAAAAAGAAAAATAGAGGCCAAACCTAGCGGTGCCATGCGGGACGTTGAGGCCCAAATTTGGTTGGATTTATCAGTCTGTTGGAAGAAAAAAAACTCTAATATTTACTGCGGTTATCATGTTGATCGCAGCTAGAAAGGAAGGAAGAAGACAACTCAAGACGCAGCTTTTCCAGCTCGGAAGCCAACCCAACGGGGAATCTCACCCTACCGGACTAGAACCCCCCCACCTCAACGGCTAGTTTCCTGAGGTGCGCCTCCGCCGATCTCAGCCGTCCGATCCGTTGCTCCCGACCGTTGCGATACGAACCCTTCCCGACCGTTGGAGCCGCTCCCCTCCCGACCCGCGCCGCCCGACCACTCGCTATATCTCTCCCTCCCCTCCCCAAAGCCGTAGTCTCCTCTTCCACCAAGAACTGTACCAACCACGGGTCGCCATCGATTGACAAGGGCCAGGCAAGTAGAGAGGAGGGAAGGCGAGAAGTGCTTCTTCTCCCTCTTGCCGCGGAGCTTGCCGGAGCCGCGGTGGCTGCGCTCGCCGGCGGGGAAGAGGAGTCGCGGACGTCGCGCCTCCAGTCTTTCTTCACCTCCGTGCTCTCTGGACTCCTCGGCCAGGCCGAGAGCGACGAGGAGGAAGAGATGGCCACGCGCAACCACAACGCCGCCGCCGCTGCCGCTCCGCAGCTTCATCAGAACAGAGGTGAGCCGACGGTTCTTGGGTTCTGGGGGTCTGGTTTCTTGATTGCACCCTGGTTCGTCTTGTCTTATGGGGAAAGATGGGTTCTTGGACGTTCTTTCTTGCTCGGTTTCTTGGCGTGTTCCTCCTTTTCTTGCTCAAGATTAGATTTTGGGTGGGCCGGGGCTTCTGGATGCAAGTTCTTTTTTGCCTAATTGTGTAGCAAGTCGTTTGACTCGATTGATGAAAATATTGAATATTTATCCTCGTGCCTCTGATCCCTGTTCTTGTTTCTGTGCGACTGCCGAATTCTGTACGAAAGATTCTCGAGTAGCGATGGTACTACTTGTTGCGCTGAATTTCTCATACCATCCTGATCTCGTGTCTCCTGTGCAATCGTCAGGCGGTGTTCCCACTCTAGGAAAGCAGAAGGCCGTCGTGGCCGGCAGAGCTGACGCCCAGAACCGTCGAGCCCCCCTGGGCGACATCGGCAACTACGTGAGCGTACGCGCAGCCGAAGGGTACGAACGAATCCAATCACTTTTCTTGTCTCTGTTTCTTTGCCCGTCTTTCTTTCTCTGAACACTTGTTCTTGGTTACAGCAAGCCGCAGCCGCCGCACGAGCAGGTGAACCGCCCTGTCACCAGAAGCTTTGGTGCTCAACTGGTAAAGAACGCAATCAAGGTACACAGATCAACTGCATCTTGCTTTGGTGCAGGAGAACTCTGGTCTTGAAACATATGATTTGATCTGATTCTAACTGGTACGTTTGTTTGCAGCAGAATGTCGCAATTGCACCTGCAGCGGTGGCGGGGCCTGCGCCGAGGCTGGCCAGGAAGGCTCCTGCCAAGCCTCCTCCTCCGGAGCATGTGATTGAGATTAGCTCCGACTCCGACGGCAGCAAGATGAAGTCGGAGAGCAGCGCCTGCTCTGTCCGCAAATGCTCGAGGAAGAAGGTCATTAACACTCTTACTTCTGTGCTGTCAGCCCGCTCTAAGGTGAGTGATCTGTCAAAAGAACTTCTCGCTCTAGTAATTCAGTCGTAAGTTTCTGTGCCATCGAAAACATGAGGAACTCGTCTGATCATTATCCATCCGAATTGCAGGCTGCATGTGGGATCACTCATAAGGCTCCACAAGCGATCGAAGATATCGACAAGTTAGATGGTGACAACGAGCTCGCAGTTGTGGACTATATTGAAGACATCTACACGTTCTACAAGGTTGCAGAGGTAACTGCAGAGATCTATGCTATGCAAATTTTGTGACCTGCTAGCAGCAGTCTCTGAAAGTCATCTTCCTGGCTTATCGCAGCATGAGAGCCGGCCATGTGACTACATTGACTCCCAGGTGGAGATCAATTCAAAGATGAGGGCTATCCTGGCCGACTGGATCATTGAAGTGCACCACAAGTTTGAGCTGATGCCGGAAACCCTCTACTTGACTATGTACATCGTCGACCAGTACCTCTCGCTACAGCCTGTCCTGCGAAGGGAGCTGCAGCTGGTCGGCGTTTCAGCCATGTTAATTGCTTGCAAGTACGAAGAGATTTGGGCCCCCGAGGTATACAGAAAGCTTCCATCTCTTCTCTGTCCTTCGCTGTTCAGTGCTTATTTTTCATGTTCTTCTTCTAAATGTTTTGTGTACTTTCAGGTGAACGATTTCATCTTGATATCAGACAGTGCGTATAGTAGGGAGCAGATCCTTTCAATGGAGAAGGGAATTTTGAATAGGCTTGAGTGGAATTTAACTGTTCCTACTTCATACGTGTTCCTCGTCCGCTTTCTGAAGGCAGCATCTTCGGATATAAAAAATGACAAAGAGGTAAATAATCAAATCGGCATCCTTGGGTTGTTGATCAGAGATGCACCAATATTGTGCTTGTGCGCTTAAGTTTCTCTGGTTGAATGCAGATGGAGCATATGGTCTTCTTCTTCGCGGAGTTGTCACTGATGCAATACGGTCTGGTGACGCGCCTGCCTTCAATGGTTGCTGCTTCTGCTGTCTATGCAGCCAGGCTCACTCTGAAGAGGGCTCCCCTGTGGACTGACACGCTCAAACACCACACAGGCTTCAGTGAGTCACAGCTAATGTAAGGCCCCATTGCCAATCAGCCTTTCTGCCTAAATGATGTATCTGGACAGCTTGAACTAGATATAATGACCTTTGCTATGACGGTTTCAGGGACTGCGCCAAGATGCTCGTGAGCTCACACTTGACTGCTCCTGAGAGCAAACTGAGGGTTGTATACAAGAAGTATTCCAGCGAGCCGTTCGGAGGGGTCGCGCTTCGTCCACCGGCAGTGGAGATCTGCAAATAAACGAAGATAACTTTTGTCCTAGAATTTGTTTGTGTGTGCTCTAGAAAGTGAGGAAGGCGAGTCTGACAACAGTCGCTAGATTTTATTATTGCTTGTTTGGAGTCAAGAAAGTTTGAACACTTGAGACAGCCGTTTCTTTGCTACGCTGTTCTCTCAGGAGTCAGGAGTGTTTATTCATAAGTATGTGATGGATATACACCTTGGTGTACATACCCGTCGTGAAGTTATGAACGCTGAATTGGTTCCTGTCATCTGAATTTTATCTATAGCATGGCTGAGAAATTTTCTTAAGTTTGAAAACTCTACTCTCAACCTTGTGAACCTGGTGTAGTTTGTCTGGAAAGGCAATTTAATCATACAAGTGTACACTGGTGTAGCTTTTATGACTTCATCGAAAGCAGCTACGCAAAAATCTTCAGCGAAAATATAAAAAACACGAGCTATTTTATATTTGATCCTCGTGAAGTACTAGCGTGTAAGGTAACATGATCCCAATTACACGCAAGGACTTTTCAGTTTCAGTATATAAGGCTGCACTAGGGCCTATCAGCACTTCGATCCCAATTACAACTTAAGAAAGAATTGATGTTACTGGACGAAGATCCACCTTCAATCGCTCTGAGAGAAGTTTTTCTCAAGAAAATGCTCTTCTTCTCACTTCCTTGCCTCTACATCAATGCTCACCAGAGCCAACGCAATCTCCTCTCTTCCAATGAGCCCGTCAGATAGCATCTTCTCCTTGAGACTGAACCCAATTTCCACACATGACACATCGACGATAAGACGCTATCGGTTGGCTGATCCAGCGCTACGGGAAGAGTGAGCATTGGCACCTCGGCAAGCACGGCCTCCAGTACAGAGTTCATGCCAGTGTGTCAAGAAACCCTTCAGCTAGTCGCATGACCATGGCACGAATATGCCATTGCTGTCATCTAGCAACTGTTGAACATGAGACAAGCCCCGTGATGAGCTGGGAGGGCGACACCGAGAGGACGCTGCCCAGTGATACATACAGAACCGAGCCTGCAGGCTGCGAGTCCAACCATGTGAAGTAATCGTCTTTCACCCTAGTCATGGCAGGCTGCGAGTCCAATCGTGTACATACGGGGAGACGGGGACACTGACATTAGGAAGTCTACGACACCCGCCCCCAGCTCGTCGAATGAGCCGAAGAGCACGAATTGAGCTGCTTTGACGCTGCGAATTCTCGCCATGAAGCGCCCCATCAAGATGAAGATAGATCGCTATTATTACAGACAATTCAAAGGTGTCTCGTGTGTAGACAATTCTTGTGCCAGGGAAAAACTGACCTGTGGCGGCCAAGCTGCCGCCAGTGCAAGGCGTCGTGCGGTGTGCAGCTGCAAGGCTCTCGAAATGATAGAAGGCGGCGAAGTGGGTGGCGGAGAAGGGGCAGGACGAGCAGGCCGCCACGCGCAACCTCACGGCCATCGGCACCGCCCACGGCATGAACATGTCGGCCACGACAGCCGCGCAGCGTCATCTCCCTGAGGAGCCGCTCGACGGGCGCCTCCATCCTGGTATGCGCGGCCTCGATGAAGCCGGAGAAGTCGGCCGCGCGGCCGTGCTCCGAGGGGATGACGTTGGGGTTTAGGGCGCGCCGAGGAGGCCGAGCCACTCCTCGGTGACGGAGATGCTGCTGCTGCGTGCGGCGAGCAGGCGGCACAGGCTCAGCATGGGGTTGATGTGTCCACGGCCGGGGTACAGCAGTGCCACGATGTGGCAAGGCCGCCGGTCAACGGCGAGGGCGGCGTCTGCCAAGGCCATCTTGTGGCAAATGATTGTTACCACTTCAAAGCGGTGTGTTGCAACCAAGGGTCGAGAAAGAGACTTCGTCACTCGTCAGTCGTCGCCTCGTGGTAAATTATTCTAGAATTGGTTCAGGTGATGGTGATGTTGAGAACTTGAGATGCTATCAGGTGTTTTTGTCCTTGTAGTTGACGCTTTCAGATCTATCGTGTCATCTCGTTAGGCAGAGTGCAGAATACGTATGTATCCTTGTTCTTGAGAAGTATATTGCTCAAATCTTGTTCCTTGTCCTTGAGAAGTATATTGCTCAAGTCTTCAGGATCAAGATTTTTAGCAGTAACTTTGAAACATGAAGTAACTTTGAAACATGAAGTTAATTCACAGCCTCTTAGTTTAGCATATGATCCTACAAGGATACAAGTAAGACCAGAATGGAAGCTGAAGAACCTTCAATAAAGAGAAGAAAATACTGGTTATTGCATTCGATACATAAAGCATCTCAAAAATAGAAAAATAAATAATGCTGCAGAGGAGAAATAGTGCTGTTTAAATGGAACTCTGACAAAGGAACTAGTGACGTATTGAAAAAAATGATACATTAATTCAGTAGAGGTGCTTCTATCCTTTCACCCTTTTTTTAGAGGTACTCAAATACTGCCGTTCCAATTATTGTGATGTGCATACCATCTCCATCAACGAACTCAGATTGCGGTATGAAGATCCACCCTTGTCGACTGCTCTGCGAGAAGCCTCTTTCCACTCAAGAGCACGTCTCCTTATTGCCTTTGTCTCAGCTTCATCAGAAGACATCAGCCTCTTAGCAGCCAACGCAATATCCTCTCTCCCAATCAGACCATCCTTACGAGTACAATCCTTCAAGTTCAGGCCAATCTTCCACTCTTCCACAATTAGTCGGCCATCAATCGGTTGATCAAAGAAGATTGGTAAGGCAAGCATAGGTACACCAGCAAAGATGGCTTCAAGTGTTGAGTTCATCCCGCAATGGGTCAAGAAGCCCCCAACTGAAGGGTGGCACAAAACCTTCATCTGCTCGCACCATGGCAGTATCATCCCCTTATCGGTGTCACCAATAAGTTCTCGCGCCTGAGAGGATTGTTCTCGAAGAATCCACAGGAACCTAACCTTACTTGACGCTAGGCCCAGTGCAATCTCATCAACCTGAGAGGCTGACACTGAGAGGAAACTGCCAAGGGAGACATACAACACTGAGTTCACAGGATGCGAATCCAACCAGGTGAAGTAGTCTCCTTGGCTGGTAACTTCCCCATTGGACACGGTATGGTGGTCTTCAAGTGTCATGTAGGGAACACAGGGGCCTATTGGGTATATTGGACAAAAGAGTATTGACCGTAGCGAGTCGATGACACCGGCCTCAAGCTCATACATGGTGGTGAAAAGAAGACATTGAGCATTTCTAATGCTAGATAAGGCTGCTAGGATGTGCTTCGTTGTTCTCTTGTTGTGAATTAAGGGCTCGAGATCAGACAACCTTATTGAACTTGAGGCCTGGCCGGAGATATATCGCCCAAGTTTTTTATCAGGGTTATCTGCAGATCATAAAACTAGATGGGTGAGAAATGCTGCAAGCTGCCTTATCAATAATTGACATAAAAAAGGACCAGAAATTAGAAGTATGAGATACAATAACCAAACATATTTTCAGAGCCGTGGGGACACCTAACAGAGGAATTCGAAAAATGTGAATCAGCATGAATGAGAAACCGGCTATTCTGCCAAGAAAAATTGAGTAGGAACAGTTTTTCAAGCTTGATCCATGCTCAAGCGTAGCCATTTCATATACTCTTTTTCTGAGGTGGTCACTCACCCTGCCACACCCGGGCATCAAAACCAGTTTGGTGGCTGCCCAGCCCAACCTCCTACCAAAGAACTCATCCTAGTGGTTAGTCGTTTGACGTATGTCAAAAAAATTTCATAGCTGATTGATTTTCGATCTAATAATTAGCTGAATGTGCATTATGTATAATGAGTAGAAGGGTAAGTGATTTGTCAATTGGAGTACTAAAATAACAATCTTTTCCGCTATGGTCACTGCTGAAGATTGCGCTTGGTTAATCACGTGAATAGTTTTTAGACTCTTAATAACGCCAAGTGAGGAAAACTAAAAGAGAAGTATGTGCAGGGTTACATGTGATCCTAGCAAATGGTTTTCATATTTATCCATGTCCCATTACCATGCTACTTGCACCTTCACATATGCCACGCTTCGTATCTCCCAACACTTGAAATGCTTCGGAATGTGCACATAAACAATGACATTCGAATCAGTACTAAGAAATAGTTTTGTATAGACTAGCACATGCTTCTTTTGCAGCAGTATTAAGCATGCACAATGCATAAATATGAAGTGCTTTCTTTAACATGAATTTGTAATCAGAAAACAGATCCTAGAATTTCCAAATTCAGCAATTCATTTTCCTAGGAACATAAAATCAGGAATTTACAGATGCAGGTGTCCACAATTTGATTCATCAGTGGACGATTCATTAATCAGGACAAGCTAAAACCCTGGCAGCAACAAGTAACGGCAGGGTTCGTTTCGGAAAAAAAAAAAAGCAAGCAACGGCAGGAAGGACCCTCACCTACGGTCTCACCGGAGTACGGCGCTTGCTCGTTGTCGTTGGAAAGCCACGCCGGGAGGCGGTCGAAGTGGTAGTACGCGGAGAAGAAGGCGGCGGCCATGGGGAAGAGCGACCAGACGGGCACACCCCTCCGGTTGCCGACCCCGACAACCCAGGGGAGGTAGGTGTCGGCCACGAGCGCCGCGGGCGGCGGGCCCTCGAGGCGGTCGAGCAGGCGCTCGAAGGGCGCCTCCATCTCTGTGGCGACGGCGTCGAGGAAGCCCGCGTGGTCGGAGGCGCGGCCGTGCTCGGAGGGTATGACGTTGGGGATGGCGCGCAGGCGGACGCCGCCGGCCGGCGCGGCATTGGGGGAGGAACGGAGGAGGAGGCCGAGCCATTCCTCAGTAACGACGAAGGTGACCGCGGCGCCGCGGGCGGTGAGGAGGCGGCTCAGGTTCATCATGGCATTGACGTGGCCGCGACCCGGGTACGGCACCGCCACAATGTGGCAGCCGCACACGCGCGGCTTATCCGAGGCGGGGGCGGCGTCCATCTCCGCCTACGGTGCGTGGCTCTCGTCGCGCCTCCTCCTCCTCGCCTGGGCACTCGGGATGTCTGCCGCTATGGTGAAAGAGTGTGTTTGGTTAAAGGGGGTTTGACACAGGGATTAGTATCAAGCAAAGTCAGAGGAGCTACAGTAAAGTGCAGTTTGTATTTTACTGCCCGTCGGATCTTGAGTAAACACTCAAGACTTTAGTGCTACAGTATTGCTACAGTACCATTTCAACAGTACTTTCACAACACTACCTGCTACAGTACGAACTGCATTTTGCTGTTCACACACGTAAAATTTACTGTAGCTCCTATGACTTTGCTGAGAATGCTATATTTGTTAAAAGATTATATTTAGTTATTTGTATCTGTTTGTATAAGATAAATTAATTTTTTATTTGATTGATTGAATCTAAAATTATATGAGTGAATGTAAGAGTTAAAATTAAGATTGTTTATTTATAATTAAAATAAATTTATGACAATAATAAATAAACTCATCTATATGAGTAGATACAATATCTTATATTTACCTAGCGAAATTAAAATAATGAATACGGACCCTCATATTATATATATTCATCAGACAAATTAGATAAATTCGTATAACTAATCACACCTAGAAGAGTTAAGCGCAACGTAATGCTCCCGCACTAACGCGGTTAGCCGGTTACAAGTGAAGTGAGGCGACGAGGTCGACCACATACGTGGATTTTCCAAGGGCACACAGTTATCCTGACCATCCAGTGTTGCCTCATGATTCGGAATGAAAATTAACTGGGAAATGAATTTTAGGTTGGAGAGAGAAAAATCTACGTCGTCGGTACTCTGATGGGTAGTCCCGACCCCCCTGCAGAATGCTACCAACTGGAGAAGTCCCATCTGGCTCGAGGCCACCGGAGACGTACCTGGGTTTGGGCCGCTTGCTCCTAGAGGCGCCGCCGCCGCCGCCGCCTACAGTCGATGGCAAGACGGACAGCTCTACTGCAGGTACACCTCCACTCCAAGTATCCAAACTCTCCAAATCTGCGATGACCATCAATCCTAGCAATATATATCTGCAGAATTGGTTATATTGCTCGTGGATAGAAGATGACTTGTGACGAAGTGTTAGGAAGTGTTCAGTGTTACAAAATGTTCTAGTCACCGTGATGAAAATGAAATGATGATTTTAGGAAGTGTTCATTCGAATTCAACTCGGCATTGGTGTGAAATTTGCTGCACGCTTGTTAATTTTTTTCATGTAGTACTGGTGTCATATGAGGCCAAGCACATAGATTCACATTTTATTTTTTATCTGAATCAATCTTATTCCCCATGACAATGATATAATGTCCTTTGTTTATTTATTTGTGCTTTTATCCAAGAATCTGTTGTGTCATCAATTTGTTTTGAAATAAGGATTCTTGTAATATCTAGCACATGAGTAAGACATTGCTCATATTCTCTAGTTCAACTAGTAGAATTGTAAAAGCCTTTTATTGATTCTTGTATTATAGATTCATGTCAGGACCAAAGAGAAAGGCAAACGAAGTTCAAAGTGTTAGTTTGAGTGTATATCTCAGTGTGTCAGCATCATCTTCAACACCTGCAGTTGAGAGGGTTTCTGTTGGCACCGATGGCAGTGGCACACATACACAGGAGCAGGGTAATGATGTAGCTCCAAATCCTAATGTTGTTATTGTTGATGATAGGCCAGAATCTCAGACAACTGCAAAGCGGCAGAAGAAGTGCACATCTTATGTCTGGCAGTACTTTACCAAGAAAACAGAGATAGTAGAGGTGGATGGGAAGAAGTATGAGCAGTGTTGGGGATATTGCAACTTTCCAAATTGCAAGACCAAATATAGGGCTGAGAGCTATCATGGAACATCCGGATTTCAGAATCATTTGAAGTCAGCTTATAGTATAGTAAAAGGGCAGCAACAACTCAAAGTGGAAAAGGATCATGGAAAAGACATTACTGTTGTTGAGCCTTACAGGTATGATCAGGAAGCTAGTCTCAAGAAATTGTATTTGGCAATAATCATGCATGAGTATCCTTTCAATATAGTTGAGCATGATTACTTTGTTGAGTTTATTAAATCATTGCTCCCTAACTTTCCAATCAAATATCGTGTCACTGTTAGAAAGGAAATCGTGGACATATATTTGGAAGAAAAGGATAAATTGTATGCACAATTTAAAAATGTTCATTGCCGCTTTAGTGCAACCATGGACATGTGGACATCATGTCAAAATAAATCATACATGTGTGTCACCATTCATTGGATAGATGATGATTGGCATATTCAGAAGAGAATTGCGGGTTTTTTTCATGTAGAAGGACGACATACTGGTAAGAAGTTGACACAGACCTTCTCTGAACTTATGGTGAAGTGGTACATTGAGAAGAAATTGTTTGCATTAACTTTGGACAATGCTAGTGCAAATGAAGTGGCAGTTAATGACATAATTACTGATCTCAAGGATGTTCATGCTTCTTTAGTTTGTGATGGTATATTTTTTCATGTGAGATGTGCCTGCCACATACTCAATTTGGTTGCTAGAGATGGTTTAAGTGTAATTTCAAAAATAATTGAGAGATTAAAGCACTTGTACTAGCTGTAAAAGGCTCTCCGTTGCAGTGGGAGGAACTCATAAAGCGTGCCACTGAGTGTGGGTTGGATACAACGAAGGGTCTCTCACTTGATGTTTCAACTAGGTAGAATTCAACCTATCTAATGCTGAGGGATGCCTTGTACTACAAGCCTGCTTTTG
Organism: Phragmites australis; assembly: GCF_958298935.1. Taxonomy (NCBI): domain Eukaryota; kingdom Viridiplantae; phylum Streptophyta; class Magnoliopsida; order Poales; family Poaceae; genus Phragmites; species Phragmites australis. The sequence goes on along the minus strand of NC_084921.1, from coordinate 46,365,560 downwards.
TGAGGCTTAAGTCCTCGGGTCGCCGTAGGTATGAGAAAATTTCTCCATCTTCTGATGAATGGAATATGGCTATAACTATTTTTCAGTGCTTGATGAAATTCTATGATCTTACTGAACTTCTCTCTGGTACTTCATATCCAACTGCAAATATGTTTTATAAAGGTTTCTGTGAGATAAAAGAATTGCTTGATAAATGGAATGTTAGTAGAAATTTCATTATTAGTGAAATGGCAACTGCTATAGATACAAAGTTTGAGAAATATTGGAACAAGTCTAGTACTTCTCTTGCAGTGGCATGCTTTCTTGATCCTAGGTACAAGAAAAAGCTTGTAGAATTTTACATGAGAAAGTTCTATGGTGGTTTGTATCAAGTTCACCTTGAAGAGTTTGTTAGTGTTGTAAAGAAGGTGTATCTCTGCACCTATATCTTCAAAGGCAAAGAGGAATATGAATGAACCTACAAACCTAAGTAGATGAGCTCATGGGAAATAGAAATGATGAACTTGAAAGCTTCTTATATGATGATTGTGGCCTTGATAGAGATGGCCTAAGTGAGTTGGAGAAATACATGGCAGAGCCACTTTTAAAGCAGAGCCAATTTGACATTTTAGCATATTGGAAGAACCATGCAGAAAATTACCCTATTCTTTCACAAATTGCCCGTGATATGATGGCCATACAAGTGTCAACGGTTGCTTCAGAGTCTGCTTTTAGTACTGGTGGCCGTGTCATTGATCCTTATCGTAGCCGTCTTGATCCTGAGATGGTACAAGCATTAATTTGCACCAAAGATTGGGTAGCTGCAGCAAGAAAAGGTGATAATTTAAATAGTTTGCCATTTATAATTGTGCAATAATTGGTTATTTTCTTTGATTGATGTATGTGTCTTTGTTTGATTTTTTAGATTCTAAGAATTTTCCTTCCATTGTGGATGATCTCGAGGTTCTAGAGACCATTTCTAATAAACTGATGCATGAGGTACTTACCGTACTTATGCTATCCTCTCATGGTACAAGGCTAGAGGTGCATAGAATCTCTTAGTCGTTTTGATGCATGGATGTCCGAAGCTGATCACACACTCTCTCTCTAGCTATGCTCTTTTTTTGTTGTTCTCTTAACTGTAAATATGCAATGCTATAACTCTATAATTTTAGGCTTTTAGCAATTAGTAAGTTATTTTTCTTCATTACATCCTATCTAAAATGTCCTTTTTTCATGCATTGTAAAATTGCAGGAGAAAGAAGAAGAAATAGCAAGTGATCCAGATGTGATAAATGATTATGAGCAGCTGTAGGCCGAGAGTGATTGAAGAATGTTTATGTTCGTATTTTGTTGTTCTAATATTGTCATATGTTGACATCGAATGTTTATGTTCGTGTTTTGTTGTCCTATTATTGTCATATATTGACGTCGTGGTGAACTAGTAGTTCGATGTTATTATGTTAAGACTTTGTGTGGTTGTATGGATATTTGTACTATCGTTCACTTATGTATCTGTTTGAGACTTATTATTTGTGTGGCTAAACATATACATGTCGTTGTTATGTTGTATCACATGTTATCTCACTAAGCATGGATGATGTATTTATTGTAGTCATGTTAAACTTATACATGTTGACATGTCTTGATGGTTTTGTGGGTTCCTGTTTTCGTTGTGTTTTTCGAATCCCGAACGATACCGGCATTTTCCCTATCGGATTAGTTCATTTTCAACCATCCGATTATGTCCCGACCGTTTCCGTTCCCGTCTAGCCCGTTTTCGTTTTCGTCCGGCTGAGAAAATATGAAAGTGAAAACGGTTAGAGGGTTTTCCCGACCGTTCCCGTCCGTTTTCATCCCTTGATGGGTATACATACAATGCGTCGGGGCAAGAGCTTCGGGTCATGACGGGTCCGATCTGGTCCTCCCCATGGCCCCATTCTGTTGCCAGATCTGACGTCTGCTGGCCCATGTTGGAGGATTAATTCCAGTCGCAGGGATCCCGAGAGACCCCTTTTTAGAGATTCGGCCGGGGGGATGATCCTGAGTATGTTCGTCGGAGAAATAAATAGAAATGAATGCAACTGCCGGTGGTGGTGGAATGACCTAGTGCAAAAAGAAGTAAATGCACTAGAATTTAGACAGGTTCGGGCCGCACGGGGGCGTAACACCCTACTCCTGTATGGATACTATAAATGCCCTGAGGAAGTCCCTCAAGGATGTTGCTGGTTACAAGAATGTTGGTCTATCCTAGAGCCTGGGGCTCTTTGTTCTTCGGCCTGTCTCGTGCTGCTCACTTCTCAGTCGTGTTTCTCTTGTGCTGCGCTCTTGTCTATGCTTAAGGATCTATTCCAGATGCATTCAGCTATATCTGCTTCTGTGCCGCCGGCTGCTTTAAGTACCCGTCGGCAGCAACGTGCCCCGAACGGGAGGGAGGGGGCACGAGTTCCGAGACACTATAAATGGAAATGGCGTCATCATTTCCTCTGGGCGAAGTGACAGGGGTGGAAAATACGGCACACGCCTGGTCATCCGTCACCATAAATGGCCTGGCAACGGGTGCCGTGGAGAGGGCCCACCGGGCAGCCGTAGAGCGGCCCGGCGTGCCCGCCCTGTCTTGTTCCTCTGCCACAGCAGCGCGGCAGACGGAACGCCTCGGCCCTCACGACGTTATCCTAAGACGGGCCGGATGGCACGGGACGGGACCCGTGCAATTAATAACCCCACGCCTCTCTGCCAGAACGTGGCAGGAACTGACGCTGAGTGCGGCGGGAGCAGTTGGAGGTGACAGGCCACGCACGCTCTTTAAATGCGGCCTTGGGTCTTTGACTGGCTGACACCTCATCGGTGGGCCCCTCAGGGGCCTCCACCAGGGGGCTTTCTGGGTCGTCGGGGTACCGAGTGCTCAGGGGTACTGTTCATCTCTCCGAGCACCCTCTCCCGAGAATGCCCCTTCTCGTCCTCGGGGAACCGAGTGCTCGGGGGTACTGTTCACCTCCGCGAGCACTCTCTCCCGGGCACACTTGTACGGATCCTCGGGGAACTGAGTGCTCGGGGGCTGCGTGCATGCCCGAGCACTCTCTCCCGGAACTTCCTTCGGTGGGTCCTCGGGATACTTGGGTGCCCAGGGGCCACCGCCGGTGGCCCCGGGCACGTTTCTCCCGGTACTTAGCTCTCCTGGTCGTCGGGGGACTAGGGTGCTCGGGGGCCACTGTACACCTTCCCGAGCACTTTCTTCCCGGTACTTAGATTTTGTGGATCATCGGGGAACTGGGGTACTCGGGGGCCACCGACTGCGGCCCCGAGCGCCCTCTCTCGGGACTTGATCTTTTCTCACCTTGCGGGAGAGACTCCGCGGGATGGTGCCATGTGGCGAATGGCTGGCCTGGCCTCGGGATTCAGGGACCCCCGGTTCCTGATACACCGACAGCCCAGATCTAATAGTACGAAGCGGCGGCTATGGTTTGAGTTCGCTAGATTCGTGCGCTCCCCGCCGGCGAGGTACACCTTCGGCGTGTATGGATCCATTAACGCTGGTACATCGGTGTGGATTTACTTCCTCGAGGTTGGTGTCGTCGTCGAGCGGCTGGCGACGGTGAGGAGTTGACCTCTATTTTTTTTATTTCATGTTATACCTTTTCCCCATATCTCATCGCTCGCGTCCTTGTCTAGTCGCGGCCACGCCACACCCGAGCAATGTTACATGTGAGGATAGTTTGTGGCCATTTTTCTCCCATCAGATTTATAAACTTACTGAAAAATCCACTCAAAACTCAACTGTTTCCTGAAACATCAACACGCAATCAAATAAAACACTCTGGAAATGGTAGTTAACTCCCACAAACATCCCAAATGGCACGGAGTAACAATTTGTCTTGTAAGTGGTGTCAAATGTTATAGCATCCATGAAGCAAAGGTAATCCTGACGGCTCTTCCCATGGTTTCACATCAGAGTCCGCACCTTGCCGTCATCGTCCACATCCACGACATGCACAACATCTGGGTCACTTTCCCTGATTTTTGCAAACAGGTATATGGTCTTCCATTTGTCATCTTGTGGATGCTCTTTTGCAAGTTACCCACACGTCGTAGAATACTTTTTATCGAATGGTGTATCATTTATTGACACTATTACAGAAAATATTGTTATATTTTTATTAGTGAGTTAACTATAGATTAGTGTGATTTAAAACTCTAATTATGGATATTACTAATATAAAGCTCGGTTAAATTATTACCTGACGGCTCAACTTTTATTTTATTTTTATCCTGGATTAAGTATCATTGTCGGTTGCCGATTTGTATACTTATCATTGCCGATTCTAGCTACAAAATGATAGTGATACAAAGTGGCAGTGGTACAAAGTATCACTGTTGGTCCATTATATAAACTGGCAGTGATAATTATAGATCATCACTGTCGCTTAATCACTACCGGTTCAAAAACTATATTATTGCCAATCTTTGAACCTGTGGTGATGATATTTTCTGTAGTAGTGTTATTGGTGAAAGAAAATGTCTTACACAAATAAAGTGTGGCGAGAGACAATCCATTGGAAAGTCTAAAGCTTGGAGAAGAAGTCGAGAGGAAAAAATATACTCACAGTGATGATCGAAAGAAATCTCCCCTGACACGATAGCCATGTGTCAGTATTTATATTATCATTTAGAGTGTAAGTGTACAAGCATATCCCTACAAGATTGATAGAGATTCAAGTCTTTATTGTACAAGCAGGACATAGGTTCAGCCTCTTAAAATATTATTACGACTAGTTGCAGCGATTATCCCGACAAGTAGCTCTAGAGGCTTAGAGCTTAACCGGTCGCCTATTATGATGCCGCTTTGACCCAAGTGTCAGATCGGTAACTGATTAGATCAGTATTAAATAACGATCACTTCGTGACAAGTAAAGGACAGCCGATAGACCCCTCTGGCTGATCTTTTTGAGGGCCAAAGGCTCCCCTAAGGTTTCAGGGGTCAACGGCCTTTGAGGATCTGCAGGCTCTAAAAACCTGGTTCTCCAAACTGACTTCGGAGCTTGGGGGCTTCAGAGAGCTTTGAGGCTAGTGACCTATGGATATAGGCTGACAGAGCTAAAAGCGTCGGGGTTCTTTGATGACGAACCCCAACAAGTGTGAACCATAGAAACTAGACAAGATGCAATACACCTTAGTTGTTCACATTGTTCTCCCGTGATGCTCGGATAATCTGCTTCATGTATTTGTCCAAGTGCTTTTGCGATGGCCAGCACCTCTTTTCTCCATCAGTCATAGACAGTGGGTGGTTATGTTCAGGACGATGCTCTCGGACAAAGTTCGCCGAAGCCGGATTATAGCCTCGCACCCACTCCTGATCCATGTTGCAGAGTCTCTCTTTTTACTTCCCTGTAGCCAAAAACTAACTTTGTCTCACAGCCACCACTCAATTCATTGTTATATTTACAGCAATATTGGGAGCATTAGATGACTTTACCTCACACGCACTGACAAATGCTCTTGTCCATCTATTTTGGTCTACTTGTTCTTGTCCAAACATATGCCAAATCCTACTTCGCAAGAATACATGGTTGCAGTACTCGTAGCTTCTTCCATACAATAGAACTCCAAGCCCCTTAGTTGGATACAAGATGGTTTCAGTGCTTCGATTCTGGGATGCCTATCCGCCCCGCCACAGGTTCCCGGCATTCAGACCCTAATTAATGTAGCTCTCTTCCTGTTATCAACCATAAGCAATTTCGTTACAATCGGCCATAGAGAGAAATTTCTCGTTCTTAAGCGCTCAATAGAAAACAAGCATTGTCCAGACTTGTAGGCATATGGCTATGACAGTGAAATGAAGAATCCCAGACCTGTTTCCGTTTGCTATTTACGTTGTCTGGTGCACATATCCACCAATGTTTCCAAGGTATTATCCATGTTGACAATTACATTGGTTCATTTGTTTTGGACTGTACCAACACCAATTACCATAAGTTCTCTCCGGAAACAAAATGCCTAGCCTATCATTGTCAATGGTTGGCAAAATCATACATGTACTCAGAAGAAAGCTTCATACAACAAAGTGATATAGCGGGCGGTAGTGTGATGCTGTACAAAACAAAAACAAAAAAAGAATCATCACATGTGCGTTCTTGATCTAAATGTTTCCATCTTGTTAAAATGTCAAAATCAAATATGCTTGAGAAATTTGGCTAAGATCTGAACCATTTTAGATGAGGGTCGTCAACTCAACAATCAAATTAAATCTATAGCAGCAAAAGTTCATCTGTGCAAGAACCATATGGTTTTCACAATCGTTCTCCAAATAAACTAGCAAGCTCGCGCATTTGCACGGCTAGATTTGCTACATAATCTTTTTCAACCCTATATTTTTTATCGGAACTTTGATTCCAAACCTCACATGTTATTTTGTCGGAACTTTGACTACAAACCTCGCATATAAGTCAAGGATGCGTGATGAACAAGAGACAACCTAAGAAAAATTTATCAATATGTTCGTGTTCATTATCAACACCATCTAGGATAACCTAAGAAAAACGAGTCGGTTTTCATCGTTTTCATAGATGAACAATATAAGGGCTCCGGAATGATCCTCCGTACGTCGCAGACCGACTGCTTTTGCCATCCCCCCCCCCCCCTGCATTGCTTGTTGGGGTTCGTCTGCGAACACGCGATGCCGACTATCTTGTTCAGGGCTCTAGAATTCGCTCCGCCTTCTCCCCTGCATTGCTTCTTGGGGTCCGTCTGTGAATACTCGAAGCCGATGATCTCGTTCTGGGTTCCAGAATTCACCTCCGCCTTCTCCCCGGCGTTGCTTCTTGGGGTTCGTCTGCGAACACGCGATGCCGACGATCTCGTTCAGGGCTGCATGGGGAAGGGGAAGGTAGCGTAGAGCCTTTCTCATCATGGCGGACGACGGTCTTCCCGATCGCTGCGCGTGCCATGTCCACTGCGACCTGCATGAAGTATTTCACGTTTTTTTTCTTCCCTTCCAGAGTTACATCGATCTTATATGGCAGGCACATGTCTGGCAGGAGAACTGCCCATTAAATGAGTAGATTTGCTATTTATCTGTTGACAGATTTATTAGCTAAAAATCTGTCTAATTACTGACCATGGGATGTGCTTTGAGATGTGTGCTGAGTTGATACTCTGTTGTTGGATTTTGGAGCAACTGGGTTTGTTTGTTTTTATCCCGCAACCGCGACCTGCTAGACGTGCCGATGAAGCCCTGTTTCGAATTTGACTCCTTGGTTTCCGTGCCATCTCTCTCCCACTATCTCTCTCATGAACGGGGGATAAGGACCTAATCGCCTGTCTCTCTTGCACTCTTCCTCACTGAACCATGTGTCTTCCTTTCTCTCCCATTGCGACAGAGGCGACACAATCCCTACCCCGTCGTGCACCCAAATCCCATCAGCACCAGTGAGTTATAGGTCTGATTCGAGTGTTTTGTACCGATTTGAAACTCGATCTAGTCATTTGCTATGGCATTTCATCGATTTAACCTGCATTTTTGTTCGATTTTCGCTAGAGTTTGATTTGCAAAGCACAGAGGCGATGCACTCTTCTACCGCGTCATGTACCTGAACCTCCTTCAGCTCCGGTGAATTCAAGGTTTGATTCGAGTGGTTTGCACCGATTTTGTACTCAATCTACCCATTTGTCTGTTGTTTCACTGATTCTACCACTGTTTGTTTCAATTTTACCTATCTTCTAGGGTTTGATTTGCAAAGCAAAGAGGTGACACACATCCTACCACGTCATGCACCCGAACCCCTTCAGCACCAGTGAATCCAAGGTTTGATTCGAGTGGTTTACACCGATTTTTGTACTTGATCTACCCATTTTATCTGCCATTTCACTGATTCTACCGTCGTTTGTTTGATTTTTTCTATCTCTAGGGTTTGATTTGCGAAGCAAAGTGTTGACGTATTTCTTACCATGATGTGCACCTGAACCCCTTCAGCACCGGTGAGTTCAAGGGGTTGATTCGAGTGATTTACACCGATGTGGCACTGGATCTACTCATCTTGTATGTCCTTTCACTGATGTTACCGCCATTTGTTTTGTTTTTTTCCTATATGCTAGGGTTTGATTTGCGAAGCAAAGAGGTGTCACACTTCCTACCACGTTGTGCACCCGAACCCCTTTAGCACTGGTGAGTTCAATAGGTTGATTCGAGTGATTTACACCAATTTGGCACTGGATCTACTCATCTTATCTGTCATTTCACTGATGTAACCATCGTTTTTTCCCGATTTTTGCCATATGCTAGGGTTTGATTTGCAAAGGAGGTTCAAGTTTTGTAAGAGGAATAAGGTTTGGCTTTGCTCTTGTGATTTCTATTCTACCGTGGTGGGTTTCGAGTTCAAATGTCTGTGTTTGATATTTTTTTAGTTATTTTTGATTGATTCAATGGATCATTTTTTCGGTTGTTTGAGTTTCCAATCCGTCTAGACGTGCTGAAGCAAGGAGTCTTGTAGAGGAATCGAGTAGTCTCATTTTATCAGTTTTTTTTTTGTTTTGATCCTTTCGTTGTTTTAATTTTGCGATATGTTTTACTGGGGCTTGCTTTTTATCATGTGATCATTATGTATTGGTTTTTTAGGGGTGTACGAGTAATGTGATGTCCTTAGTTGTGTTTTACTATCCTCAAGTTAGTTTAAAACGGGTTAATGTGATGTCCCTTAAGTTAAAATTCCATCCAAAGAAAAAAGGGATCGGGTTAGAATCAGATTCAAAAGGTGTTGTGTGTGTAATTGCCTCACCTGCTCGGAGAGCTACTAAGTCCATTTGAAGAGTACTGAAGCAAAAAGTTCAGTAAATAGGTGTACTTTTACTAATCATTTATATGTTCAAAATGCAATATTCAACGTCCTTTTGATATGAGATGTTGAAACTCAAGTCTATCGTTTCTATGTGTTCAATCCTTATGCTAGATGAAATCAAGCAGTATTTAGCAGGCTTATTTTGCATAGCTTTGTTATTGATTTCATGTTTGAACCTAGTTTACCAGTCTCTATTCTGATTATACGTGTTCTAGGTTCCATTACTAATGGCATTGTTTCGCACAAGGGAAACTCGCGTTCGAATTTGTATCGTATAACTTCAATAGAACAATTGCGGACGTGCCAATATACACAATGTATATGAATTAAATAAGTACACAAACATGAAATACGAGGAAACTATTTATTCTCCCATGTTTTTATTTAAAGTTGGGAGCCCATGTTATCAACTTGGACGGTACTAATGTTGATGGGCATAAATGTGATGGTGGCACCGAGAGGACACCACAAAATTTGACTGTAAAAATTCCACCAATAATAACTATTGTATGTATGCATTTTTTATGTTTTATGTTTTGTGTGTTTATATAAATATACTCATCTATGTTTATACCTCTGTTTAGGATTCTCCTGAAGTTCAATTTGTTGAAGAGCGGTGTTTTGATGAGAAGCAAAAGAATCTTTGTAAAAAGTCAGATCAAAATGTATAATGAGACTTTGTTTTCTTTGAAGCATAGTTTCCGTCGTGCGACTATAGGCATAAACGAAGCTCACCCTCTCAACGACACCACTCTTGGAAATTGCTCTATTGTTAACGAAAGGTATTGCCCCAGTTAGAAAGTGCCATCTCTTTCCGATGTCTTTGAGCAACTCAACAACAATTCTAAGTTCTCTATAACTTAGCAAGAAATAAGATTCTATGTGGCCATTTGCAAGATTGCAAAGCAAAACACACCATGAGTAAGTTTTTTGCTTTCTATTTTTTATTTTCTTGCAACTTCTGCTCAATATTATATGTTTTGCTCTCTGCCCCTTTTTTATTTTAAATTGATGCAGCCTTTATTGTGTTGATATTGGTGGTTGCCACGTCAAGTATAGTTCTCTTGGTCATTCTATGGCTGATGGCAATAAAGTTGGCTCTTTTGTGATGAATGTTTTATGTCGTAAATTTTTCTTAGAAGAGTGCCTCACAATATCAAAGAAACATTACTTTTTTCTGTAGCGTTGGGGTAAGTAAATGAGTTGCATTCATTGATACATTTTTTTTGTATGTGTTATATTTTCGTCAATGTTTTATTTTTTCAGGATGTTCTGATAAAGACACATTAGATTTTTCCTATCTCAGGAAATGTTTTGATGGTGCTGCATCAGTGATACCCTAGCCAATTGTCAATATGGTATTTTAAGTATCTATTATTTTTTTTCTTTTTTATGTTTTAATATCATTAACACATGTTTTGAGTGGTTCAATTATTTTTCAGCTTATGTTCCCTATTTGTTACGATGATCATTGGTTCCTTTTTGTGGTTTATTTGCAAAATAAACTATTTTTATTTCTGGATTCTTATTATTCAAAGAATGATGAGTACCAAATTTTTGCAAGAAGGAAGCTGATAATCTCTCTCTCTCTCTCTCCCTCCCTCCCTCTCTCTCTCCATATATATATATATTATTATTATGTATATATCTATATTTTTATGTATGTATATGTATTTTTATGTTATTGTGTTTAGCTATGTATGTATCTCTCTTCTCTGCATATATGTATATATATGTTTGTTTTGTTTAGCAATGTATGTATATATATATATATATATCTCTCTCTCTATATATATGTTTTTGTGTTTAGCTCGCGCTCTCTCTCTCTCTCTATATATATATATAGGAATCTATATATGTTTTTTATTTAGCTATGTATGTTTAATTATGTATGTACCTTTGTATCTCTCTATATCTGTCTTTCTCTATCTCTCTATCTATATATATTTAGCTATGTATGTATTTTGTCTCTCTGGATATATGTATCTATTTGTTGTATATATGTATTTTTATGTATCTCTTTTTATATATGTTTTTGTGTTTAGTTATGTATGTATCTCTTTCTCTCTCTCTCTATATATATTTTTAGCTATGTATATATTTTGTTTCTCTGCATATATGTATCTATTTGTTGTATATATGTATTTTTATGTATGTATCTCTCTTCTATGCACATATATATATATATTTTCTGCATATATATATGTATTTTCACATGTTCAAGATATATATGCATTTGTGTTTAGCTATGTAAGTATGTATGTATGTAACATGTTTCTATTTCTATTTACGGATCTTTCTCTATCTATTATTGTATTTCTATCTTTGTAACATGTCTTCTATTTTTTATCATGTCTATATTTATGTATTATATAGTCAATATCTTCTATCAATTTATGTATTATGTCTCTATTTTGTATCTCTCTGTCATCTATCTATTTCTCTCTCTCTCTCTCTCTCTCTCTCTCTCTATATATATATATATATATATATATATATATATATATATATATAATGTATTTCATTTATGTTCCATATTTTTAGCCTCAATGACATTTCTTATATTTATGTTTGAAGATAACAAGATTTAGACATGTGTGGCATGAGTTCATTTGTGCTGATGTGCCTTTTCACATGTTTAAGATTGGTTATCCACATGTTTCAAAACAAAACAATTCATTAGTGTCAAATAGACTTTTTGCGTTTAATGCTTATGCTGTTTACTATGGTGTGGGATTTTTAATTTTTTGAAATTTTAATTGTGTGACATGTTTTTTTTGGGTTTTTTAATTTTGCAATGTTGATTGTGGTGTTTTTTAATCAAGTTTATGAAACTTTAGAGATTTGGTGCAAAGCTAGTGGATGAGTTTTCTCAAGACGATATTCAGAACATTCATGTTCAAATTGTCAATGACCCGCTATTCAGCGAACACAACAAAGCTGATATAAGCGTTGTGAAGAACTTCTTTTTAATTTGGTTAGTTTTTTTTAATGTTTCTTATTTGATATTGTTTTTTGTATTGTGTATTTTCCCCTTTATTAATATTTTCTTTTGCAATTCTTTTTCATATGTAGGGACACTTCTCTATAAAAACAAAAGGGTGCACAATCTGTACATGATATATGGAAGTATGCAGCTATTTATACACACAAGTCCAGACGAACAATGGTTTATAAACTCTATAATAATAGCAGTAGACAATTGCTGCAGTTGATAGTTGTTTTTTTTTACATTTCTCCTTTGAGATAGAATTTTGGAAGATAATCATGTAACTTTTTGTCTGAATAGTATGTTGCTTCTACATATAGATAGTTGCAGTAGTTGAAAGATTTTTTTGTTACATTTTGCATCATGAAATAAATTGGAAGACACTCATGAATCCTATTTCTATATGTTGCTTCTACGTATAGATAGTAGCAGTGATTGTTCCCTTCCTTACCTGCATATAAAATGTTTTTGTTGCCTCAGTTATGCAATTTGTCAGTTTAATATATGATAAATGCTGGGTAAACCCATAATATTGTACCTTTTCTTTGGCGCACATGTTGCCTTCTTGTGTGTAGCCTGCTGTTTTGCTAAGGTGGGGGGCAGATGCCTGAATTCACATGTTGATCTCTTGTGATTTGCTCCATTGCAGTGTCCACATTCGTATTTTTGTTTCTTCTTTGTCTCATTTCTTCTGGAATAGGCACAAGCCTTTTGTTTGACAATGGTGGTCTTCCTTTTGTGTTTACAACTTCTGGATCATCTAGATGTAAAATTATGTTTGACTCTGATTCTTGCCTTTTAATTTGTGTGTGTTCATTGTCTTCAGTGCGGTTTTTTTGAGGCAATTTCAGATTCTTCTTCGTCAATAGCCTTCAATTCTTGTCTCATCCTTCCATACTCAATCATAAGGTAGTTGTATTTGCGTGTGCTTTTTGTTCCATCTAATGAAATTTCTACAACTAACTACGATATTATATTGAATCTAAGGACTGTTGTTTCTGGTTCAGTGTTCAAAGGCTTGCTGAAGGTCAATTTATTTTCTTTCTTTCTTCACCTTTCAAGTATATATTTTTCTGGTATCTTATAAATGTCATTTTTTATCATGACTTTCAGGATGTGACTGCACAACAAACCATCTTTTTGAAATTTTGCACATATGCATGAGTAGTCATCAATCTGCTGATCTACAAGTATAATGTAAGTTCTCCTCCTGTATTCTTTGTTTGGGTGAACGGGTGCTATTGCAACTTCATATGTTATTTTCTTTTCTATCTGTTCTGCATGTAGTTTTGTTGCACGCCTAAGCTACCACTGGAATTTCCTGAAAATCTTTGAGTTGTATAACTCTTGCATTTGTGCCTCAATGCAGTATGATGACCATAGTTTTGATGATATCTTTGTTCTTGTTTCATAATCTTCATGCTCCTCATTGTCATATATTGTGTCTTAAATCCTTTCATACTCCTTCAAGGAACTTGTTATGTTGTATTGTGGTCCGACATTCCTTTTGAATCTTGCATTTGTGACTTCGCTCCGTCCTGTACTATTAATAAAGGGGTAAAAATGTTGTTTGAAATACACTGGTGCCCATCTATCCTTGTATTGTATATGTACCATAAGTACTTGATGTGCTGAATTTCTTATTCTGCTATCATTTGTTTTCATAGTGTTTCGAATTCAAGCACTGTTAGTGAATTATTATATCATTGAACTCTTCACGGAGATTTTTCTTTGTATCAAAACATCTCCCTACTTCTGCCTTGTTCTTTATATGAAATACACAATTTTTGTGATTTGCATGTTCAAATACTTGTGATATTACTGACCTCATTGCCCTATCCTGATCTGTCATGATTGATATTAGTGCTTTACCTCCCATTGCTTTCAGGAATGTGGTAAATAGCCATTTGAATTTCTATGTAGTTTCATCTGATATCAATGCACAACCAAATATGCAAGTCAATCCATGTCCTGTAATTATGACAAAAGGCACAAAACGCATGTTATACTTGTTTGTCAAGTATGTGGTGTCGAAACTCACACAATCCCCATATTTCTCATAATACTCTATTGACTTTGCCTCTGTCCAGAAAATGCATTTCACTTAACTATTGTCATACATACTGAATGTGTAAAAGAAATTTGGATTGTCTTCTTTCTTATTTGTGAAGTGAATCAGTGCTTGTATCATATCGTTTTGAGTTGTCTCTCTTCTAATTTGAGTCCTGACATTGCTTATGTCTTTATTTCTATAGGGTGTTGTTGTTATACCTCCACGAAGGAAGGACAATAGGTACATCATCTTTCTTGTTTCTATGTTGCATTCACTCATTGTACGAATCATCTTCTTCTCTAGCGTAGTTATGTTTTTGTGTGCTCTGAAGTACCAATCACTTGGACTTAATGCATGATTGTGGTCTAGACCCAACCTTGTGACTATCCATTTCCCTACCCTCTCTGATATAATCATTTCGCACTTGCAATCTGTCTTGAGTCGCACATTTGTCTTTCTTTTTTAGTAATAACTTCATCCTTCTCATCCCCTTCTTTTGAGTTTTTCTATTTCCCTTGCCTATTGCATCTGTATGTAATTGTTATGATTTTGTTGTTCCTTTTTCCGCTTTGTGTCTTAGCATGGTGCACTATTATCACTGCAAATCCAGTAAATAAAGCGTAGAAGTTGAAGAAGCGATGTGCCTCATCGGGACTGCCAAACTCCATCCCTTCTTGTGTACTTGCTCTCTACTTGGACATTATTACCTGGCTTGCTGTTGTTGTTTTATTTTCCAAGAAGTTGTCTATGTCTTCTTCATGTAGTATGTTTGTATTACTATCTTGTGGATATTTTTTACTATTGTCTATCATGCCCCCTTGTCCATTATCTTGTGTCAAACTAGTTGATATGTTCCTATTTTGTGGGCTTTGAACTTCAACTTCCTAGGGAAAAAATGATTTCATACTACTAGATAATGAATAACAAAGCATATTACTATGTTGCATAAAATTTTCAGTGTGTATCTAACCCGACTTTGATTTATATCTCTGAAAAAGTCTATATTTCAGTGCTCTTACTCCTCTTCTGCTGTTGTTGCTCCTTCGGATGCTTGATTCTACAGTTATATTTGGTAAGCTATCTTATGTACATATCTTATTTTTTGTTACATATTATGTGTAGTAACTGGCATGTACCTCATTGCTATAGTTACTTTTTGAAATCATATCCACTACTCCACTGTTCCTGTTGTTGCAAAATTTGTCCTCTGAACTTGTTTGTTGCATGTATGTCAAAGTTCAAAATTGCAATATGCTTACTCATTTTTTTGTGCTCTGATTTGTAATATGGGAGTCGGTTATGCTACCTGATAAAATGGTTGAGATGAGTAGTTGGGCTCATCTTCTATTCTGCTTGTAGTCATATGTAAGTTTCTCTGCAAAATCAGTTTTTATCATGGTATCACATGATGTTGTGTGCATTTCTTTTCTTTTAGTAATTGTAATGTGCTTCTGATATATACCTCAAAATCTTCTGGATCTGTAAGTAGACAAGTAGAACTTGGTATTGTTGCATCTAGCATATACCGGGATATTTGGTCCTGTAGAATGCACATAAGTATGCAACACATTCAGCCTTCTAAGTATGTAAATTCATTTCAAAAAAGAAAACAATATGTTGTTGTAATTGTACACATAAATTGAAATCTTACTTCATTTGTAGACCATCCTGAATCATGCAAGGGAACCATCTTACTCAATAGCAGATTTGTGTAGCTGCTTTTATATTCCTGTTTTTGGAATTCATATATGAAGTTGTCTTCTTTTACACCTAAAAATTAAATCATACGCAATAGCACATTTTTTGGCATAAAATTCAAAGAGAGTTTTGTTTACATTGTTGCTGAATAGCTGGATACTCATTTGTTGTTCAGTACTTTTGCTATTCATTGGTCGATCCTGCAAAGTGAACAAGTTCATGCGAAGTCTTTCTATAAAAAATTCATCATGTATGTATTTTCTTAATGCAAACAAAGAACAAAAGAAATGCTTACATGTGTTACTGTTGGCAATGTTATGTTTGATGTCATTGTAGTCTTTGTCAATGCTTGTACTGTCTCATCCGACGCCTCTGTACTCTTTTCATTTCTTGTATCTGCATTATGTATGCGGCACTATGGTGAAACTGATGTTTCTGTTCTATGCAATGTTTCTACATAAAAAGTAATCATGGTTTGCACCGTTTCCCTTTTGCCAATACAGTATGTTCAGTTGACCTATTTCTTAGATAAGGATTGATTTTGCTTCTTTTTCTATAGCTTTTTTTTGTTACAACATTCAATAGAATTATCCTAATGCAATAGAATATTTGTTTTTCCAAGTTAATAGCTAGCCAGGGCAAGAAGTGATTCTGAATTGTTATTTTTTTATGTGCAGCTATTCATGTAAACAAGTACAAGATTCAAGGTCAATATGTAGCAAGTTTAGGTCAATATGTAGCAAGTTTGAAGGAGAAATATCTGATCAGATTAATCATTACGGAGGTGGTTGCCTAGATTCTTCCTCTTCACTGCCCCCTCTATTGATTCTTCTTCTGAGTTTCCCATCTTCGCACCACCAGGTGCTCTTCTTTTTCTCCCGCCACCCGGGCCTCTTTTTTCTCCTGCCGCCAGGGTTTTATCTCCTGCTGCTGCCTGGTGATTTTTCCTCTTTTTTTGTGTGTGTTCTCTTCTCTCTATTGCGCTTCTTTTGAAGTCCTACAAACTTTTTTGGGCTTGTTTTTTGTGTTGGGCTTCATTTTTTTCTGTTAGGCTTCATTTTGGGTTTTTTATAATTTTTGTTGGGCTTCATTATTTTGGCTTCATTCTTTATCTGATGATCTTCTTTCTTTTTTGAGTTCCCTGTGAATTTTAGGTTTTTTATTCTTTTGCAAGTTGATCTATGATGCTAGGCTCTTTTTTTCCCCTGTGAATCTGTGTTAAAAGTAACGTTGTTTGTTTGACATTTTTTGGTTCCTTTGTTTTTGGTTTTGGTCTTTGCCCTCGTTTTTATGTTACCGGGTTTGGACTGCTATGCAGAACTGTTTTTGGACATATGCCAATTCGTGTTTTGTTTGTTGAGCTTTGAGTGTTTTAAAATAACAACACACATGACAGCTGTTGGTTGGTTCAAATCAGACAGATATAAACATGCAAAATCTATCGACAGTTATATAAAGTGACCCTTAAATTAATTAGAAGAAAGCCTAACGGATAGGGAACAAAGTTTTAAAGAAAAAGTCGAAAAAAGGAAAATAAATACACCAGAACGACAGAATCCGCTCTTTTCCAGGTGGCACGAAAGGTTGAACGCGCCACCGGCACCCAAGCGGCGGCCACGTCGGGCAAACCAGATGAAACCTGAATCCAGCCTCACCAACACCGTCTCAGGAATTGCAGTAGGCTGCAGCCAGAGAGATCATTGCAGGTGTATCGATCGAGTCGTGGCTTGTTGATAATCACACTTGTTCAGCAGATATATATAGTTGAATCAAACACCTCTATCCCCTTACATGGATAAAAGTAAGTAAGTAAGAATTAATTCTAACTCTCATATGATAAAAAAGTAAAAGATCTTGTAAAGAAAATAATCATATTTGACCCCTATACATTGCTAGTATCAGGACCCCTAAACATTGCTAGCATCAGGAAATAGACTAATTGCGATTCTAATTCTCCCGTGATAAAAAAAAGTAAAAAATCTTGTAAAGAAAATAATCATATTTGACCCCTATACATTGCTAGCATCAGGAAATAGAATAATTGCGAATTCCAGGTAACTGGCCAAGCCACTAAAATAGTGATAAATTCTATCAAAAAAATAGATCTAATAAAAGTCCATCGATTCCTAATGTCCAGTGACAATTGAAAACATCTATACATTTAGAATTCTTCTTTAATTGAATTAAGGGATCCTCCAATTAGAAATAATAACATGCTTCTAGCTCGATCTATAGTTGATCCAGTTATAACCGAAATATATAAAGATGTATATACTTCTTTATAAGTGCTTTCTAAGATGTATGTACTATTTTCTGATATATATATACTACTTTTTAAAATATATATATCACTTTCTGAACATCTATTAGAGAGAGAGTATATATTTCCGAAAGTACAGAAAATACTTCCTATATATACAGAGAGAGAGAGCAACATCTCCTGTGTTCCATTTAAGCCCGAGCGTGGACCCTGACAACGTTGATCACTGAGTTTTTGATTCTGGTATTTTGTCATACTCAATATGTGATCATCAACTAGATAACAAGTGTTCATAAGTTTCTAATTTTTTTAACGAGTATTCATCGTACAAGGAAACTGTGTCATAACAAGACTCTGAATTTTTATATACCAACAAGCAATTGTTCTGACAGAGTATATTCTCCCAAATTCATAACAAGACTCTTAATAAAATACAAGCTCTTCATTATTTCCCAACTGTTATATGAAGCAGAAATTACTAACAAGTTTCTGCATGAGCACAGAGTTTTTGTGAGATCATTATCACTCTTCTCCAACTGAGAACTGAGGTTATACAAGGTGAAAGGTACAAGTGGCTTATCAAGCCAAACTGAGTAATTATTCAACATGAGATGAATCTCATCTGAATGTTTTGAAGCAAAAGTTCATATCTGAATTGGGGCCTTGATAGTTGATATTAGTCTTTGCAGTGCAGGAGTGCATCATTTTTTGCTATAAGCAACATTTCTTTGTTCCCCAACTGTACGTACTTGATGAAGCAAAAACTAGTGAGAAGTTTTTGCAGCATTGAGACTTCTTTCAATGAGATATTTCACGAAACTGTCCAAAGCAGACCACGATGATCCACCTTCCTGAATTGCGCTACGTGAAGCGTCACGCAATTCTGCAGCTCTTCTTCTCATCTCTTGGCTATCACCATTATCCAAATCCATTAGCTTTGTCACAGCAGCAGAGATTGCAGCCCTGCTAACAATACCATCCTCCCTTTTCTGCTCCCTCAAGTTGATGCCGGTCTTCCATTCATTGGCTACAAGCCGACCATTCACCAATTGATCACAAGCAACAGGAAAGGCAAGAAGAGGCACTCCCACGAACACGGCCTCCAGGGTCGAGTTCCACCCACAATGGCTCATGAAGCCACCGATCGAGGGATGGCACAGGATCTTCAGCTGGTCACACCATGGCACCACCAAGCCCTTGTCACCAGAGATATGATGTAGACTGGTGGTGGTAGCGTTGTCCCGGGCCACCCAGAAGAATCTAACTGCACTGTCATGCAGCCCAATGGCAATCTCTTCCAACTGAGAGGTTGACAATGACACATAGCTACCAAATGAGACGTACAACACTGAGTTTTTTGGTTGGGCATCCAACCAATTGGAGTATTTCTCATGGTGAATCTTGTCCGTGTGACGTTCAAGAGGCATATGCGGAATTGAAGGACCAACTGTATATATGGGGTATGGAACCACTTGTGATATTCCATTGATGGCACAGGCTTCAAGCTCATAGAAAGAGGTGAAGAGGACACACTGTGCTTTGCGAACGTTAGAGAACACTTCGGCCGATCGTTTCATTGACAGCTCCCAGGAGGGGAAGATATTGATATCAGAACATTTTACTTGTGAGAGGGCTGGGAATGGGACATATTGATCCAATGACTTGCAGCTTTGTTCTGCAGACCACAGAAGGTCAGCTATCTATATAATTACTAAGTTGAGCAACCAAAAGTGCAACTGCAAACATACTAGCACAGTAACTGACTGGAATGCCTGATCATAATAATTCCGAATAGCATTGTGCTTTTAGCTGGACTTTCAGTATGCATGCAAATTGGAACTTTGACATCAGCTAAAGAGGTAAAGATATTCAATAGTGAGACAATAAGGATTTTGTGGGTTAAATTATTCATATTTTAAATAATTACAAGTGATTGTCACTCTGACTCTGAAGATTATTGACTTCTGCAACTTGATTATATTCAGGAAATGGAAATGGAAAGGAAGTTAATCTTTATATGCAATAGCTAATAGCCCAATAATCATGGGGCTCGGAATCTCATTTAGTACAGGCGCAAATGGTAAATGAGCATGAAGTTTCACATTTGAGTAACTGAAAATGAATGATCAAGCATTCCAGATATTCTAATAATCAATCCTTACGGTTTTATTTGCTATATAAAAGTTTGTTTTGTGTTGTTAGGGGTATTAATTCACTAACAACAGTAGTGGAAAGCAGTGTGATCCTAGTATACTTTACCAAAATTGAGGATCTCAATAACAAGTTATTTAATTTTGAGTGTTGTCGAATATCTAACTATGGGGTATATACGTATAAGGAGTACATCATATACAGACAGGGTATATACGACGTATATTCGACAGCTCCAGATATCACAGAATCGAATCAGCAGTACCTGATACATCCGGAGTCAAGGAAGTACATACCAAGAAGGATTAGATTGGTTACCCAATCCGATACAACTAGTATTCAAAACAGATCTATCTACTTAGACGTCAAGGAAGACAACTCTCTATCGACTACGGCTGGATAGGAGTCGGTACCTCACCCCTATATAAGACGGAAAGACTAGGGGAGGATAGAAGACAACAACACGAAAGATACGACGAAACACGAGGGAACAAGAGAGAGAGACAAGCATCAACAGAGAAGTTACTCGACAACTTTAGTCTTATGATAGATTAGATCCAATCAACTCCTTGTAATAGTCTTAGCCACCTTACTTGTACTCGAGATCACCAATACACGACAGCAACACCCCCACAGGACGTAGAGTATTACTCCAATCGGAGGCCCGAACCTATATACATCGTTTGTCTCGCCTCGTGATTAATCCCTACACTCGAAGGTACCCAATCAATTTACGGATATATTATCGGGAACTAATCTTCGACAAGTGTGCCTATATATTTATTCATGGAAACTTACTTTTGGATATTCTTAATAAAAGCATTAAGAGAAATTCAGATGAAAAAAAGAAATACTCTTTTCAGTAAGCCTTCCTGAAGGAACTAGCTTAGCTGACCTCAGTGATTTGTAGTTTGGATAATTTGGTTTAATACACTTTCAAACAGAAGATGATTCAGCTGAAAATTTTCTAAATCCAACAGAATATCGAACCTTTCTGCATCATTCAATGTTCTTGGAAGCAGATGATATTCAGTTACAGACATTCAGATATCTGAACCTTAATGGGCAACATAGTTTACTTTTTGAAAAATTGCAACATAGTTAAGGTGCTTAACTACTAACTAGAATCAGCTACTAACAATCTGTAATAAGAAAAGGGGACCATATTGAATCTCCGGGATTTGCCCTCTCCAAAGAAAGCTAAACTATTTGCCATTTCGCTATCTCTTGTTTAAGTGTCTCGCCTCTAAATCCATTTAACCTTGTGTCACAACATATCAAGACAATAACAATAGTCTTAAAGAAGATTAGCAATTGTTGTGGATGTGCTAAAAGTAATGGTAAAAGAAGAAGTATTTTCTCTAAAAACACAGATCATGAAATGGAGGCATCGGACTCAAAAAAAAAAAAAAAAAAAACTGGGGTCTTAGATCTGTAGGAAGAAGGGCGAAAAATAAACAAGATTTTATTCTACCTTACGTTTGAACAATCGGTTTCTTTTTCTCTGTAAACCTATATGTTTTGGGGGAATTGAAACAAATTGGGTGTCACTTCCTGAGTGCCACTCCAATTGAGTGCCAAAGGGTGAAATTACTTTATCTATTGAAGGATGGTGAATTAGCCAATACCTTCTTCCCCCTCACGGCCATCCGCCAGCGGCCACCGGTCCAGGTGGTAGAGCGCCAAGAAGAACGTGGCTGGCATGGTCCACAGCGAGCACACAGGTATCCCGTGCTGCGCGCCGACCGCCACCCCCCACGTCAGGTAGGTGTCGGCCAGGATCGCCACCGGCCTCCGCTCCAACACCAGCCGGTCGAGCAGCCTCTCGAATGGCTCCCGCATCTTGTCGCGCACGGCATCGATGAATCCGACGTGGTCGGCGCCGCGGTCACGTTCGGAGGGGATGACGTTGGGAACGGTGGCGAGGCGGACGCGCTCGGGAAGAGTGGGGGGCACCCCCGCAGAGGCCAGCAGCGCGAGCCACTCCTCCGTGACGACGATGGTGACGGTGAGGGCGCTGTCCGCGGCGGCGAGCTGGCGGCACACGACGAGCATGGGGTTGATGTGGCCGCGGCCCGGGTACGGTACGGCTACCACGTGCCGAGCCGCCGCCGCCGCCGCCGCATCCATCTTTTTTGCTGTTTGCGTATTGCGTCGGAGTTCCTGTTGAAAAAATCGCCACTTTTCTACTCTACCTTCTTCTGTTAGGTGCAGCTTAACATCAGAGCCATGTCAATTCTGAAATTTCCTGAATTTTTCAAGTATGTTACTGTTTTAAGCCTTAATCTAAACGCACATCCAAACGTACACTATATTCTACCTATGCACACCCACAAACTCAAAAAAAAATCTAAAAGTAGATAACATATTCGACTGTATTTACCAAAATAGACAATATGTTACTGTATTTATAAATTTAGCATGTGTATTATGTACCTCATTTACAAAAAATGATGAACAGTGCCAATATAGCACTGTCGAATATAGCGTTGTTCTTTATTTTTGGCACTGAAATACCGAATATGCATTGAGGTGCCGAATATGATAAACAGTGACATATTCGGCACCTGAGATGCCGAATACAGCCCAGCTCTCCGTCAACCCCCGTGCCATGAACAATAGCTGTGTTGATTAAATTTCGTTTCCAATCTCCTTCAAAATAATGGTCTTTTGTTACTCTAAAAAATTTAAATTTTTTTTACGTGTTTTATAATCCATGCGCAACCTATTTTAGTTAGATTGATCCAAAAAATTCTCTGTATATTTTAAACTAAAATTCTCAAAAAATGTTACTTTTATAACTTATAACAATTGTTAGTTTCTCAAATAAATTCAAAAAACCTAGAAAAATTCACTAATATTATTCCTATGTGATAGAATAATTTCTAAAATTATTTTCAGCCCTAGGTTATATGATGAAAAAATGAGTTCGTTTGTAATGCTCCATTTATATACATTTTTATCATTTCATGTGATATTCTTTTTTAATTCAATTTGAATTAAAAAATTCAACTATCTCATTATTTTTATCCCATTGACATGCTAATCTTTTAACTATATTTTTGAAGAACGGTGGGTAAGCTCGCGCGTCTTTTTAACTGTCTCATTATTTTTATCCCCTAGTTTGAACCATTCAAGAGACGCGTCAGCTCGCTCACCATTCTTCAGAAATGTAGTTAAAACATTAGTATTTTAACGGGATAAAAATAATGAGGTAGTTGAATTTTGTTTGAATTCAAATTGAATTAAAAGAAGAATATCACATGAAATGATAAAAATGCATATAAATAGGGCATTACAAAGGAAATTATTTTTTCATCATATAATCTAGGGCTGGAAATATTTTTTGAAATTAGTCCATCACATAAGAATAATATTAGTGAATTTTCACAGATTTTTGAGAATTTATTTGATGCACTAACAATTGTTAGAAGTTATAAAAGTAAGTTTTTTTTAATCTTAACTTAAAATATACAAAGAATTTTTGGATGAATCTAATTAAAATTGGTTGCACATGGATTATAGAACACGTATAAAAAGTTTAAAATTTCTTTAGAGTAACAGAAGACTACCGTTTTGAATGAGAGTAGAGACAAAATTTAATCAACGTAGCTATTGTTCATGGCACGAGAGTTGATGGAGAGTTGTGTTGTATTCGGCACTGAGGTACCGAATATGACACTGTTTATTATTTTTGGTAAATTAGCTCTGAATACATATGCTAAATTTATAAATATAATAATATGTTATCTATTTCACAAATACAATCAAGTATATTGCCTACTTTTAGATTTTTCCACCAACTCGCGCACAAGTCAGAGAGTCTACGTACAGTCTACACGGCTGCCGGCTCTGGGGGGTCGCCAAATTTGAAAAGCAAACGATCGGTACTAAAAAGCAAACCTGTGTTGCAATGAGACGCAGAAAGATCAACTGTTGTGTTTAACATGGTGGATTGCACTTCTTTTTCATACTCAGACAAAAGCGTATGTTAGCCCTTGCATGACAGCACGCATGCATACAAGTTTTTTTTTTCTGAAACGAAACGCATGCATAAAAGTGATTGTTCACATTTTCAACTTACCAGCATAAGCTGATTATAACTTACAGTTCTTATTGAAAACAAATATGTTCCTCATTTTGTACACCTAACCTCTCCTCTTCAATAAGCTATGAACAGCACCATCACCATAGTAACTCCATAGAAAATCGTTCTTTACTCCACTTTCCAAGCCTAAAAAACGAGCAGTTTGCCTTATCAGAATATATACCTCATATTTCATAACTTAAGGTAAGCAACTCAACTCAAACGGCTAATGTTGCCAAGGACTCATCACCCAAACCAACCATCTCACAGAATGGCACGTGCTGCAATCATACTTGAAACGAGTCCACTATGGCCTTCAGAACCTTCTGTGACGACGACCACTGCTTGTCGTTGGCGCTTGCGACGAACAGCACCACCGTGTTCCCCTTGGCGGTAGCCTTCGCTAGATTGTGCGAACCCGTCAGTGCCAGCGGTGTCTCCAACACGTAGCTGTAGTACTGCATCGCAAGAACCATGCATGACCGCGCATAAGCAATTTTATTTTTTTCAGCAACATGTTACCAAGCAACTTGAGAAAGATGTGCAACTGCTACACAAGAATTGTACTGCGAGGAGATTGAGTTCAATTACAGTTTGGTCGCCGATTTTCTCGACGTTAGTGTCGATAAGCTCGTCGGAGTCGAAGGTGTTTCCGGTGACGAAAGGCCCCAGAGAGGCGATCAGCCTCTCGGGGCTGCCGATGTCCTCGATTGTGGCGGTGGGCCTGTTGGTGAGGCGGATCAGCGGCGATGCCACCACCTGCACCTTGCCCTGCTTCTCGTCCTCGAACTTCACCTCCACCCACGGCTCGGCGCACTTGGGCTGGCAGTAGTTCCCGGACAGGATGTTGGCCACCCGCGTCTGCTTCCAGCTGGGCGGCAGGATGAACTCGTACGGTTGCACATTGCCTGGAATCGGTACAAATGAGCTCAATCGATGAACTGGTGCAGGTACAGAGAAAGTATGGCAAGAACCGAGACATCACCAGCGCGGAGTGCGGGGGTGTCCTTGGGTGTGGCCCGGAAGAAGACGAAGCCCGGTTTGGACAGCGCCGGCGGCAGGTACGTGCCGACCTCGACCTCGCGCGCCTCGGCGGGCAACGGCGCCCGCGACAGCAGCGCGCTCAGCGCCGCACCTAGCACCAGCTCCCTCCTGTGGCTGGCAACCGCGACGAGAGGCGCCGGCCGCGGGACGGTGTTTTCAGTCAACGACACAGCGTGCGGAGCAGGAGGAGAGCGCGAACCCGGGGCGGGCAGCCGGAGCGAGGAGAACAGCGGGGAGAACACGGAAGAGGCCATGGGGTGAACGCACGGCCTCGCGTTTGGTTCGCGCGGGAGGAGCGCCTTATCCAGACGAGTGCGTGCGATATTTTGCGTGATCTGCGCGCGCCGTTGTGTTGGGTGATTTGTGCGTGGTACGGAAGTCGAGGAGGACCGAGGACGTGCGTCCGCGCGGCTCGGCAGCGTCCTCTTGCCAGCGGGCTTCGGATAAGATAAAGGGGCCGCGCGCGGGAGTGGTGTGAGGCCGAGCGGCAGTAGCGCGCGTCAAGCATGGCTCCGGCGACCCTGGCCTCCCCCGTGGCTTCCATCTCCCCCCCAGTCGGCCGGGAGGGCCACGGCAGCTGCTTTCGTGCCCGGCGGTGGCGCCCGCTTAGTCGGGGCGGCTTTCTCATCTCCTTGTCTGTTACATCCGGTTTTAAAAGGATAAATTAGATGTATTTTACATGTATGTCCTGATTAATTTTCATTCATGCGGTGATGTTATAACTGAAATAATTACAGCGCCATTACATAACAATAAAATTCAGTATAAAAGGACATGTAAATCTTAAAGAAAACACTAAGATAACCTCTAACATTAGCGGGTCTTTTACTCATCCACAAGCGTTGTTCGGAGGAACATCAGCCTAGAACACCATCTCCGGGTTGAAGTATTCATCCACCTAGAACTTAGTTCCATCATTCGGGAGATCCTCAAAGTCTTCTCCTTCTGAGTAGCAACAAAAAGTTAGAAGAAAGCAAACGTGAGTAAATAGAGTACTCAGCAATTATGAGAAAAATATGACATGAAGGCTTAAGATAAGAAATGTTTGACTCAGATTTACTGCATCTATGAAATACTAATCTAGAACTAAAAAGGATTTAGCAATCATATTTACTAGACTCACCAGATATTTCATATCTAGCTATCAACTTATCAGGATACCATCATCTGACTACCTATAACCAACCATCCAAGATCCCTACTAATTATGGAGAAGTCAAGTATGCTCTTGATCGTGAACATGACTGATCAATCAATTGTATACTCTGCAGAGGTTGCACACTTTACCCAAGAGTCGTGATTCTCGTTTTGCTTCACACTTTCATGGTGTAGAGCCGGGGTCTCACTACAAGGCCTTTACAAAACACCTCCAAACTCATATACACCCACTAAAGTTTCACCGTTAATAGGGATTATATCCACTATAGAGATCCCCTCTTGTGCCACTCAACAACCAAACAGTACGTACAAAATAAGGAAGATATCTAATTAGTTGATCATACTGTACCTATATAAGCCTCGTGTTTGTGCTGTTCAGCCGAGTTGTAGGTTTCAAGAATCGATCCTTAGGATCTAAAGCAGGTACTTGCACATCACTCAATGCACACGCAGCAACCATATCAACCAAACTAACCTGCTTAGATCTGTGACGCCCATTGTGTTTTCAACTGGGCCGGCCCATCTCCTTGCGCTCGAAGCCCAGCCCACTCCCCAGCTCTCTCACCGGCAAGCCGGGCCCGTCTGTCAGCCCCAACCTCCCACTTCCTCTGCGCTCGCAACCGCCTGCTGAACCGCCGCCCATGTCTCGCCCTCCACTCCGCGTGCTACCTTCGCAACCGCACTCCCTCCACGCCTATAAAAAGTCACCCCAGCCTCGCTGCTCTCCTATTCTCCCTCAGCCCGATGCTCCATCGGGCCGAGCTACCATTGCCGTCCTCGAAGCTTTGCTGCGCGTCGTCCGCCACGTCCAAGCCCTCCCCGACGTGTCTGAGGCCGCCACCTGCTTTGCAGGAGCTCAAGAAGCCTCCCTCGCTGCTCCTCGATGTCGCTCCTCAACGCTACTTCATTGCTGCAGGACTGCCCTCATCGAACTCCGATGAGCTTCGTCGCCCTTCTCCATTGCCAGCACTCCCCGTAGCGCTCGAGACCCACTGACCGCCTCTTCGACATCGCAGGACCCCTAGCAAGCCTCTCCGACCGTCGAATTCCTCTCTCCGCCACCGGAGCCCCGTCCCCAAAGCACGCCGATAACCCCTGTCGCCGTTCACTGTCGCCCGCCATCCTTGAGCTCTTCCCAGTCATTGAGAACCCCATGGTGAGGATCCTCATGCGCTCCTCTTTCTGTTGCGGTAGATCTCGTCATGATTCGTGCCTGGATGCGCTAGATCGAGTGTCTCTGGCAATCTTCTGGCAATGTCCGAGGCAGCGCCACCGCTTTTCTATCATCGCCGGCCACCAACTCCCCCCCCCCTCCCAGTTGCCTGAGCCGTCTGATATATAGGCAACGACTAAGATTAGATCGGGCCATACCCCTTCGGGAACCAACAAGAAGTCGCCGCGTGTCTCCATAATCCCCATCGGCATAGCCACGTTAGCGTGGCATGTGGACATTTTTGTCCTATGTAGCAAGCCATGTCATTATTTTACTTTTAGCCATCTAAACTTTTATATAATTACAAATAGATCCCTAATTTTTTTACAAATAAGTCCATGAGACTTTCTATTTTTACTAAATAACCCTTTTCTTTTACAAAAATGCCCCTAAAGTTTCAAACCCTCGTAACTTTTCCTCTATAGCTCCGTTTTAGGTGATTCTTACACTCACGTGATTGTAGCAACGAGTACTTTACGTTAGTAGTTTTTTTAGCGCTTTGATACTGTTTAGTGTACCATTCTTAGGTGTTTATGCTTGCTTGTTTCTGGTTGTCATGATTGCATTAGAAGATGAGCAGTTCGTGAATCTGCAGGACCAAACTTTCGAGGAGTTTGAGCAACATGTTGTTGAAGGCATGTGTCCTTGACCACATTGATCTTATTGTAGGAAAGTGTGTCTTCTACTTTCTAATTCCATGCTTTGTCAATATAAATCACATGTTTATGGTTTATTAGTACTTTTCATGATTATCCTTGTCACTGGTGTTTTTGTGTGTCAAGGGAAGAAATGCTTAGTTGTGCTGTCAAGTCGGGTAGGATAAATATTAATTTGATTAATGGTCTATTCAACATGAACCGGTTTGGGTAATCTTTGTAGCAATATGAAACATAAGGATCTAGGCAGGTTGTTTTAGTTGGTATGGCTACTATGTGCGCATTGGGTGATGTGCAAGTACCTACTTTAGATCCTAAGGGCCAGTTCTTTAAGCCTGTAACCCAGTTGAACAGCGCAACCCTAAGGCTTATATGAGTATGGCATGACCAATTAATTAGATATCCTCCTTATTCTGTACGCATCATTTGGCTGTTGAGTGGCACAAGAGGGGGCATCTGCAGTGGATGTAATCCTTGTTAGCGGTAAAATCTTAGTGGGTGCATATGGGTTTGGAGGCGCTTTGTAAAGGCCTTTTAGTGAGACTCTGGCTCTACACTCTGGAAGTGTGAAGCAAAACGGGAATCACGACTTGTGGGTAAAGTATACAACCTCTGCAGAGTATAAAACTGATCGATCAGCTATACTCACGGTCAAGAGCGGGATTGAACTTCTTCATGATTAGTGGGGGTCTTGGATGGTTGGTTTGGGTAGTCAGGTGGTGGTACCTCGATGAGTTGGTAGTCGAATATAAAATATCTAGTGAGTCTGGTAATCAGATGGAATTCGATGAAGTATTCTTTTAATGTTGGTATCGTCACATATAGTAAATAGGATTGCTAAGTCTTTTTTGAGTCTTAGATTCGGATGACATAGATGCAGTAAATCCGAGTCAATCCTTTCTTACCTTAAGCCTTCATGTCATGTTTTTCAACGCTTGTTGAGTACTCCATGTACTCACGCTTGCCTTCTCCCATCCTCTTGATGCTGCTCAGATGATGCGGACTTCGAGGACTTCCGGGCCGATAGAGCTGAGTTATAGGCAAAGGAAGTTTTCGACCTGAAGACCATGTTCTAGGTTGGCGCTCTCTCGGACAACACCTGTGGATGGATGGAAGACCCGCTACTGCTAAAAGTTATCTTAGTGTTTTCTTTAAGACCTACGAGTCCTTTTGTAATGAATTCTATTTTTATGTAATGACATTGTAATGATTTCATTTATGACATCACCGCATGTATGGAAACTGATCCTGGCATACATGTGAAATGCATTTCGTTTGTTCTCTTGAAACCGAGTGTGACAGAGGTGGTATCAGAGCCGTGTTGACCGTAGGATATAAGCCTAGCTAGAAATGGTCGTTATTAAAGACATATCTCTATCAAAAACTAATTTCTGAAAATCTTTTACTCTACCAGTGTCGTTTCTGCCGTCGTTTCTATTGCTATTATTTATAAAATCTTTGTAAAATGTTTATTGACTCTTCTCTCTCTTTCAAAATTTTAGATGACCCGCACAAAGCAGACGCCCCGCAAGCAGGTTGGAGGCTTTGTTCCTGCTAGAGCTCCCGCATAGGCTACTTGGGCGTTCCAGCCATCCGCAAAGTTTCACTCTTCTGGACTTCAGGTGAGGGAGTTCCCTCACAAGCTTTGGACGATCCTCGAGGGTTTGGGATACCAGGAGGCCCCGATCTACAAAGGAATTAGGACCCCGCTCAGCAACCACAGTTTTGCTTGGATGGTGGAGGCGATCATCTTTGAGAAACACTCGAGCGACGATAGCCACAAGATGCACAGGATCCACTCGGCCCTTGCCCCGAGAGAGACCTTCGCAGCTGGGATCTGTGATGCAGCTCGCCTGGCACTTTCAGTCCTTTGCGTAGAGTACCGTGGCACTATCTAGACTACGCAGTATAGCTTCTACTCATAGCGTAGGAGTGGCAGC
Source organism: Phragmites australis (assembly GCF_958298935.1). NCBI lineage: Eukaryota > Viridiplantae > Streptophyta > Magnoliopsida > Poales > Poaceae > Phragmites > Phragmites australis. Next base: position 46,335,501 of record NC_084921.1, on the reverse strand, counting down.
TTGGAGGTCACCTTTGCCGCCACCAACAGGGAGGGTGACGCCAGACTAGTGGAGCAAGTTCGCCTCACCGACACTTTGACTTAGGAGCTGGACAGGGCCCTTGATGAGCTAGACGACATGCATCTGAGGCTTACCGAGGTAGAGGAGAGGATTCGCACCCTTCAGGCTATGATGACTGATGACTCAGAGGAGGACCCAGAGGAGATGCCCGAGCCAGAGTTGCCATGCTATCCCTCCTGCAAGAAGCTCCGCCTTGATGCCACTCTGTGTGTTTCACCGCAGGACCTTTCTGAGAGTGGCGACAATTCCTAAACTAGCAATTTTTCCCTAGTAGCAGTTTAGCATCATTTAGAGTCGTTTGCTTCATGATGTAATGGACATGTTTGCTTCCATGCTATGAGCTTATGTGCTAGGTTTGCTTGGTGTGTAGATGCGATATGAAAGTTTGTCTTTCACAGTTGTATCGGTCTTGAATATATATTAGCTTGTGAGTTCTTCGTCTTGCTTCATCTATCCTTGCCCTGTTCTCGTTTCCCAATCTTGTGTTCTTGCAACTGTCAGATGATGAACATGAGGAATACGAACAATGCTGACGCCAGCAGGGACAACGCTGAAGGCAGCAACCTCAATGCTCACCCCCAAGACGAAAACCAGGACGCGTTTTACTCATAAAACAGGCAGACTAACTGGAACCTAGTGGACCCAATGCAGATGATGGCCGCGCCGACTCAGATTCTGCAGGGACTAGCACATGCCATGGAAAGACTTCAATAAGCACCCACAGTGTATCAGACACCACCACCGCCATCGTAAATGCAGTCGTAGAATAAGCTACAGGACTTCCTGAGTACCAAGCCACCTACTTTTACACAGGCAGTCGAGCCAATAAATGCTAATGGTTGGCTCAAGACAATTGAAAGCAAGCTATAGATCTCTCAATGCACAGGCAAGATAAGAGTCCTCTTTGCTTCTCACCAGCTTATAGGACCAGCTTCAGATTGGTAGGTAGATTACATTGCACCCATGACAAACCCCAAGAGATCACCTGGAGAGAATTCAAGAACAATTTCCACAAAGCACCACGTGCCAGCAGGGGAAGTGAAACTAAAATGGAAGGAGTTTCTTGGATTAAAGTAAGGTCCCATATTAGTACATGAATACCTTACCAAATTCACGCAGCTATCCCGTTATGCCCCCAAAGATGTAGACACTAATGAGAAGAAACAAGACTGTCTCTTAGAAGGGTTGAACTCTGGACTTCAATATCCCCTTTCAGCCAATGAGTACCCAAGCTTCCAGAAGCTTGTTGACAGAGTTTTCATTCTAGAGAAGAGGAAGCTGAATTTAGGAGAGGAACGCAAGCGGATAATGCAGGGCCAGTCTTCAGGCAACAACACCCATCCCCGCTTTAACCCACCACCCACAGGACAGGTGTACCGTCAGGCAGGCCAGAACTAGCAATAGAGGGCACCGAACCAGACTTCAGGATCTTTTAGTCAGCCAAAGCAGCAGCATCCCCTGCAGTAGTAGGGCTCCAACTACCAGGCCCCACGGCCAGTGAATCAGAACCAGCAACAGCAGGGTCGCACTGGCCAGGGATCTAGTACCATTAGCCTATGCTTCAGCTGTGAAAACTTTGGGCACCTTGCCAATAAGTGTCCCAAGAAACAGTAGGGTTAGACCAATAACTAGCAGCAGAACCGTCCTGGAGGTCAGCCACAACATCAGCCTCGTTAGAACTTCATGAGTGGACAAGTCAACCGTGTTGCAGCGGAGGATGCCCAGGACGCCCCAGATGCAGTACTTGGTATGTTCCCAGCCAACTCTCACCCCACTACAATTTTATTCAATTATGGAGCAACACATTCCTTTATTTCAACTAAGTTCATAGAAAAGCATAATCTGCCGATAGCCATAATGAAAATTTGGTTGATAGTCAGTTCTCCAGGCGGAGAAATGGAATCGAGGCATGTAAGCCCTAAGATAATCCTTGCCATTAAAGGGGTGGAATTCCCCGCAAATCTTATCGTCTTGGAATCTAAAGGGATAGATATTATTCCGGGAATAGATTAGTTGGCTAAATTCAATGGAGTGATGGGATGCACCACCAAGATAGTTCACTTGACACATACATGTAGCACCAAGGTAGAGTTTAAAGCCACATTAGAATCAGGAGATAATATCAAGCTTAACCAGGCCAAGACAGTGGAGGAAGTCAGAGTAGTCAGCGAGTTCTCGGATGTCTTCCCCGAAGAGTTATCAGGTATGCCACCTGACCGAGATGTTGAGTTCGTTATTGAATTAGTACTTGGCACTGCCCCCATATATAAGAGACCGTACATAATGGATGCCAACCAATTGGCTGAGCTCAAGGAGCAAATCCAAGAGCTATTAGACAAGGGGTTTATTCGCCCCAGTACCTCACCCTAAGGAGCCCCGGTTATCTTCGTGCTAAAGAAAGATGGAACTCAAAGAATGTGCATCAGTTATCGTGCACTTAATGAGGTGACCATTAAGAACAAGTACCCCTTACCTCACATTAAATATTTGTTTGATCAGTTAAAAGGAGCATGCGTATTTTTCAAGATTGATCTTCAGTTAGGTTACCATCAGCTGAAGATTCGAGCATCGGATATTCTCAAGACCGCTTTTGTCACCCGTTATGGTCTGTATGAGTTTACAGTGATGTCCTTTGGATTGACCAACGCCCCAGCATACTTTATATACCTCATGAACAAGGTCTTCATGGATTGTCTGGACAAGTTTGTGTGTGTGTTTATCGATGATATCATGGTTTTCTCGAAGAATGAGGAAGAGCATGAGGAGCATTTGAGGATGGTACCGCAGAAGTTCAAGGAGAATCAGTTGTACGCCAAGATGAGTAAGTGTGAGTTTTGGTTGAAAGAAGTCTCTTTCCTAGGTCATATCATCTCAGCAAGAGGAGTATCTGTTAACCCCAGCAAGGTGAAGGGCGTTCTAAATTGGAAGCCACTGCACACGGTTTCAGCGATCTAGAGTTTTCTGGATTTAGCAGGATACTACCTTCGCTTCATAGAAGGTTTCTCCAAGATTGCTAAGCCAATGACGAAACTGCTAGAGAAAGGGAAGGATTTTAAGTGGACCCTGTTCGTGAGACCAGCTTTAATGAATTAAAGAAGAGATTAACCACTATCCCAGTGCTAAACATGTTTAACACACAGAAGCCATTCTCGGTGTATTGTGATGTCTCGCCCCAAGGTTTGGGATGTGTGTTAATGCAAGAAGGCCACGTAATAGCCTATGCCTCAAGGCAGTTGAGGAAGTACGAGGAGAACTACCCTACCCATGACTTAGAATTAGCTGCTGTAGTTCATGCACTAAAGATTTGGAGACATTACCTGATAGGGCAAAGATGCGATATCTTCTCGGATCACAAAAGTTTGAAGTACATCTTCACTGAACATGATCTCAATCTCAGGCAGCGTAGACGGCTAGAACTTATCGAGGATTACAACTTGGGAATTAATTACCATCTTAGAAAAGCAAATGTAGTAGCAGATGCTATGAGTAGAAATGCCTACTTCAGTATGATGACTATATAAGAAAAACAACCTGAAGTATGCAAAGAGTTTGAGAAGCTTAATTTAGGCATTGTATCCAGCTCAAATGCAGTTGTAATGGAAGTAGATTCTACTTTGGAGTAGAATATGCGAAATGGCCAACATGAAGATGAGAAGATTCTAGAGATCAAACAACTAATTAAGAAAGATAAGTCTCCAAGATTCATGGAAGATGAGCAAGGAGTGGTGTGGTATAAGAAAAGAACATGTGTCCCATATGTTAACTCTATTCGAGAGTTGATTTTAAGAGAAACTCACGACTCAGCTTACTATATTCACCCGAGAAGCGCCAAAATGTACCAGGATCTCAAGGATCGTTACTGGTGGTATGAGATGAAATGTGAGGTAGCAGAATATGTAGCCTTGTGTGATACATGTCAGCGAGTTAAGGCCGGACACCAGAGACCAGCAGGGTTGCTTCAACCACTAAAAGTACCTGAGTGAAAATGGTAAGAAATTAGCATAGATTTTATAGTGGGACTACCCCGAACACAGTCCAGGTATGATTCCATATGGTTGTAATAGATCGGCTAACAAAGGTTCACTTCATATCAATCAAGGAGTCATATAAGGGACAAAGGCTTGAAGAATTGTAAACAAGAGGATAGTATCTGACTGAGATACCCAGTTCACATCACATTTTTGGCAGCATCTACATGAGTACATAGACACCAAGTAGAACTTTAGCTCAGCTTATCACCCGCAAAATAATGGACAAACGGAAAGGACCAATCAGATTCTAGAAGATATGTTGAGAGCATGTGCTTTAAAAAATTGTAAGAGTTAGGATAAGAATCTCCCCTATGCAGAATTCTCATATAACAACAGTTACGAAGCATGTTTAAAATGATCCCTTTTGAAGCACTATATGGAACGAAGTGCAGAACCCCACTATTCTGGAATTAAACCAGAGAAAGTCAAGTGTTTGACCCATAAGTCTTAAAGGAGTCAGAAAGGCAAGTACAAGAAATTCGGAACAACCTGCGAACCGCACAGTCAAGGTAGAAGAGTTATGCGAACCATCGACATCAAGAGTTGACCTTTGAAGTTGGAGACTTCATGTATCTCAAGGTATCCCCAATTAGAGATCTTCGTAGATTTAAAGTGAAGGGTAAACTAGCACCTCGATATATTGGATGGTTCAAGATACTAGAAAGAAGAGGAGAAGTAGCTTATCAACTGGAATTGCCATCCTAACTCTCCGGTGTGCATGATGTGTTTCATATCTCACAATTGAAGAAATGTCTGAGAATTCTAGAAGAGCAGCTACCGATGGAGGAACTGAATGTGCAGGAGGATCTCTCTTATTCGGAATACCCTGCCAGGATTCTCAAGACATCAAAACGTGTTACCCGGAATAAAAGGATTCGTATGTGCAAAGTGCAGTGAAAGCATTATTCAGAAGTGAAAGACATCTAGGAGAGAGAAGAAGATCTAAAAGCAGAGTTTTCCTGTCTCTTCTCCGACCTTTTTGAATCTAGAGGATGAGATTCATCCAAAGGGGTAGGTTTGTGACGCTCGTTGTGTTTTCCATCGGGCTAGCCTTCTCCTAACGCTCGAAGCCTAGCCCACTCCCCAGCTCTCTCTCATCCGCAAGCCGAGCCCGCCTGTCAGCCCCAACCACCCGCTCCCTTCACGCTCGCACTAGCAACCTCCTGCCGAACCGCCGCCCACATCTCGCCCTTCACTCCTCACCTCGACTCCGCAACCACACTCCCTCCGCGCCTATAAAGGCTACCCCAGCCTCGCCGCTCTCCCATTCTCCCTCAACCCACCACCTCATCACGTCGAGATGCCATTGCCGCCCTTGAAGCTTTGTTGCGCGCCATCCACCACGTCCAAGCCCTCCCTGACGCGTCTGAGGCCGCCGTCGGCTTTGCAAGAGCTTGAGAAGCCTCCCCGTCGCTCCTCGATGCCGCTCCATCACCACAAGACTACCCTCGCCGAGCTTTGGTGAGCCTCGTCGCCCTTCTCTGTCACCAGCACTCCCCGTAGCGTCCAAGACCCGCTCACTGCCTCTTCAGCATCGCAGGACCCCCAGGAAACCTCTCCGACCATCGAATTCCTCTCTCCGCTACCGGAGCCCCATCCCCAAAGCACGCTGACGACCCCTACCACTGTTCACTGTCGCTCTCCATCCTTGAGTTCTTCCTGGCCATCAAGAACCCCACGGTGAGGATCCTCGTGCGCTCCTCTTTCTATTGCGGTAGATCTCATCGAGATTCGTGCCCAGGCGCGCTAGATCGAGCGTCTTGAGTGATCTTCCAGCGATGTCCGAGGCGGCACCACCGCTTTTCTGTCGTCGCCAGCCGCCAACTCCCACTAATCACCCTGAGCCGTCCGATCCGTAGGCAATAACTAAGATTAGATTAGGCCATACCCCTTCGGAAACCAATAAGAAGCCACCGCATGTCTCCATAATCCCCGTCAGCATAGACACATCATCGTGCCATGTGGACATTTTTGTCCTACGTAGCAAGCCACGTCACCCTCCTAAGCCACGTCAGCATGCTGACGTCATAATTAGGTTTTCTAAATAAAAATAAATATGTTAATTCTTATAAATAGGTTTTTCAATACAAAAATAAACCCTTTTATTATCTCAAATTAGGTAATCTTATATTTAGACCCAAAATGTTTCTGTTTTCACAAAAATGCCCCTATAAGTACTGTTATTTTACTTTTAGCCCCCTAAACTTTTATATAATTACAAATAAATCTCTGATTTTTTTACAAATAAATCCCTAGAACTTTCTATTTTTACAAAATAGCCCTTTTCTTTTACAGAAAGGCCCCTAAAGCTTCAAACCCTCATAACTTTTTCCATTATAGCTCAATTTTAGGTGATTCTTACGCTCACATGATCGTAGTAGTGAGTAGTTTCCATTAGTAGGATTTTTATAGTGCTTTTTTCCTATTTGGTGTACTATTATTAGATGTTTATGCTTGCTTATTTCTGGTTATCGTGATTGCATTAGGAGACGAGCAGTTCATGAATTTGTAGGACCAGACTTTCGAGGAGTTTAAGCAACCCGTTGTTGAAGGCAAGTGTCCTTGATCGTATTGATCCTATTGTTGGAAAGTGTATCTTTTACTTTCTAATTGCATGCCTTGTCAATATGAATCCCATGTTTAGGGTTCATTAGTACTTTCTATGATTATCCTTGCCGTCGATGTTGTAGTTTGGGTGTGAAATACTTAGTTGTGCTATCAAGTTGGGTGGTATAAATATTAATTTGATTAATGGTCTACGCAACATGAACCGGTTTGGGTAATCTTTTATAGCAATATGGAAAATGAGAATCTAGGTAGGTTGATTTGTTTGGTATAGCTGTTGTGTGCATATTGGGTGATGTGTAAGTACCTGCTTTAGATCCTAAGGATTAGTTCTTGAAGCCTGTAACCTGGCTGAACAGCGCAACTACAAGGCTTATATGGGTACGACCTGACCAATTAATTAGATGTCCTTCTTATTATGTACTCACCATTTGGCTGTTGAGTGGTACAAGAGAGGGCCTCTGTAGTGGATATAATACCTATTAGCGGTGAAACCTTAGTGGATGCATGTGGGTTTGGAGATGCTTTGTAAAGGTCTTGTAGTGATATCCCGACTCTATACCCTGGAAGTGTGAAGCAAAACGGGAATCACGACTTGTGGGTAAAATGTGCAACCTCTGCAGAGTATAAAACTGATCGATCAGCCGTGCTCACGGTCAAGATCAAGCTTGGACTTATTCATGATTAGTGGGGATCTTGGATCGCTGGTTTTGGGTAATCAGGTGGTGGTATCTCGATGAGTTGGTAGTCGGTTTAGAATGTCTGATGAGTCTGATAATCGGTTGAAATTTGATGAGCTGTTCCTTTAATGCAGTAAATCTGAGTTAAGTCTTTCTTACCTTAAGTCTTCATGTCATATTTTCTCACACTTGCTGAATACTTCATGTACTCCGTTTGTCTTTTTTCAACCTCTTGATGCTACTCAGAAGATGAGGACTTTGAGGACATCCCGGCTGATGGAGCTGAGTTCTAGACGAAGAAAGTTCTCGACTCGAAGACTATGTTCTAGGCTGACGCTCATCTGGACAACGCTTGTGAATGGATAGAAGACAAGCTACTGCTGGAAGTTATCTTAATATTTTCTGTAAAACTTTCGAGTTTTTTTATAATGATTTTATTTATGACGTTATCATATATATATATATATATGATTTATTTCCTTTTAAAATGGGTGTGATATTGTCGTTTAGTAAGTGCCACTGCCCAAGCCGTCAAGCGCCTTTGCAGATATCTAATCCTGCTTCCTTTTGTTATGCCGCTGTTCTCTCTCCTAAGCTAAAAGCGCGTTGCCACCGAACGAGCTGCTCAGATCAGCGAGGCAGAGGCGGCGTCTGGCGCTACGATCGTCGCCCACGGACAGCAGCCCGGACGATTCGCATCCCGCGGAACCAGAGAAGGTAATTCATTTCATCCTGAACACGTCACTATAAAAAAATATTTTTCAAAACAATAATTTTCTACAGGTGATTTATTTGAAAAATCGTCTGAACAATTAACGAGCACCTCCTACGGTTACGAACCACCTGTAAAAATATATTTTTATAGGCGTTTACATAAGGAATCGTCTGTGATAGTCATTTCTACAGAACCGCCTCTGAAAATTACTATTCATTAAAAATTCATAACTTTTATGTGAAGTTGGATGAGGAAAAAATCTATCTGAAAATTATAGTTTTGATGAGATCTACAACTTTATAGTTGATATTTTTTTTATTTGAAGTCAATTAGATATCTAAATAATCGTTTGAAGTGGGCATCTGGACTTCAAATGAAAAACTTTTTAACTACAATGTTGTTTGTAGATCTCGTCGTGGACTAAAATTTTCTTATAAACTTTATTCTCATCTGATTTTGTATGAAAAAATTATGAATTTTTGAAGATAAACTATCACCTATTTTCACATACGATTCCTAATGTGAACCGCATGTAGAAATAACCACATTATCACAGGCGGTCTGTTTAAGAAACCGTCTGTGAAAATGAGTGACAATTTATTTTAAAAAAATCATAAGTTTTTCATACGAAGTTGAATGAGGATAAAGTTTATAAGAAAATTGTAGCCCTCGACGAGATCTATAACTTTGTAGTTGAAAAGTTTTTTATTTGAAGTCATTTAGATGCCCAAATAATCATTTAAAGTTTCGGTTTGCAGATATCAAAAGAATTACATAGGCTCATATGTTCAGTAGTCATTCTCTGGTGTGATGGTGAGGGTTCGCGCGACCCGACAGGTTTCGAGTTCGAGTGCCAAAAACCGCGTAGTGCGCGTATTTCACGCGAAAAACGCGTGACTTGTGACTTGCGATGTCGCGACCGCGTGGGGTTCGTGGTCGGTCCAATTTTTTTTTTACTTTTTTTTTGTTCAAAAAATATCGATTGCGAGACTGATTATCGCAGTTGGTGCGCTTAAGGAACCGCATGTGTAAATCTATTTTCACATGCGGTTACTTAAGTGAATCGTATGTGATAATAGATTTTCACATACGGTCACTTTTATGTCTGTGAAAATCATTCATTTCTATAGATCTTCGATCGCAAGCGGGTACACTAAACGTTTGTAAAAGTGAGTTATTATTTTATCTCTAAAAACAATTTTTTAAGTAGTGCGTTACAGTCCACGGCACGCGCGCGCGACACCACCACACCCATGATCAACTTAGTTTTCTTTGCAGGCGCCGTTCGGGTACACGAGGAAGGACGTGCTGCTGATCGGCATCGGCGTCACGGCCTTCGGCGTCGGCCTCACATACGGGCTCGAGGTGTGGCGAGGCCTCCATTCGCATCTAGCTGCTCCGTTTAATTTACAGACACTCACGCACGCGTGGCTACGAGCAGCTCGTCGGGGTTGACCCCTTGCAGGCCGGCAACGTCGTGCAGCTGCTGGTGGTGCTGGGGATGACGATGGGGTGGATCTCCACCTACATGTTCCGGGTGGCCAACAAGGACATGACCTACGCGCACCAGCTCAGGGACTACGAGAAGCAGGTCATGGAGGCAGGCGCTAGCTTTGACACGATCCATCCGTGTAAAATACCAATTGCTTGCGGATATTTAGTTTGATCACCATCGGTCCCTTGTTTTCGTTGCAGAAACGACTGGAGAGCTTGTCAGAGGCTGAGCTGCAAGCTCTGCTGGAGCAAGTGGAGGAAGAGAAGCAGCGCCTGCCGCCGATCCCGGATGAGCCTAATGCTATTACCTTCAACAAGAAATGAGGAACAGACCACTACGTGCCAACCGGACACCGTTCTTCTACATGCTTATAGCATAGCTTCAGTAGCTAGCACACTTTGTTGAGATCTGTACTATATGCCCACTAGTGCTGTCGAACTTGAAATCATTCATCACGAGGAGATATTTTTTAATAATAGAATAAATATTATCTTAACCTCTATATCACATGATAGATAATGGAATAAAGATTATCTCAGTCTTTACATGACAGATGCATGTAGCCGTATCATAAGGAGATACGGAGAACAACAATGCACCAATAACCAATATCTAATGTCCGAGATATACAGAACGTTGTTTGCTACTGTCACTATGCTATCATTTGGGCGGTCTCAGAATTACCTTTTGCTCTTCCGTGGTTCATTTTACGTGCGTTGTAATCGAGATGGCTCAATCAGGGCAGGCAAAAGAGCTAAATCAGAACTCCTATGCCATACACAGAGCAGAAGTTACAAAGCAAAATCTAACCTAAAATAGGATTGACGTCTTTTAAAACAGAACTCATCTCATTTTTTAAAGCATTCAGAATATCCGATTTTTTTCTCTTTTCAAATGGGAAATATCCAATTTTTCCAAGGACGAAAAGAGGGAGCTTCGTCCAAATAAAAACAACAGGGGTCAGGACTGGAGCAATCTACGAGAGTAGCAAGAGAGCCAGAGAGGCTAGAGTAAACGGATTTTTTAATAATATTAATTTAATGGGTCATTACAAAAAATTATACGTTTTCAAAAAATTGAAAAAATAGTACCTATCGGTAGGCGAAATGCTGACAGGGACCTATCAGCAATTGGCCTGCCAACGAGGTACTATTTTTATAATTTTTCAAAAACAGATATTATTTTTACAATTTTCTATTAAAATACTGTTATTTTTAAAAAGGATGTTCGTCAACTGGGCCAATTTGCACCAGCCCAAAATGAAGGCCCAGAAGGCCCATCTCATCCAGCCGTGGATAAGATGAAGGAAGCACCGAGGAGCGGCTAGCACGCAGCACTTGGACTCCTCGAACCATGGCGCTCGCGCTGGCCTCTCCAATGGCGTCCCTCTCCCTCCACTCCGGGAGGATCTCGGCTGCGGCTATCGGCGGCGTCGCCCGGCCTTGCAAGGTTGTACCGATGGGTGCATCCGCCTCTCCGTTCCTACGGAGTTCCTTCGTCTCGTCCTCCTCCACGTCGTCCGCCTCCGTTGCCCCCGCCTCGCTCTCGGCAGCGGTCTCGGCGTCGCTGGCCTTCACGTCCTCTTCCTCGTTCGCCGGTGAGAATACAGTCTCTCTCTCTCTCTCTCTCTCTCTCTCTCTCTCTCTCTCTCTCTCTCTCTCTCTCTCTCTGTGACAGTGCTGTGCTAGCATTTTGATTTTGGGCGGCATTTGGGTTGGGGAACTAGAGGGTAATTGCTTGCTTATACTCTCACGGGGAAATGGCAGGTTTGGAGTTTGGACTTCGGTGCACTGCGTGTTGGCACACGTTTGCACAATAGGATGTTTGTGTATGTTCTTCTAACCTTCTAGTTCGAGTTGTTATACGAAACTCGGTGGTGATACTAGGAAGGTGGAAATGTACACAAGGGAGAAGGAGTTTGCATATTTTGTTGCTAATCCAAGATAGGGAACAGAGGAAAATTGGGGATTTGATGTTGGTTTAGCGCGTAGAAACAAAATTAAAAGGTATCTTAGTTAGTTATCTGAAAATATTGAAGTTTGTCAGGTGGTATTATCAAATAAACTGAAATTCAATTACTGTTGAACCTGTTGGTTGATATGAATTGTTTGGTGAAATCTGAAATTTTATATCGTGGAGTCTGAGCACTCCTGTAATCGATCATGGATCAGCAAGTTTTGCTTAAGTAGTTTGAATGTGAGACGAAGTTAATTTGTAGTTGTACTTGCAGAGCCAGTTGTATGTCAGTTGCCAAACATGAAGGTCACAATGCTCATATTTGACTATTTCTGTCCACAGTTTGGGTTTTTACAAATTTATGAGAAGGAGCAAATATGAAACTTTATCTTTGTTGTCATATCCAAGTAGCATCCGGTGAACTGTAGACTGTATGTATCTAAATTCTGGCCTGAATCATCTAGACGTCGCAAAATCTTACAAAATGGCTACATAGAATTGGCCTTTTGTTTTGCTTGACAAGAAATCAAGTTTAAAAAAGCAGCTGCCCATGACTGAACCATTAACCAACATAACAGAATAAATCATATAACACAGCTGAAGCATAAACGAACGCTATTAAGAAACTTGGCCTCAAGACTCGTGCTCTGATACCGCTTCAATCACAATCAAATTTTCCATCACCTAAAGATCTTAAATGCTCCTAATAGCACAGCAATGTTGGATTCGATGAACCACTTAAACATTGTAGAATCTTTTCCAAAATCCAAGCGCAACCAGATTTGGTGAGAACTAAAACAAGTTACACGGCTAAATAGGTGATTTGTGAAACCTGGTGTTTTTTTTTTGGAATTCCAGATTTTATGAATCAAATTCCAATCTGGGTTCACAATGAAGTGATTTCATTGTTCTGACATTTTAACATTGTGTATGCCAGGTTCATCTTTGGGAATTGAGTTCAGCTACAACGGAGTAACAACACGAAGATCTCGTAGTCTGCAGATTAGGGCTGGTAAGGCTGCCCTCTGCTTGACCAAGAGGTCAAGGTCTAGGAAGTCACTTGCCCGTACACATGGTTTCCGCAGGAGGATGCGTACTACTTCCGGAAGAAAGGTCCTGAAGCGTAGGCGTGCCAAAGGCAGGAAGGTTCTCTGCACAAAGACAAATTCAAACAGTGGGAAGAAACGATTATTCTGATTGTACTGCAATTTGAGGCGCTTCCAACTGTAAGTGTACTTTCTACATCCAATCTTCTGAGCCAGTGTCTATCTGTAGCAATCATGGAGCATCCTATTTCTGTTACGTCTGAATCACCTTCTCAACACGAATTCAAGTTACCTTTTGTGGTTGTCGCAGTTCTTAGTCCATGTTGTTTAATGAGAACATATATTATACTTGATCTGCTTCTAAGTTTCTCTTTGGTGCGTGAATGAGATCTCTTGATTACTGCATTCTGAATATCGACTCTGCCTGAAGGGCCTGAACATTGTGTGCAGTAGGATAGAACTGGTACCTGCATCTTCAGAGTTTCAAGGAACACTAGAGACAGTCCCTTCCACTGAATCTTACCTAAATCTCTTCCGAATAAAGTCATAAATTTAATAATTAACACAGTCCACCTGGCTTCTCTCTGCGCGGTCTGTTTCGTAGCCTTCTTTGCAGGACCAATTTCTCCCCTAATCCGATCTTTTTGGACTTATGAAGCTTTTTATCAAAGATTAACACAGCGGCTCTTGGCAGAACTTCCAATTAGTATACAGAGTTATCAAATAGGCAGAGCTTCCAATAAGGATCACACTTTGATGTTGCTTTAATAACATGGGCTACATAGAACAGTTTTCACAAGGCAAATCTACAAATAACCACATCGGGGTGGAGGTAATTCGGTTTTTTCTGCGGTTTATGAAAAATCGGCAGATGAAACACTGACAATCAATAGTTTTAGGACACATTAAAAACTGCACGTGTATGTTTTAGACTTATAGCATACATATCTATTTTTAGTAGAAAAAGTCTGAACATAAGCATTTTATTACTTTTTGGACTTTTTATATATATACTTGCAACACTTATCTAACCAACTTTAATGTGTGAAAAAATACTGAGAAAACATTTGATAAAAAAATATATTTGTTCGTCTGCCTCTTAAATACAGTTATGTAAGTAATTTTGTAAAAATTTTAAGCTATTTAGAATGGATCTATGAGCAATTTGAGAAACAGGCTAAATTATCTATGAGCAATTTGAGAAACAGGTTAAGATAATTTAGATCGAATAAATTGGAATTTTTTAAAGGCAATATTAGATTTAGCTAATATATATTTTCAATAAAAAGAGAACAATTTGTGAATAATTTTGCTGCAAGCAAATTTCATAAAAGCAATTTGGTTCAAATTCGCAAACAATTTCCTATACTTTTAGAGCAAAATAGGTATGTATGCCATAAGACTAAAACATGCACATGCAGTTTTTAAATTTTACCTTTTTTAAGACCTTATTGTTTCTCTTTGATTCTATAGATATGGTCGAGAATCACAAACACAAAAAAAGGGAAAGGTATCACCATCTAAATCAGAAAAGAAAATTAAAAGGGACAAAAATCCGAATCACGGGGGATGTAGGCACACCACAGCCGGACTGCTGGCCTAGATCTGGAACGGAGGGGTGGCTACAGGCGCTCGTCTTTGGGTCTGTTTGGTACATAGCTAAAACTTGTTACAGTTTGTCACGCTTAAAATTAGTTACGTTTGTTCAGTTTAGGTATCTGTTTGATTCGTAGTTATAATTGTAGCAAGATTCTCTTTCTGCTGCTACGATCTTGTGCGTCAGTGACTCAAAAAAGTATGAAAAGATTCTCTTATGCATGCCAAATTGTGACGAATATTTTGATCGATTAACGTTAGACGAGTGTGGTAAAAAATTATGGTAAATAGTGACAATATTAGTATATGAATCAAACAATCCGTTTATCACCGGATTACGAATCACTCTGGGCTAGGGATACACCAACTTTGGGTAGCAGGTCAAAAACTTAGCGACAGGTCTTGTGTTAGGGCGTGTTTGGTTTCACATCTGGTAAGTCAAGCCAAATTTTGGCATGCTTTGAAATTTGGGTCGTTGTTTGGTTTGGAGCTAAAATTTGACCGGTCCAGGAAAATTTGGCTGGTGCTAACTACAGTAAACAGCCGACGTGGGCATTGATGCGGGCGATTGCTCGCCCCGACTTTGTCGGGCTGCCAACCATTCTATGCATGAGGTGTTAGCAGCCAATTGTTTGTACATAGTTTGAAATTTTTTATTATTGAACTTCAAATGTTAATATTTACTAAACTATGTATCTGATTTGCAATTTGTTTGAAACGTGATATTCTTTGTGACTTTATATACAAAACAAGATCTCTCATTGCTATATTTCAATAATAAAAATTAATGACACGTATGCCCCACATATCATATTCATAGTTGTAGCAAAATTCGGTATAGCTACTATCCAAATAGTATTTTTTGTATGGTATTGCTCACGTTCTCTCTGCTCACAAATTGACAATGCCAAATTTTGATCAGGCGTTTTGGGGTCTAGAATCAAACAGGTCCCTAGCTCTCCAGCGGTGGCGATGGCCGTGGCCGCGTCTGCTTCTCCAGCGATCTGAGCCAGCGGGCGTAGCAGCGCTTGGTTATCCCGTCTACGGCTCCGTTCATCCCCTCCGCGGGCACCTCTCCGCGAGCCACCGCCTAGCGTACCCGTAGGTGTAGCCGGCGGCCACCACGCGTTTGACGATCGCCGCCGACATCGCGTCGGTCTCGTGCGCCCAGAACGCGTCGTTCGGCGGGAGCTCGGCGTCTGCACACGTCAAACAACAAAGTTGATGCGACTCACATGAATTGGCTGAACTTATTCCAATGTCTCCCCTCTTTTACATACAGGGTCCTCCCCTTTATATACCAAAGAAAAATATATACAAACAAATAGATCGTGCCAAACTCTGTGGTAGATTTATTCCTAACGAAACTAACTACTTCTAACCCATCATGACATCGGATAAACTTGCTAGCTTTACTCTGGTCGTCCTACACATTTGGTCCTATCACCGTACGCCGTCACACTCACCGGTCAAACCATCCTATAGTATTTAATACTACGAGACGGTCATTGCTCCATCACACCTGCCCATGATCTCGCTCGCCGAAAGGAAGTGTCTGGGGAAGAAAAATACTTGAGTAGATAATATTAAATACGTCCTGATAGGTTAGGTGAACATCTACTCTGCGACCAGGGGGCTGGTCGCACGAGCCCTTCTCTGATTACACGATGAGTCATGTGGTATTGAAAATATCTACTGTGGACTGATATTTGACGGTGTGGGATCCGCCTTGTAGGGCACCCCTTATCTTTTACACTAATAGTTTTATTGATCAATCTTTCATAATTTTTCTTAATCATGATATTAGTGTTTAATCAATTTTCGTCATTATCTATCATGGTCTGCTTTTGGGGTTGTAACTTTAGATTTAGATATCTGACGTGTTTGTCTAGTTTCTACTGTTACAATTTGAGGTCAATCGGAGTTATAGGTTTAGATTTATATAATATTATTTTTAGTGACGTGTCTACAATGGAATACAAGAATAAATTAGATATTTAATTAGAGCTAATTAAAATTTGAATTTATTTTCCGTAATAATGATTTCCTATTCAATGAGCAATCAATCCTACAACTACGAGCTTACATGGTATGAGCTGGGGGTGATCGAGTTCGACCCTGCTCCGAGCCTTAGTACCATCCATGTCGACATGGTCGACTTGCCAGTTGTGACGCAGCGTCCACTGGCCTCAACGTACCTAGTTGGGTCCTGTGGCGACAGCGTGCACAACATCGCTGAGGTCGCGGTGTACCAGATGGATTTCACTGAGCCGGCGTGGTGCAAGGTGGACGGAATCGGTGATGATATGGTCTTCCTTCTTGGTGGAGATAGGATTGGGCTTTCCAACTTTGGAGCCTCTTGCTCGGCCAGTGCGGACAACGGTTCGTCTGGCAATTGCATCTACTTGTTGAATCACATCGCCATCACTGAGAATGTTCTGCATGTCATCGACCTGGAGAAAAGGGACCGAAGAAGTGCAACGGCCTTTCAGACACAAAGGTTTACCCATGCCGGTGCGACCACCATTCTGGCTATTACATAAATGTCCATGATCTTAACAGCACTATTCCTTCATGGCAACAATGTAATTTCATAGTTTAATCAGCGTACTTGCTTGTTTCTAGTAAAATCAGGGGTGGCCGTGGCCTATTGCCTTCAAAGAATTTTTTTTTTCGTTTCGCTATATAGGAATGGATCCAAAATGAATAATAGCAGATAAACTACTTAAACCAAGATAAAACAAACACTACAAAATCAGAATTTTTTAAATAATATTATTTTATTAAAAAATTATAAAAATAATAACTAAATTCATAAAATTGTAAGAATAAGTACCTATCGGTATGTGAAGTACTGGTAAGCGAACTGTTGGTACTCCCTACGTGTCACTGGGTTTGGGGACCTGTCGGTACGCGGTAAACCGACATGTGGTGGGCCCAACTACAGGGGGTGTCACGTAGGCTTTTCATGAAACATAGTGGTCTGTCAGTATTCCATGTTTCGACAGGTGACACTCCATGACCTGTTGATATTTCGTGTGTCGACAGGTGACAGCTCAGACCTATCGGCACGTGGAATGCCGATAAGCCTATAATAATTAGGCAGACGTCGATTTCTCTCTCAACGTTCCGTCTTCCACACACACGTAGGCGCACGGCGAGGCAACAACAGTGTCGGCACGCGGCGGTGGAGTAGCAGCAATGGGCAGCGCAACGGCGAGCTACAGTGCGGCTGTGGGAGGAACCGGTGGCGCCATATGGCTACATTCGTGGGTACATTTTTTCTTCCTTATTTAGATTGGAATAGGAATAGTATTAGGTAGAATGGAAAAAGTATAGGTAGAATAGAGATACATTCGGGTAGATTAAAATTAGGTTAGAGACATAGTTGTGTAGAATAATAGATAGAAAATTTAGAGTATGATATTTAGAGTGGTTAGAAATTTTAGTGTAAGATTTTCGCGGTATAGATAAAAAATTAGAATAGAATTTTCACAATATAGATAGAACGTTTAGAGTTGAATGTTAAGAATATTTAGACTAGAATTTGTAATATGTATAAATTTTTTAGTAGAATGTTTAGAATTTTGCGGTATATGTAGAATAGGAAATAGTATAGACTTATAATTTAGGAAATTTGGGTATATTCGTAGTAGAAATATTCTATATATTTAAGATAGGTAAGATTCGGTACAATGTAAATTAGGTATATTTATTTAAAAATTTGGAAGAAATTTGGTAGTATTTGATAAAACATTTTTGAAACATATTATTGATTAGGTGCAGCTTATTATTAATTTATAGTTTTTGTTAGATTTGGTAATTTTATGTAAATTATTTAATATGTACTATGTAAGTAGTACTTCATTTTGATTTAGTACAAATCTAGATTACAATATTTATGGGAATTTAGAAAACTAGAGGAGATGTTGGTGAAAATTATAGGTATAGAATATAGAGAGTATATAGGAATATGCGGTCTATTTAAAATTGGATTTGTTGGTTTGAATATTTTGGTAGCTGGACACAATATTTTTTTAGTGTTTTATAGTTATTTTAGTATAATGGGTAAGGTAATTATAATTAAGGGAAAAATGCAACCCCCAAAAGTTACTTGGATTTTGACTCCCCCCCAAAGTTATTTTGTTGCAAAAAATCCCTGAAGGTTTGGTTTTGTTGCAAAAACATGGCCAAAAATTTAATTTTTTTTAAAAAAAAGCACAAAAAATTCTAAAAAAACTAGAGACAATTTAAAGACCTTTTGTGAAATTTGTTTCAAAAATAATATCCTTTGTATCATATTTAATGGAGAGTTAGTTTAAAAAAAAGAGAAAAACATGCAGCTCATTTATTAATTCGAGTCAGCATGGGAGTATGATTCTATCATGGTGACTAAAGGCCAGATGTTTTATGATAAGTTCTATCTACAATATGCAGTGAAAAGATGATGTTTCTCGGAGCAGAGTGAGTTCAAGGTGGTAATTTTCAATACTCGGACATACGACATGTAATGTTTAGGTGAAGGTTGCACGTGACGAGTCCATGGATTCTTGCCGATGTACGACACTATATGGGTAGCGTCAATTATTGAGACGCATACTTGCAACTTGAGGCGACCTCTGCGCGCACACAGGAACATGACCGCTGATTATGCTGCAAAGGAGATGTACCCAGAGATTGTGAAGAAGACTAGTATATCCCCTTTTTGGAATTATGAATGCTATCGACAACAGATTTGAGTATGAGATTTCCTACGACATGACATGGAGAGTGAAACAGAAGGTGTTAGAGAAGAGGTTTGTCACATATAAAGAATCATACCACAACCTACCTTCATTGTTAGAGGTTATTCAGGGGAGGAACCCAGGCACATGCATTGCTACTCACAATTTCGTGAATCAGGATGGAGATTGAGTCCTTCAGTGGGCGTTCTGGTCGTCTGGGTGTATGATCGAGGTATTCCGATATTGTCGGCCGGTGATGTGTGTGTACGAGACATTCCTCACAGGCAAATACAGGGGTCAGATACTCACAACTATCAGGGTAGATGGTGAGAACCAGGTTGTGCCTTTTGTTTTTGAATTCGTTGAATGTGAGTCTACGGATAGTTGGCTGTGGTCCTTGCAATGGGTAAAGAAAGGTGTTGTTGGTAACAAGCCTAACATGTGTGTCCTCCATGATCGTCATGCAGGATTGTTGAACGCTATCAACACATTGCAGAGTGGTGAGGGTGGGGTATTCACCTGCTTCCCTCCAACAGTACGACAAGCCTAGGTACAAGTACGAATGATACATGAACGAAGAAGAGTACGCGAACATCAACTACGACTACAATAAGACTGAGGCAATGAGGCGCGTGGATGTTGAACTACCGAAGATGAGGCTACATGAGCTCAATAAAGAGTTATGGGATAAGTACCTCAATACATGCGGTAACATATAGGTTCCTCCACAATACGTGTGTGGCCTATCGGCTATGCTAGGTCATGTGGCGCATGGACTGACACAGGGGTACGTGTATAACAAGCACTACCCTCATCGATGCAACTTCTAAGAAATCCGCTGGGAATATCTGGATGAGAAGCCTCAATCTTTCCACCAACCCAGTATATATTTTATTCACTAGACATTCTGTCTTTCCATAAGCCATAGTTCATTTAGCAATGGAGTACTACATGCCATTGTAACTTGTCATAGATTGTGTACAACATGTGATGTACTTTACTTTCATCAATAAAATGACTGTGATTTATCATTCTGCCAATACGTTTTTCTAAGCCCAATGCTTGCATAGGATTCCCTACCTTCCATATAGAAGCAACAATAATTCATTACTAAACTTTTGCAGAATGAAATGGCCACACCAAGCAACAACTTTCACAGGGAATCTCTGCCAAGCATCAATGCCACAACTTTTCTAGCTTTCACAGCGAATCCCTGCTCATTTTTCCTTGTACACAATACTCATATGCTCTAGTCTCCAACCATGCCCATGCACATGTCCCCAGCCACCATAAATAACCCCACCCTCAACCATGGCTACACCACTCCTTCCTTGTGTCTCTCAACTACAATGTCTTTCTCAACTCCACCAAGCCCACCCAAGAAATATTGGGTTATTTTCATCACCCAGGGGGTCAAACCGTTAATGTGCTTATGTGGTAACTCTTGTAGGCTTCGCGAGTCACATGACATCTCCTACACCTATGGCAGATGCTTCTTCATGTGTGCCCTCTATCAGTACGACCCGTCTCGATACAGACCGTATGAGTACCCACCGGTATAGAGTACTTTTGTGGTACTTTTCGTATAATTTCATGCACTATCTTACTAATCTCCCTTCTTATTTTATTTGTCTAGTCTCCTCCACCTATCTGTGACTTCATAGAATGGCTAGGCATGAAGCAAATTAAGCACCAGAAGTTGTGGGTCGATTTGGAGATGCGATGGAGGAGGGAAGCTTACGAACGATAAGAGTACAAGCAACAGCAGGAGGAACTATGGCTCAAGCGTCAGGAGTAGGAGCGCATGAGGAGGGCAGCGAAGGAGTGTCGCGGCTGAAGCACACAAAGCAGAGATGGAAAGGAAGCGGGAGAGGGCCTGTTGCACTAAGGCGGAGAGCCCCGATGCCCTGTGAAATGGCAATTATCCCAGTTGCACTTGGTAGAGAGCATTTATTATAACCGGCCTATTTTCATTCACTAAGGCATATTACATTTAGCAGCAGCACGCTATTAGGTTAGTCTTTAGGCGTAACGTGCATGTCAATGTTTGTTATTCTCATCTCTTTATGGTAATGGTCCATTCGCATAACGACTATAAACCCCATGTCCCATATAATTTTTATCAGTGTATGTAACATCCACACCGAATTCTATGATAATTGTGCTTCAATACTACTATTGTTCGAAAATTTGGATTTTATATCATCCCAACGTTACTTCACTAAAAAATTGCTCACATAATTTTACATCAATTAAATAAATAAATATCGGCAACCAAAATTAGAAAAAAAATGAACTTGTGATGTCGTTTGGACAACTATTTGAACAACAAATATTTTCGGCAGTTCAATATCCGTGTGCCTTATTGCCTCAGCCTTCGTGTAGCTGTAGTTAATATTTTCGATAGAGTGACTTCTTTTATATGATGTACACTAAGCTCTGGCTGTGTCCCAATAATAATTACGTGATATTTCCCAAATTATTATAAAAAGTAAAATGGGGTGCTACATTTTGACATGTCGGCAGATGGCGTGCCGACAGGCTATCGGTAAATGGAATGCCGAAAGGCCTGTCGGCTGTCAGCTACCGCGAAACCCTTATCAGTGTCTACCTGGGGGCCTATTAGTACGTGGAATGCCGAAGGCCTTTTGTCCTCATTCCGTGTGCCGACAAGCCCCTGGGCCTAGTGCCACATCGGCTGTCAGAATTCGGAGTATCGACATGTCTTTTGTTGGTATTCCACATGCCGACAGGTACCTATTCTTGTAATTTTGTGAAGTTGACTATTATTTTTTCAATTTTCTAGCAAAATAATTTTATTTTTTTTAACAAAATCATGCTTCTTAGAGTTCAGATGTTTGAAATTTGTAATCTGATCAGCCGACCGTGTGGACATAGTGATGATGGCGGGGCTAGGACTTTGGGGTTGACAGTGGTGGCTTCTGGTGGGGATTTTTCTGCTGTCAAGCTTAGAGGGAGGTCGGCGGGCGACAGACCGGGCTAGCGAAGGATGCAGGTGTGAGGGCGGGGTGGCTAAGCAGCGAGGATGCTGCCGGAGTTGGGAGGACGCTGGCAGGATGGGGAGCGCGTCACAGAGAGAGCAGAAGTGCGGGGAAGAGGAACTGGGATGCGTTGGCCAGAGCAAGAAGAGAAGACGGCGGACATGTTGGACTTAATCCTAGCCATGGGCCTCGGGGACTCATTTCATGCTGGTGCGGAAGCATGGAGTTCATATACGGTTTGTATACGGCTATAGCGTCGTTCGTGTGTGTGCAGAGTTTGAGTCGGAGTTAGAGTCCAGAATCGGATCTTGGGATGGTAAGATTCATGTTAGGATTTGGAGTTAGCAGGTTGCTATAAATATAGAGTTGTAATCCCTGGATTGTGTATGCCAGATAAGTCAAAAAAGTCGCAAGTCAAGATAAGTTGAAAAGAGCCTAAAATTTCCTCCAGAGAGTTATTGCCTTGTTTCATTGTTCTCGTTGAGTATCTGGTATTTTTCATTGAATACTCAGGTGTTGCTGGTCGATTGGTGTGATCGAGAGCAGTACGTACACGGCACATTGCCTGTTTGGTCGTGGTCGAGCACGTACAACTAGTCGCTCAAGCTGGTCGTGACTGATGGTCGTGAGTTGGCGTGCTCCCATCCTTCTGGTCGCTCTGCTGGTCGAGGAGCCTGGTCGCTTGCGTTGTCGCGAATCCGGAGTGGTCGCGCTCGTGATCCAGTGGTCGGACCCATCATCTAGTATCAGAGCTGGTAGGACGCGGCACTAACTTATGAAGATGTTGATCGTTCCTCAGGGCGAGGCGACGCGGGAGAGCGGCGGTGGGCTGTTCCTGTACCCGCAGTTGACGGTGACAAACTACACGAGCTGGGTGATTCGTGTGCAGGTGATGATAGAAGATCAAGGCGTCTGGGAGGTAGTCGAGCCAGCGGCCGGTGCGGCCGTCGATAAGAAGAAGGACAAGAAGGTGAGGTCGCATCTCTTCCAAGCGCTCCCGGAGGATCTCTTGATGCAGGTGGCAAGAAAAAAAAACTACGAAGGAGGTCTAGGATTGTCTCAAGATAAGGTTCATCGGCATGGATCGCGTCAAGAATGCGCGGCTTCTAACGTTGAAGAGCGACTTCAACGCCATGCGCATGCAGGAGGGAGAGAGCCTGGACCAGTACGCCGGAATGCTCAACAGCATGTCCGTCTGGTACGTAAACCTACGGAGACGCTCAACGACGCTGCATTGGTCAAAAAGCTGTTCGATACCATGCTGGATCGATTCCTCAGTGTGATCGCCGGGATTGAGCGGTTCGAGGAAGCCGTGGGGCGGCTTAAGGCATTTGAAGAATGTGCTCGCCCACGTGCATTCGGCTGCAACAACAATGGCGATGGCCAGCTTCTGCTCACTTAGGCTGAGTGGCAGGCGCGGCAGAAGAAGGACGACAGTGACTCCTCGTCAAGCAACAAGGGCAAATACCATCCTCCTGTAGATAGCAATCGCGGTCGGGGTGGTCGTGGACGCGGCAGAGGTTGTGGCAAAGGTGGTCGTAGCGGCACGTCACACAATGACGAGGAGAGTGGCTCGGACGGCGGTCGTCGCAACAAGAGTCACATCAAGTGCTACAACTGCTACAAGATGGGTGAATTACAATAAAGCAAACGGTGTATGCGAAGAAGGTCTGTGGTCAATTCGGTATGCTGGATTGCAATCCCACAAAATTCTCCATGGAACAAAGGGCGCAGCTGCATAAGGATCCATATGGACAACTGGTTGATGCAACTGAGTATTGTCGCATCATCGGTTGCCTGAGGTATTTACTCCATACAAGACCTGATCTTTCTTTTGCTGTCGGGGTGGCAAGCAGATTCATGGAAATGCCCATAGTGATGCATTACGAGGCAGTAAAGCAGATTCTTCGGTATTTGAAGGGCACAATTCATTATGGTCTTATGTATACCAGAGGAGGAATAGAAGAAGAAATCACCGAGTACACAGATAGTGATCTGACCGGTGACATGGATGACAAAAAGAGTACTGGAGGTATGTCTTTCTATATTAATGATAGCCTGGTGTCATGGAACTCGCAGAAGCAGAAAACGGTGACTTTGTCTTCCTGCGAGGCTGAGTTTATGGCGGCAACAGTAGCGGCATGCCAAGAACTGTGGCTCAAAAGTCCGTTGGGGGAGCTGACAGGAAAAGAGCCCAAAGGAGTCAAATTTTTGTTGATAACAAAGCAGCGATTGCTTTAATGAAAAATCCAGTGTTTCATGGCCGCAGTAAACATATTGACATCAAGTTTCATTTCATCTGTGAGTGCGTTGAAGCAGGCCAGATTGAGGTGGACTTCATCTGCACGGAAGAGCAGCGAGCCGACGCTCTGACGAAGGCATTGCCGATAATGAAGCTGGTGATCATGCGACATCTATTGGGAGTTCATGATCTTGGCCCACGTCAGGATTAGCGGGGAGTATGTTGGACTTAATCCCGGCCGTGGGCCTCGGGGACTCGTTTCACGCCGGTGCGGAAGCAAGGAGTTCGTATACGGTTTGTATACGGCTATAGCATCATTCGTATGTGTGCAGAGTTCGAGTCAGAGTTAGAGTATAGAGTCGGATCATGGGATTACATGATTCATGTTAGGATTTGGAGTTAGCAGGTCGCTATAAATATAGAGTTGTAATCCCTGGATTGTGTATGCCAGATAAGTAAAAAAAGTCGCAAGTCGAGATAAGTTGAATAGAGTCTAAAATTTCCTCCAGAGAGTTTTTTTGCCTTGTTTCATTGTTCTTGTTGAGTATCTGTTATTTTTTGTCGAATACTCGGGTGTTGCTGGTCGATCGGCGCGATCGAGAGCAGTACGTACACGACACATTGCTGGTCTGGTCGTGGTTGAGCACGTACGACTGGTCGCTCAAGCTGGTCGTGACTGGTGGTCGTGAGTTGGCGTGCTCCCATCCTTCTGGTCGCTCGGGTGGTCGAGGAGCCTGATCGCTTGCGTTGTCGCGAGTCCGGAGTGGTCGCGCTCGTGATCCAGTGGTCGGACCCAACAGGACATTGGATTTTGATTGTATGGTGGATATCGTTTGACTGAGATCAACGACGTTTTTAGACACATGAAATATAGCATCACCCCTACAAAATAGTATTTGTAACGAAATTGGCCATGTCAATGTAGCCTAGATTGCCTAGCTCCTCTTGGTCACTTGCATCGGCAAGCCGCCTTGCATCCGTAGCGTCAGTGAGAGCACGAGCCCCGCAGCGCACCTCACCACCGATGAATTGGAAGCGGGACCTCTCGAACACGCACGCAACGATGGACTTCATCTGGATGTACGCCATTTCCTTGCCGAGGCACATCCTTGGCCCCGCGTGGAAGATCGGGTACTTTGGAGCCACCGCTCCGGCCTGAACTCCTCGCAGTCCTTGCCCCATATGTCCTCCACCTGCGTCATCGCGTACGCTGAATAGGTCGTTAGCCACCCTTTCCCGACGAACGTGCCATCCGGCAGGAAGTCCTCCTCCTTGCAGCTGTGCATGTCCATGGCCTCTGGCGGGTACAGCCGCATGGACTCCGTGATGGCGGCGTGGAGGTAGTGCATGCCGCTGAACGTCGTGGCCGTGCTCGCCTGGCTGGACGCGCGCACCGAGTGGATCTCGCGCGATCTTGTCCTCCACGTCGGGCCGGGTGGAGACCAGCCAGAAGAACCAGGTTAGCTAGCGCTGACGACGTCGTATCGCGCCTGAGGCCTGACAATGAGGAAGTTGGTGACCACGTCCTGAAGGCTCTCGTTGCTGTGCTGGCCGCTCACGGTGAAGCACGACAGGAAGTCGTCCCTGCACGCCAGCCCGGCCTCACCTCTCTCCCTGCGCTCACGGATGATCCTGTCGGCGTAGCCGTGGATGGCTCCGATAGCCTCGCGCATCCGCCTCTTGGGCGCCATGTTGAGCAGCCTCTTGAGACGCCACAGTGACTTGAGCGGCGACATTGTGATGCCCGTTCTTGCTGCCAGCTTGGCCCATCTCCCTACCCTCGAAGCCCAGCCCACTCTTAAGCTCGCTCTCTCACTGGCAACCCAGGAACGTCTATCAGCCCTAACCTCTTGCTCCCTTCATGCCTGTGCCTACACCCGCTCTCGCTCCCGCGCGCCACGCTCACAACCGCTAGCCGAAACCGCCACGCCTACGATCCGTCTCCGCGCCTCATGACTCCGCAACGGACTCACTCCCTCTCTGAACTATAAAATATCCTCCACAGCACCCCATTGCCCTACTGTTCCCCCAACCCTGCAGCCTCACCATCGCCATTGCCGACGTGCAGAGCACCACCGCTCACCGTCTGCGGTGTCCGAGCTCTCCTCAGCGACTCCAAGCCTGCCGTCGGCTTCGCAGGAGCAAGGGGGATCTTCTCCACCGCTCCTCGACGACGTTCAATCACCGTAAGCCGCCCTCCACCAAGCTCCAGTGAGTTTCGCCGTCGCGCACCGTCGCCCGCCTTCTCTGTTGCGCCCCGAGGCAAACTGACTGGTTCTAAGGCACCGCAAGACCCCGAGGAAGCTTCCCAACCCATGTTTTCACTTCTCCGTCACAGCAACCGAGCCCCCGCTGGGCTCCGACCTCACCGTCGTCTGCCACCACCAAGCCACCTCCGACCGCCTCGAAGCTCTCGGTGAGACCCCCTATCCCTCCTCTCTGTTTTGCGCCATTTCCCGTTGTGTTTCTTAGCTTGTAGCACTGGATCAAGGTTCTTCGACGATGCTTTGTCCATGCCCACAGCGACGCCACTGTTTTGCTGTCACCGTTGGCTGTCAAACCCTCCCCAATCGCCCTGATCCATCGGATCCCTCGCATGCAGTCAAGAATTAGAGGTTTAGAAACCCCATCGCCCCTTTGAATCGTAGCTGTTTGTTTTGAGATCAACGGATTATATTTAAATAGAGGTAGCTCAGTCAGCCTTGCTACGTCAGTGCCACGTGTTGTAGCCACATCAACAGCCTTGTCCGACGTGGCAAGCCACGTCAACACACCTGAGCCTAGTCAGTAGGCCCAGTCAGCGATGACATCATGCTTACACAATAAATAGGTTTTTCAATACAAAAATAAACCCTTTTATTCTATGAAATTAAGTAATATTACATTTAGGTCCGTAAACTTTTCTATTTTTACAAAAATGCCCCAGTCAATACTGTTATTTTACTTTTAGCCCCGCTAAACTTTTACATAATTAAAAATAGGTCCCTAAAATTTTACAAATAAGCCCCTAGAACTTTCTATTTTTACTAAATAGCCATATCTTTTATAGAAAGGCCCCTAAAGCTTCAAACCCTCATAACTTTTATGTTATAGCTATGTTTTAGGCGATTCTTATGCTCACGCGATTGTAACAGCGAGTACTCTCTGTTAGTAGGTTTTTTTATAGTGTTTTGCTACTATTTGGTATACTGTTCTTAGATGTTTGTGCTTGCTTATTTCTGATGGGCACGATTGCAATAGAAGACGAGCATTTCGTGAACCTGCAATACTGGACTTTTAAAGAGTTTGAGCAACATGCTGGTGAAGGTAAGTGTCATTGATCATATTGATCCTATTGTAGTAAAGTGTATCTTTTACTTTCTAGATGCATGTTTTTCAATATGAATCCTATTTTTAGGGTTTATTAGTACTTTTCATGATTATCCTTTTCGCGTGTGTTGTAGTCTATGTGTCAGGGGTAGCAATGCTTAGTTATGCTATTGAGTTAGGTAAGTTAAGTGTTAATCTGATTAATGGTCTATGCAACATGAACCGGGTTGAGTAATCTTTTGTAGCAATATGGATCATAGGGATCTAGGCAGGTTGGTTTGGTTGGTTTGGCTGTTATGTACGCATTGGGAATGTACGAGTACCTGCTTTAGATCCTAAGGACCAGTTTTTGAAGCTTGTAACCTGGCTGAATAGAGCAACCATGAGGCTTATATAGGTATGACCTGACCAATTAATTAGATGCCCTCCTTATTCTGTAGGCACTAGTGGATGGTTGAGTGGCACAAAAGGGGGCCTCGACAGTGGATGGAATGACTGTTAGGGGTGAAACCTTAGTGGGTCTATATGGATTTGAAGGAGCTTTGTAAAGGCCTTGTAGTGAGACCCCGGCTCCACACCCTGAAAGTGTGAAGCAAAATAGAAATCACAACCCGTGGGTAAAGTGTGCAAACTCTGCGGAGTATAAAACTGATCGATTAGCCATGCTCACGGTCAAGAGCGGGCTTGAACTTCTTCATGATTAGTGGGGATCTTGGATGGTTGGTTTTGGGTAGTCAGGTGGTAGTACCCAGATGAGTTCGTAGCCAGATATGGAATCCGATGAGCTGTTCTTTTAATGCTGGTGTCATCACACATAGTAAATAGGATTGCTAAGTTATTTTTGACTCATAGAATAGGATGGCATAGATGCAGTAAACCTGAATTAAGCGTTTCTTGCCTTAAGCCTTAATGTCATGTTTTTCCACTTTTGCTGAGTACTTCATGTACTCAAGCTTGCCTTCTCCCAACCTCTTGATACTGCTCAGAAGGTGAGGACGAAGATTTTGACCTAAAGACCATATTCTAGGCTAGCGCTCCTCCGGACAACGCCTATAGATGGATGGAGGACCTGCTATCGCTGAAAGGTATCGTAGTGTTTTCTTTAAGACCTACGAGTCATTTTGTAATGAATCTTATCATTATGTAATGACACTGTTATGTTATCACTTATGAAGTCACCGCATATATGAAACTTGATCCTATCATACATGTGAAATGCATCTGGTTTGTTCTTTTGAAACCAAGTGTGACGGAGGTAGTATCAGAGCTGTGTGGACCGTAGGACGCAAGCATAGCTAGAAATGGTCGTTATTATGAACATATCTCTATCAAAAACTAATTTCTGAAAATCTTTTACTCTACCAATGTCATTCCTACCCTCTTTTCTATTGCTGTTATTTATAAAATCTTTGTGAAATGTTTACTAACTCCTCTCTCTCTTTCAAAAATTTTAGATGGCCCGCACAAAGCAGACGCCCCGCAAGCAGGTTGGAGGCTTCGTTCGTGCTAGAGCTCCCGCAGAGGCTACTTGGGTGTTCCAGCCACCCACGGAGTTTCACTCTTCTGGACTTTAGGCGGGGAGTTCCCTCGTAAGCTTTGGACGATCCTGGGGGGTTTGGACTTCCAGGAGGCCCTGATCTACAAAGGAATTAGGACCCCACTCAGCAACCATGGTTATTCTTGGATTATGGAGCACAAGGTGCGTAGGATCCACTCAGCCCTTGCTCCGAGAGAGACCTTCGCAGCTGGGATCTGTGATGCAGCTCGCAAGACACTTTTAGTCTTTTGCGCAAAGTACCATGGTACTATTTGGACTATACAGTATAGCTTCTACCTGCAGTGTAGTAGTGGTAGCTTGGATGCCACCTTTGCCGCCACCAACAGGGAGGGTGACGCCATATTGGTGGAGCAGGTTCGCCTCACCGACACTTGGACCCAAGAGCTGGACAGAGCCCTTGACAAGCTAGATGACGTGCACTTGAGGCTCGCCGAGGCAGAGGAGAGGATTCGCACCCTTCAGGCTATGATGACTGAAGACTTAGAGGAGGACCTAGAGGAGAGGCCCGAGCCAGAGTTACCCTGCTCTCCCTCCCACAAGAAGCTCCGCCTCGACGCCGCTCTGTGTGTTGCACCGTAGGACCTTTCTGAGGGTGGAGACAGTTCCCGAGCTAATGGTCTACCCCAGTAGCAACTTACTATCGTTTAGACTCATTTGTTTCATGATGTAATGGACTTGTTTGCTTTGTGTGTGTAGATGCGATGTGAAAGTTTGTCTTTCGCAGTTCTATCTGTCTTTAATATATATTAGCTTGTGAATTCTTTGTCTTGCTTCATCTATCCTTGCCCTGTTCTCGTTACCCAGTCTCGTGTCTTTGCAACTGTCAGATGGTGAATCCAAGGTATGAAAATAAAACTGGCGCCAACAGGGACAACGCTGGAGGCAGCAAACCCAACGACCACCCGAACGCATTTCCCTAATGGAACATGCGGACCAACCGGAACCCTATTGACCCAATGTAGATGATGTCGCGTAGACACAGATTCTACAGGGACTGGCGCAGGCCGTGGCAAGACTTTAACAAGCACCCCCAACTTATCAAGCACCGCTACTGCCACCGCAATTGCAACAGCAGAACAAGCAAAATGACTTTCTGAGCACCAAGCCACCTACTTTTGCACAGGCGATCGAGCCAATGGATGCTAATGATTGGCTAAAGACTATTGAAAGTAAGTTGCAGATTTCTCAGTACACATGCAGGGAGAGAGTCCTCTTCGCTTCTCACCAACTGGTTGGACTAGCTTTAGATTGGTGGGTAGCTTACACTGTAGCCCATGATGACCCCCAAGAGACCAGCTGGAGAGAATTCAAAGACTGCTTCCGCAAACACCACGTACTGGTAGGGAAAGTGAAGCTGAAACAGAAGGAGTTTCTTAGCTTGAAGCAATGTCCCATGTCAGTGCGTGAATACCTTACCAAATTCACGCATCTATCACGCTATGCCCTCGGAGATGTGGACACTGAAGATAATAAACAAGACTATTTCTTAGAAGGGTTGCACTCTGGACTTCAGTATTCTCTCTCAGCCAATGAGTACTCGAGCTTCGAGAAGCTTGTTGACAGAGCCTTCATCCTGAAGAAGAAGAAACAAAATTTAGGAGAGGAACACAAGCGGATGATGCAGGGTCAGTCTTCAGACAGCAACACCCATCCCCACTTTAACCCACCATCCACAGGACAGGTATACCGTCAGGCAGCCAGAACTAGCAACATATGGCACCCAACCAGACTTCAGGATCTTTCAAATAGCCAAGACAGTAGCAGCCCCAGCAGCAGCAGCGCTCCAACTACCAGGCTCCATGCCCAGTGAACTAGAACCAGCAGCAACAGGGTCGCACTGGCCAGGGATCCAATAACATTGGCCCATGCTTCAGTTGTGGAAACTTTAGGCATCTTGACAATAAGTGTCCCAAGAAACAGCAAGGTCAGATCAACAACCAGCAGCAGAACCACTCCGAAGGTCAGCCACAATAGCAGCCTCATCATAACTGCATGAGTGAGCGAATCAACCATGTTGCAGTGGAGGATGCCCCAGAAGTGGTACTTGGTATGTTCCCCACCAACTCTCATCCTGCTACAGTTTTATTCAATTCTGGAGCAACACATTCCTTTATTTCAACTAAGTTCAAAGAAAAGCATAATCTGTCGATAGTCATAATGAAAAATTGGTTGATAGTCAGTTCTCCAGACGGAGAATTGGAATCGAGACATGTATGCCATCTTCCAAAAAGGACGAGACGATAGACATCATGGTGATGCCGTCTTCCAAAAGGACGAAAAATGATCGACAAACTTGAGTCAATCAATACCATCTTTCAAAAAGACTTTATGATAGACATCATCTCAACCTCCTACGCTTCAACACAACATCAACCCTAGCATCATCTTCAATGAGCAGCTCACGGTCATCCAGATCAGGCTCCATCTTAACTATCTCATGTATGAACCATAACCATACAACGTTGCTGCCAAACCGTCGGCCATGGTTCAGCAAGACATACACGTAAAAACCCGCCTTGCAGTTAACGAAAATATCTCTATTGTGATGAACAACAATTATGAAATTTTCATCTGGAAGAATAGAATGGAGAACACGATTCACAGGATACATAGAGTCCACAGAGGGGGCCTTCACAACAATGAAAAAGACAAAGTCCACCCGGTCGAAGTCGATACCAAGCATCCATGTCGTCGAAGCAACCATTGACAATCCCATCCTGCAAACGCCTGATCGCTGTGAACTGCGCCATTGCAGATCTACCACGGAAGCAAGACATTGCCATCAGTTTCACAGATCGAAGCAATTAAAATCTAACAAACCCTAACTAAACCACGATGGGATATTCACCTCAGTGTAGTGAACGAAGGGATTTGGCCCTGAGATCTTGCTTCTCTGACGCTTCTTAGTGCAGTGAAGGGACAACGAGTGATGATGATTCTCGATGCAGTGAAGGGATTGGAAGTGAGGATGGCGAGTAAGTAAGAAGAACACTCCTCATCGGTTTATATTGAATGGAGATGAGCAGATTGTGTGTGTGGGAAGCCAAAAGAGCGTGAGGGAGACGAGCGGGTTGTGTGTGTGAGAAGCCAAAGCCTGGGGAGACGAGCAATCAAATTTGAATATGTTTGCGAGTCTTTAAATACAGACGGGTTTTCATAAAATATGTTTGTGTCTATCGTCCAGACACAGATGGATCTCATAAGAAACTATCTGTGAAAATATCACAGACGGTTTTTATGTAACACCGTCTGTGTCTGTATGATAGTAACAGACATATTTCTAAAAGCCATCAATGAGTTCAGGCACACCCATACGATGGTCCTGTTACATACATGTTTGTCTTAGTAACTGTCTAGACGTATTTTGTGAGTGACGGGTCCTAACAAACCGTCTGTGACACACTGTCTGCTTTCACTAATTTTATAGTAGTGGTATATGAATACATTTGTGTTAAGAAATGGTATTGAACAGATCAATGTGTTAAAACTGGAGTATTAATGAACATATACGCTCATACTTTGCAGGTGTGTTAACAGATGGGTGCGAAGAACTCCATCATCACAACCACCTCTAATGTTTGGCACGTCATGTATATATCCTCCCTTCTTCCTCCTGTAGCAGTCTCTAATATCTCAATCAATAAGTATCTCTAAAGACTGTATGCATAAAAGATGTGGTTGCTTTTTTAATCAAAAACGACAGAACCGTATAGCCCAACATAGAGTGACAACTCCAGCCAAGAGCTTTTCTTGTATGTAAGACCTACGTTCCCAAGCCAGTCCCCCATCATGTGAGGGATGCTTGTGGGTGTGTTTATATCTAGTGAAATTCATATTATTCGCCATACTAATCTAGCAAATTGGCAGTAAAAACAGACATATTGAATGCTCTCATTATTATTGCAAAAAATAAAATTTAAGACTGCTATTCAATTTCCTTTTGGTAGGTTATCCTTGGTCAAGATCACTCTTCTGCCTATATACTAAATGAATCAGGGAGTTGATCCGACCTGCTAGTCATTCGCCACTTAATTGTCATATGAGTTCGCATCCACACCCTAATTATCGGAGTATCTCCGATAATATAATCAGCTACTAACTACAAGATTTATCCACATCATCAATAATTATCATAACCGACAACCCCTCAATAGATGAGCTATAGCATCTTCTTCTAATTTAACGTGTCAATATGTAATATGGTATATAATAAAGTTTGCATGTGGCTATAGATTGGCTTCTAGTTAGTAGCTAGCTTTATTTATTCATTCTTCTCTTCATATAGATAAAAGTATGATATTAACACACTTATATGGTTGAAGAGGGTCTTAGATCATCTCCAATCGATTCCCGTCAGGTCCAGAATTCCTTTATGAAAGGATTTTTGTTCCCTTCAGCGTTCAAATGGTTTTCCTTCACGGTTTCTGTTGCGAAGGAATTCCTAAGATCTTTCCCTTTAGGATAGGATTCTCTTTTTCCTTCACGAATTTCTTCGAAAGAAAATTATTAGTAATAAGAGAAAATAAAGAAAATGAGAATAAGAAGAAAAATCAAAAAGGAAATAAAATGAAGAGAATACAGTTAGAATGGTCTTACAAGCTCGCCATGAAGAGAGAGAGCTGTGTATTTTGCTGGAGCCAACTTTCATGACGCAAGCAGATGCGCCTTTACTTCTGCACTCATCTTAATTAATCCTTAGTATTTGCTTCTTCACTCATCTTAATTAATCCTTACTTTGGGATCTGTTAACCATCATATCTTGTTCTTTAGTTCTCTTTTGATCATATGCAAACATGATCTCAGGACTAGCACACACAGCACGTAGTACAAGTATGATAAGTGATCCAAGAGGCTTTTTACCATCCTTTAAGAGGTACCATCAGACATGAGCCACCATAGTAGGGAATCTAACGCCTTGGAACGTTCCACGCCTGGCAGTACCGCTCCCCGTTGCACCCAGCGTGGTAGGACGTACCAACTGTTAAAGGGCATCAAGGTAAGTGCCCAAGTATCAGTTCCATCTCATTCGTCCGTGTCAAACCCTAGAAATCTCAACACGACGGTGCGTCTTGGTGCTCATGTGTTCTCGCTCGCTCATGATCACGCCTCGCCACCCTCTCCCGCCCAGCCCAGGCCACCGTCTCTCCCTCACCATCAGCTTCGTCGCTCAATACCAATATTACTCTTCGCAGATCTAATTGTTGAATGATGATTTTGTGTCTTTGTGGTAGTGCCTATTACCAATATTACCCGTCGCGAATCAACGGTCGGATTTGAGTAGTAACTCCTAGATTTGAGTGGTACCTCTTGGTACCTTTCCAAAAATAGTAAAATACCTTGTGATTCAAATGTCAATTAAAATTGTCTAAATCAGAATGGGAAAATTAGCACCATCAAATTCAAATGATTTTGAACTACTATATTTAAGTTTCAGGTCCAATACTCAAATCCAGCTTGTCCTTGTGTGTATCCCATGTACAGAAAAGAAAGAAAAAAAAACAGAAAAGTGCAGGAGGACACAATACACAAGCAACAAAAGCAAAAGCTATTGCGAGCTAGCCTGACGGAACTGTATAGTGCAATGTATCTGAAGTTCAGAACGTGCATGCATGCATACACCTCTGTTCATGGCTTCATGAATGTAACTCCCTCAGTTTCCTCTTCGAAAGCAGCCGCAGTAGGAGAATATAGAGAGGTGAGGAGGACTTGCTGTGACAACAAATATCATGGAGGTGGCATTAAAACGGACAGTAGCTTGCTGCCTGCAGTACCACTACTACCGAGTAACTGGCACTTAAAAAAATATTGTTTCTCTCTCGTCTATTCATCCCGTCAACTACGTACAGAAGCGCATCCGAGCGGCGTCTCGGTTGGCAAGGACGGCGCGTGCGCCTGAGCCAGCGCGCGTTCGAGCGTCGCTCGACGCGGGTTTGCACCGGATTTTTCTGTTTAATTTCAGATCTACCTCTCGTGCGTGGAGCTAAAAGGGGATCGTGATGTGTCCGTCACCTACGAAACCAACTGGTTTCGTCGATTCCTAGAAGGACGTTTTGCTTCGTATAGATGTAGGTCTGTGTGTGGTGTGTGGTGTGCGTGTGTTTGTTCGAACAGATGCTACATTTGTACCCAGTCGAGAGGTGTCAAAAAAAAAAAAACTACGTACAGAAGCTGTTGCTGCTACAGAATGTCAGAGTGGTTACGAGATATAATTTTTTTTTTATTGAAACGTAAGCCCTAGCTTAATACTACACTATTGCTATACTGCCTCTACTCTCTTTACTTGTTATTAAATTACATTTAACTATTACTTTTATAACTATATCTTGATAAAAGTTGATAAAAATTAGATGATATTAAAATATTTTTTATGATAAATTCAATACTATTATTTTCATATGCTAAATCTTAATAATTTTGTGTGTATTAGTTCTCAAAGTTTTTAAAATTTAACTGCACGTATTTAAAACGATATTTATTTAAGAATGAAGGTAATATAATAAATAAATTGTAACAACTATTGTCTACTGGCATACGATCTCACCTTACTACGAGTTGGATAAGAAATATTGTGGTCGTCCTAACAGGCTTAGGGTTGCGACGACAATGTTTTGCAAGAGCAAAAGCCAAAAGGAGAATAGCAAGCCCCAATAGGCAAAGTAGCAATTTAACATATGTTTGAGTGCGATCGAACTGGAGATGATGAACTCTTCGATCTGTTTACATTTGAGGGGCGGGGTAACACCTATCCAGACCGCATCAACTCCGGTACTAAAATATGGTCCATCGTAGATCGCACTCAGGTCTGCTAGCTTCTGGGTCGTTTCTGTTTGAGAATGGCCGGAGATGTAGCTAGCTTTCCGCAGCCGCTCGCATTGCACGGCACCCACCTTGTGGTGGACTTCCTTTTTGTGGCGACAGTTCCGTTTATAAAGAAAAGCTTGTGTCATGACACCAGTGAACTCCACGCATTCAGCATATAAGAGCCCTGGGTAATGGCGTAATGCTCTCTCCTTTTGTACCTCGACAGCGACATGTCCGTGGAAATGGCATAAGGCTTTATTTTTTTTCAAAATACTTTTGAAGAAAAAACTTATTCGTCAAATATTGATACGTCTAACTAAGTGATATTTGCAACCAAGAATTAACCATGCATGGGGATTTTTTTTTTTGTCGAAAGAACCATGCGTGGGAAATTCAGGGGGACACAAAAGCAATTTGAAGTTTCGAACCAGTCGAGGATTAGTTACTGATGATATATTTGTAATTGAATTAGGTGCTTTCAAGATTAGAGATTGAGCAGGAAAAAAAACACATGATGTATACAGATTTAAGCCCTCGAAGAGGAGTAATACTATACGTCATGTGTGGATAATGTTGTATATAGATTGTCTCAGGTACAAGCAAAGTGACTAGACCTATTACAGTGGAGTAGATCAGATCTAAACTAATTTAGGGTTGAAGTCGTCAAGTATCTCCAAAACTAAGGTCTTGATGCTTGCGTCAAGTTATGTAGGTGTGGGTTTGTTATGAGTTATCCTTAGAGGTCAGGGTCTCCACCTTATAAAGGGATTCTAGCGCTGCTTTAGTCTCAGCCATTGTCGATAGAGAGTCATTCATCTTGCCGGTCAAGGCAAGATAGTCGGATCCAGCTTACATATCAGTCGTGCTCAAGTCGGTTAACCCAGTCGAGACCTTCCTAGTATAGGCTTTCGTGATCGCCAGGTATACCGGGCTCTACAGATACGGATCCGCAATATCCGAAAGTGTCCATTAGGTATATGGTGTAGCCTATTCATGTATAGTATACTCTTTATACGTATATATCCTATAATTAGATATTCAACAGTAGCTCCCTAACTTTGCTCAACAAGGATGATTTCCAAAAGCGCTTACTTGAGTACTATCATGCCCAAACTTGGTCGAGTGAGGTAGATCAAGCTTATAGTCGAAAGAATCGAGCAAGAAAAGTCATGTTTCGAGTATCGAGTGGAAACACTATTAGGTCGAGCGCCCTGCTATTGTCCGTACTCGAGACTCAAGAAAGGCTTGAAAACTCCTTCTTGGCATCCGTCTCTAAGTAGAGTTAAAAAGAAATATCTAAAATTTGAAATGTTGTGTATAGACGCATTTAATGCACTCAGATGGGCGTGCAAAGATTCACACGACGCCATCATCCCATCTTTCATGCCGAATGACGCGCCATAGTAACGAGAGCTGTTACCAAAGTAAATATTAATTACTAGGAGATTTATCCTTACAAAACTGGACTGTAGCTATTCTTCATCCGCTTGCCATCATTCTCCACTTCAAGCTCTTACCTTTCTCCGTCCAAGCTCATGCCACCGCGAATCTCGTTCATGGCTTCCAACCCTTCTGGGAACGCCACCTCTCCTTCCTCGCGTGAGAAAG
Organism: Phragmites australis; assembly: GCF_958298935.1. Classification (NCBI taxonomy): domain Eukaryota; kingdom Viridiplantae; phylum Streptophyta; class Magnoliopsida; order Poales; family Poaceae; genus Phragmites; species Phragmites australis. The sequence continues at coordinate 46,298,113 of NC_084921.1, read as the reverse complement.
AATCCAACTTGAAGACTGTTGATGCATCCCCCAAGCAACTAAATGAGATGAGGCTCCTGACCGAAGCATGGGTGATATCAACAATGCAAGAATCGAAGCTCCACGAACTCGAAGGTGATGAAATCGTCCCTCCTTGCGATCTGGCCAACTGGAGGCCAACATCGGGTGAAGAATTCCATCCTGCTAGTTTGATCATGAGATCGTGGTTTTTGAATCCTTATTTTGATGCGGTTTTAATGTTCCCCCTTCCAAGTTTCTCCTCAACATACTCGTCTATTACCAAATTGAGCTCCACCACTTGAATCCAAACTTGATCACTATGCTTAGTGTCTTTATCCATCTGTGTGAAGTCTTCCTTGGTATCGAACCAAGCTTGAATTTGTTCCAGTATTTTTATCATCTGAAAAGAAATACTGAGAATAAATGTGTCAGAGGTTGTGGTTTCTAATTGCGGAACGAAATGAAGAATTCTTATATCCCAATTGCTTTGATCTCCTCCTAACAAAAAGATTGAAAAAAGCTTTGGTTTTATGTTTCCAACCCTGACCCAATTGCCTATATTAATCTATAGGGTCTCCAACCCCACCCAAATCCATCCTGGTCGAAGAAGCACCATGAGCTTGGCCATACTTCCCACTATGTCAAGAGGATTGGTGAACTTAGGCAGAGTGACTAAAGACTTTGTTAGTCGAAGGTCAAGCCCCTTGAAAGCGTGGGATCATTTCGCTTGGGATTATGCTAGAGATAATGATAGCTCCCAGGACGCAGCTGGATATAAGATTTGACTAGCATTTTACTGCTTCTGTAGCTGTAGTCGAACTCTTTCGAGTGACTCCTTTTTACTTCAGCCTTGTCCCTGTAGGACACCAATGCTCGATTGAGCAAACTATTTGCTAAAAAGGAGCAACCATGCTCCATTCGGCCTTAGTCCCTCAAGAATCCTCGACCACCAGTGAGAATTTTCTCGGATTAAGGAAACAATACTGATGATTATCAAGAGTATACTCCCTCCTTTGCCAGCGACAAGGGGAAAACGTTGACTGGTCAAGATGTTGAAGGGTCTCTTCGATCCAAGAGATCATCCTCACCATCCGACCCACCGCCCCTCAAACGCACTCGAGGAAAGAATCAACTAGTATTAAAATTGAGTTCTTCAATGGTCACTTGTTCATCTGATACTCTAACTATCAAGTATATACCAACTGACACCTAGCCTATACGGGTGGCCTTTTTCCAAAGAACAACTGGTGCACCCCCTCAATCGCCTCCTCAAGACACTATCGCACCTGATGAGGTAACTCTTATCAAGTTATCACCTTTTCGTTGGTCATTCTTCTTAAGGATTCACTCGATAATTTAAGAATGATTATGTTTTATTGTTGGTTGGTTTCTTGTAGGCAATGGCTTCTTTAGTTTCTTTGGACTCCCTGGTGATCCCTTCGACCCAACCAGTCACAGCTGCTGGTATGATGAAGAAGAAAGTCACCATCAAGAGGCAGAAGTTGAACATTGTTTTATATATCCCAATCGCCAAAAGGTTTTACTTGAACAATTATCTTGTCTTACAACCTTCCTTTTCCTTTCTCACCCTGTTTAATCATAGACCATTTTCCCCAGAGAAGCTAAAAGAACAGACATCGATCGGTCAAACTAACCAGCTAACTCCATCCTCCCCAGTGATGTCGCCTTTGATTCCTCGAGTAGAGAAAACTCCCGCGGACGCACCTGAAACAAGGCTGCAACTCAATAGATCTAAGACCCCAGAATCGACCCCAACTAATGATCCTTAGGCAATGCTCGAGGATCTCCTCAAGGCTACAAGTGCCCAGGCAGCTGTTGCCAAGGCTTGGTACACGGTGATCGATCACACCAGCCATCTGAAGGCTCTTAAGGAGAAGGATGCCCTGCTAGTAGCTCGCCAAGAAAAGATTAACAATCAGTTTACTTGTTGATCACTAGTATATGATCCGAATGCTAGATAATTGATACTGAATTGTTTTCATTTGCTTTCTTAGCTCTTGCAGCCAACTTGAGGATCCAACTCAATTCCATTGCTGAGTCAATAAAGGTCCACAAGAAAGATGCAAATCAATGAGAAGAACTTAGAGGTGCTTCGAAAAAAACAGAAGTTGATCGAGATGCCATGGATACCGAGCAAGACACCATTGCTGCTGCATGAGATGCTGCGATTTTAGCACTTTTGAGACTAAAGGAATAGACCCTCGGTCGCATGAACTAGACAGACTTCGTAAGCGTCGAGACAATGCTTGGTCTTGTCAAAAGTTACAACCCCGACCTCAACACATCCGTAGTGATGGAGGGGTTCAAGTGTTCAGTAGAGGAGGCATCATACATCATACTCGACATCAAACCTCTGATTCCTGCCTTCGTTGGGTCCCTGGGGCTCAGCCTGCCTGATGATGAAAGTAAGGGCATTCTTTCTGGCTAATTATCCGCAGTGCTTGACTCGAAACCTTGAAACTTGCTATGTGGGTTGGGGATATCTGTAAACATTACTATTATTTAGCTTATCCAGTATGCTCTTACCACTATTCCTATGTTGATGAAATAGAGTTACCATAATAGATGCAAAAACCGAATAGGACATGCTAAAACCATCCTCAAAACCTGCGTATGAAATATCTACCAATACTTGAAAGCTCAATTGAACATTTTATTAAATGCATTGGACCTAGAGTTACCACTCGAAGTATCCTCAATAACAAGAAAAAGACTAGTATAAAACAAAAAACAACAGAAATAACACGATGATTTTTGCAAACTTTTAGCCGACTCACATATTTGACCAACGGGTGAACATGAACTCAATGGAGAACACATATGAGATAGAACTTCAAAACCTTGTTAGTCGTTAAGCGTGAGATGTCTGACAATCTCTTGTGTTGTTATGCCTTACGAGGTATAGTTGTTCGTCATCGATCCAACACGTGCCTCTATTGGTTCTATCCAATGCAGTCGACGCAAAGCCAAATAATTCTTTGCAAAAAATATGTATTTATAGAATATCATATTACTATGTAGCCCCGACTCTTTAGTCGAGGAGAAGATTTCCCGATCAGAGAGTAAGAAAGAACATACATGTACCATCAAAAGTATATGATGTAACCCCTGACTCTCTGCTCGATGACTGAATCTAGTAGAGAGTAAATCTGTAGCATCGAAAATATGCGATGTAGCCCCCGACTCTCTATTTGATGTGATAATCAAGACAAATAATAGAGTTGTAGCATCAAAAGATACTCGACATGGCTCCTGACTCTTCGCTCAATAATTGAGTTCGAGTAGAAAGTAGAGCATCAGTGCTGACATTAAACAATGTAGCTCCTAGCTCTCTGGTTAGCGTGATAACTAAATAGAGAGGGAAGCATAAGCATCAAAATTATGGTCTTGTGCCTCTTCCGAGTAGATTGATATCATCCACTCGTGACTGCTCTTGCGCCTCTTCCGAGTAACTTTCCACTCGTGGTGACCCAAACTGCAATTTAGTCAGAAGCACTTCTTTTGCTCCGTAGACTAAAAAGAAAGGAGTTTCACCGGTGGCCCTGTTAGTCATGGTACAAACAACCTATAGTACTGAGGAGAGTTCCTTCACCCATCATTTTGAGTAAGCTTTCAGCCTATCAAAAACCCAAGTTTTCATATCCTGCAAGACTATACCATTGGTATGCTCAACCTGACTGTTACTTTGAGGGTGAGCTACTGAAGCAAAACAAGTTCTTATGCTAAATTCTTTACAGAATGCAGTAAAGGCTCTCTTCTAAACTAGCTAGCATTATCTGTTATTATCTGATGTGGAATGCCGTATCGAGTAATTATGCTCCTCATGAACTTCTTAGCCGCTTCTGCGGTTATCTTCCCCACGAACCACTTAGTGAATATGTCGATAGCCCTGAATAGGAATTTGAAGCCACATTGGGCTCTTGAGAACAGTCTCAGGATATCCAAGCCTCAGAAGGAGAAAGACCAAGAAAGAGGAATTGTTTGCAGAGCTTGGGCTGACCGAGTGGTCTGCCTTCACAAAATTGGCAGCTTTCACACTTTTTCACCAGCTCAGAAGCATCCTGGAGGGCAGTCGGCCAATAGAATCCTTGGCGAAAAACATTTCCAACCAAGGTGCAGTAAGATGCATGATTACCACACATGCCTCCATGGATATTGAGAAATATCTTATTGCCCTATTCTTGAGAAATGCACTTCACCAAGATTCTATTACACCCCTTTCATAAGAGCATGCCGTCTATCAAAGCATATAGCTTTGACTTACGAGCAATTTTCTCTACCGATGCATCATCGTCAGGGATCTCTTGACCTTTGAGATAGGCTCATAATGGAGTCATCTAAGTCAGTTCACATTTGAGTAATGCAGCTTCCATATCTTTGGATTCTGCCTTGCTGACCCGACCAGACTGCTGGCCGAGTTGGGTAGTGTCTGCACTCGAGGCTAGCGAGACAGACGATTTGAGGAGTTTCCTGACGAAAACTCCTACAGGTGTGGGCGAACGAGACGAAGCGATCTTCGCAAGTTCATCGATAGTGAAGTTGTCGCCTCTCTGGATGTGCGTAACTTCCAACCCATCGAACTTTTGCTTGAGCTTTTGCACTTCTCACAAATAAGCTATCATGTTGTTATCTAAGCATTGATACTCCTTTTACACTTGGTTTACGACTAGTTGTGAGTCTCCTTTCACGAGTAGTCACCTAATTTTGAGTGAAATAGCTATGCGGAGCCTGTTTATCAGTCCTTCGTATTCTACGATATTTTTGGAAGCTTTAAATTCTAATTGAACAATGTACCTGAGTTCGTCGCCTGTTGGAGATTTGAGCATGATGCCAGCCCCGAGCCTTGAAGCGTGAGAGATCCGTTAAAGAAAAGTGTCCACTGATCCTTGACCAAATTTGGCTTTGTTTCCTCAACATTTGTTCATTCAGTGATGAATTCTGCTAGTACTCCCGACTTAATACTTGTTTGTGGTGTGTAATCTACGTCGAACTCATTAAGCTCGACCGCCCATTGTGTGATTCATCTAGTAGCCTCTATATTGCGTATAACATCCTTTAGCAGATACATCGTTATGAAGGTGATCTTTTGCGCTTGGAAATAATGACGTAGCTTCTGGGATGTCATCAGAACTGCATACAGCAACTTGCGGGTATCATATCTTATCATCATGTAGGACTTCGCTTATGTAGTAAACTGGTTTCTGGATATTGGCCTTCTTCTCGGGGCATTCCTGTTCGACCACTAGGACCGTGCTCACAACTCACGAGGTGACTGCAATGTACAGAAAGAGCTCTTCTTTTTCGTTAGGTGAGGTCAAAATTAATGAAGACAATAAGTACCTTTTTAAGTCTTGAAAGGCCTTCTCCGCTTCATCCGTCCATTCAAACCGGTCATATTTCTTTATCAGCTTGAAAAAAGGCATCCCTCTTTCGCCCATCTTTGAGACGAATCGACTAAGGGCTGCTATGCATCATGTTAATTTTTGAACTTTCTTCAGTGTTCGAGGTGACCATTGGTCGAGAGATTCTATTTTTCCCGGATTGGCCTCAATACCTCGACTTGACACCAGAAAACTGAGAAGCTTGCCAGACGGGACGCCAAACGTGCACTTATCGGGGTTAAGCATTATACAATACTTCCTGCAGTTGCTGAATGTCTCCTTGAGATCATCAATCAATACATCTTTAGTTCTAGATTTGACTACAACATCATCGATATAAGCTTCTACATTACATCTGATTTGGGGTTATAGGCAATTTTGAATACAACGTTGATAGGTAGCACCAACATTCTTTAAACTAAAATGTATTTTTACATAACAAAATACACCAAAGGGGGTAATAAAAGCGATTTTTCCTCATCCTTGACTCCCATACTAATTTGGTGATACCCTGAGTAGGCATCTAGAAAACATAGCACTGCACAACCCGCAATATAGTTGATAATTTGATTGATACGAGTGAGAAGAAAAGGATCTTTAGGACAATCTTTGTTTAGGTCGGTGAAATAAACGCACATTCTCCATTTGCCATTGGCTTTCTTCATAAGGACAGGATTAACAAGCCATATAGGATGACTAACCTCTCGGATGCAGCACACTTTTAGGAGTTTGCTGATCTCCTCCTGTATGATGACTATCCTTTGCAAATCTTCGCTGCTTCTATACCACATGTTTGGCATCGGGTTTCACAGCTAGTCGATGCTCGATCATTTCCCTAGGGGCCCTGAGCATGTCAGACGGTTGCAATGCAAACACAACCTGGTTTGCCCGGAGAAAAGCGATGAGCTCGAGTTCCTATTTATGATCAAGGTCGACCCTTATCTTGACTGTCTGGGCTAGTTCAGATGGGTCGAGGGGCACTGCCTTGATGCCACCACCTGCCTTCATGTTGTTAGCACCGTTGTTGTTCTCACCTTTGACGGTGTCGTTGGATCTAGAGGCATGAGAGAGGCTTACGAGCTTGGAATCCTTGACCTTGGGAGTGGCATGGTGCTTCTTGAGTTAGTTACTGCTCGACCAAAATGTTCGACCATATCCAGGCTCTGCTTGTCACATTTGACCGCTGCACATTGATCTCCCTTAATGGTTATGACCCCATTATGCCCTAGGATCTTGAGCACGTGATAGGCATAGTGCACTACAACCATGAACCTGCCTAACATTGGGAGACCTAGGAACACATTGTATGCCATCTCGAAATCCGCAACATCGAAGGTAAGCTTCTATATATGAAAATTTTCAACCTCGTCAAACATGACCGGCAACTTGATCTAGCCAAGGGGCATGATCGATGAGTTTAGAGTTATACCATGAAAAGGCTCAGCTCCTATCTTGAGCTATGACCTTTGGATTCCAATCTTGTCTAATGTTTTGGTGAAAATGAGGTTAAGCGAGCTACCCCCGTCGAACAAGGTCCTATGGACTTTGATATTGAGGATAGTAAGCTGGACCACAACCGGATATTGACTTGGGTGTGAAATCATGGTTGGATGGTCAGCTTGATCAAAGGTGATTGGGACTTCCGACCACCTAAGGTGTCGGGGAGGCTCGATTAGAGCCAGGTTGATATCCCTTTTTATCGCCTTGTACGGCTTCTTGGGCTCGTATGAGGTGGATCCTCCAAAGATGTGTGCCAAGCTTTGGTTGGCATCGCAGAATTTGAGCTCATCATCTTTGGCATCTGGCTTGGTCTGTTTGCTATGGTACTGAGTAATAGTAGCCTTAAGCTTGTCACCAAGCTTCTTTTTGATAATGTGACATTCGTCGAAGTAGTGTTGGTTGGTCTGATGGACGGGACACCATTTTTCGCCTCCTTGGCTCAGGCCCTTATTATCCCTGGTGTTGCACAACTTGCTCATATCGATCGCAACCATAGTCGTGTCTGGACCCTTGCGCTTGCCACCATGTCTATTCTTCTTCCCCTCATTCTTTGAGGACTCGAGCTTATCCTTGCCAAACTGAGGATTTTTGGCGTGTGCTTGGGCTTCAGCATGCTTTGTGTACTTGTCGGCCAGCTCGTAGAGTCTTTCACCGTATTGATCTTCCGGGTAGCAAGCTTACCAACCAGATCTTTGTCCTTGATGTCTTGCTTGAAGGCGATGATGACCGAGTTGTTGAAGATGTCTGGGATCACATTGCACCTATCACTGAATCTATGAATGAATTCGCAAAGAGACTCATCCTTACCTTGGTTCAGCTGATGGAGATCGTGTTCCATTCTTGGGCGTTCGAACGTTTCCTAAAAATTGGCGATGAATTGAGCCTTCAGCTCTACCCACGATCAGATTGAGTTGGGCGGCAGGTTTAGTAGCCAGGACCTTGCAGGTCCATCGAGGGCGGTTAGTAGGTAATTGGCCATCACCCTATTGTCGCCACCGGTCGCTCGAATAACAGTGGTGTAGATCCATAACAACTCATTGGGGTTGAGCTTCCCGTCGTACTTCTGGATCAGACCCACCTTAAACTTCTCGGGCCATTGTATTGACTGGAGCTCAGGTGCAAAAGTTTCACAGCCACAATCAAATTCTTCAAGAGGAGGTGGAGGAGGATGGTTACGCCTATTCCTTCGAACTGGGGAGTCACATCGACTATCTCATTCTGGAGGTTTGCAATCGCTATAAGGATGGTCGTCATCACGACGTTCCTCACGACGGTCGTCTATCACTCTCCGTAGGTCGTGCCTGTCGCGAGGGATACGATTCCTTAGGTCTTCCTGGTCCCTACGTGTCACACCCTGATTTTCAATTTTCATAAATTTCTAAAATTTTCCAAGATTAAATTTTATAGGTTGAATAATTAGAATAGAAAAAAGCCTATGTTCTAAATTCAAATTCAAATTTGAATAGGGTTATATTTTTTTGAATGCATTCATCCTAGAAATAGGCATGTAGAGCTTATTTGGTTTTGTTTGGTTTTTATTTGGCTTTGTTTGAATTTGATTTTGCTTAGGTTTGAAACCAAAGGAATAGAATAGAAAATAGGAAATTGAATAGAAAAGGAAAAGCCTAATCTAATTTCCAGCCCACCCTTTTCTCTAATCCTGGCCCTCTCCCTCACCCAGCCTGCCCGGCCTCTCCCTTCCCCTCTCTCCTTTCGGCTCGGCCACACCAGCTAAGCCCTTTCTCCTTTCCTCTCGGGCTACGCCAGCCGTGCAGCCCAGCCAGCTAGCGCGCCCAGCCCGCCAGCGCACATGAGCCAACCCAAGCCAGCGCCCGTGTCTTCCCGTCTCCCGCCTTCTCCTGTCGGTTGTGCCTGCGCCAAACCGTCTTCCCTCCGAGCCACTGGCACGCGAGTCACACATGTCAAACTCATCTTCTACCTCGAGTTAGGGTCCATCTCGAGCACGATCGCGTCGGCCATCAAATAAACACCCAAACCGATGGGGAGACTTTCTAGAAGTTAGCGGGATATAGCTCTGTGATCCCCACGACCGATTATTGGCTTATCCCCAACAAATCCGTGTTTAAAAAAAGAGTTTGAGTTCGGTTTTGTGACTACCGCAGCCTAAAACCCTAACCGAGCTCTCCTGGCCTCTTAGAGACTTCCCGCCTATATATAGAAGCCCTATGCTCTCCCCAGAAGCCGCCAATTCTTTCCCCAATTCGCTGAGTCATTTTTGACACCGGAGAGCTCTAGCGTTGCAGCTCCACCACTTGAAGCTGTTGTCACTCGCCGTCAAGCTTCTCTGGTGCTCCGCCGCCCTGCAGACGACCTAGGTGAGTTCATCGAGATCCCCTCGTCGTGATCCGCCGCTCACCGGAGTCCTTAATCCGTTGTAGCGCCGTTCCGGCCAAGCGCTGTTGCACCTTGCTTGTCGCCGATCCTTTGCTACGATGGTTCATCGTCTCTCTCCCTTAACCATCCGATCTGCAACACATGGTCCAGATTAGATCATAGCTTACCTCTTCATCCACCAATAGAAGGTCGCCACATGTCGCTTCTTTACCTAGTCATTAATTCTGGCAACATCACCTCGCCACATCAGCAAAAGTGTTGATGTGCCTACCTCGTCAGCCCAGTCATGCCTAGTCAACCTCAGTTTTGCAAATAAGCCCCTAATTAGTTTAAATAATTAATCTAGGTCCTGATCTTTTATAATAAAGACCTTATACTTTCTAAATATTAGTTTTAGGTCCTATCTTTTTTTAAAAACTCCCTGGACTTTAATAAATTAGTTTTTAGCCCTGACCTTTTTGCAAAAAAGCCCATGTTTAGTAAAACCATCATAACTTTTTCGTCCTAGCTCATTTTTTAGCGATTCTTGCACTGTTAGATTTGTTTCTCAGAGCTCTATCTTTATAGATATATTTTGTCTAGTTGTTCTTTTGTTTTGTGTGCTATTCTTAGTATGTTTTTTTGTGTGCTTTGCCGGTAATTATGCGATTAGTCGATAATATCCCGGATCAGTTTGAGGAACATCAAGACCAAGAGTTAGAGTACACTGAGCAATTGCAAGGAGAAGGCAAATATCCTTGATGATCTTGAACTTATGTTCTTAAATATTTTATTTTACAAATTGCATGCAATGTCTCTTAATCTGATGGGTAGTCACATATGTTAGGGGTTTCCCTAGTTTTTCCCTTATCATCCCTTGGAACCTAGGTGATTTATGGTTAGATGTCTTTTGTAGGTAGAAGTGCTTAGCCATGCTTTCATGATGTTAGGAATTGTCTTATACTTCACTAATGAACTTATGCAACAATGAAAGTTAATTTGCTAATGGTATAGGAACATGAAACCTTTGACCTTGAGCAAATAGGTGGTTGTGATGGTAATCATAGATATGTTGTTAGTTTAGTGTTTGCTCAAGTGACCTAAATAAAGACTAGTTCATGGAGTGACAACCTAAGAAGATCCATACAAACATGAGACCGATATGGGTAGGCTTAACCAATTAATTAGAGTATTCCTAGTGTTGTGTGGGCCATATTGGAGGTGTGGATGAGGGAAGTTAATTCTTAGAATCCACACAACACAAGAGAGGGCTTCTAGGTTAGAGTTAGACTCGTGTAAATCCTGACGGTGAAACCTGGAGTGATTGTGACACATATTGGGAGGATTTTTTGTAAAGGCTTCATAGTGATCTTCTATCAACACACCTCGGAAGTGTGTACAGTATTTGGCTGGTACTGCAACATGGAGACTTTAGTCACCTGCTTGCAAGTGATGAAATCACGACTCGTGGGAAAATTGTACAATCTCTGCAGAGTGTAAAATCTGATATATCAGTCGTTCTCACGGTCATGAGAGACTTGGATCCTCACATGATTAGTTGGTTTTTGGTATGGTTTTGGTCATGATTTTGGTATAGTACAGGTGGTACTAGTTGGTTATGGTTTATAGGATGGTTAGCCTTGGACAATTAGTTGTTGGATGGTTTAAGTTGCATTCACTTAAGAACTGTTTAATGCTTTTCAAATACATAGCTATTTTCTTTACTCGCATTTACGCAAATATACTGTGTGTTAGCCTATTTTCGTTGAAAGCCTACATTTTATTATTTTCCCACACTTGCTGAGTACTCCATGTACTAACCATTGCTATCTCCCACAATACATATGCTGCTCAATGGAGGACTTTGAAGATTTTCAAGATGACGTCCTAGTGATCTAGGAGTGTGTCTTCCGGTCGGTGTTTGTGGAGTGATTGGTCGCCAATGCTTTCGTCCCGCTGCAGTTGTTTAGTTGCTATCGTTTAAACAATAGAGTTGTTTATGTGAAGTTTTAATGTAAGAGTTGAACATTTGTAAGTTAAAGTATTGCTTTTATTACTTCACCTGTGACGTCTTTATGTGTGTTAAACATCCTGGGTACACATAAGCCGCATCTAGTTTTGTCTGCTAAAACCGGGTGTGACACTGCGCCTATGGATGAGGCAGTTACAGTCTTGCCCGTAGGACTATGCTCAAGCTCGTGCACCCAAGCTTCCTATTTGGGATCCTTTGACTCGGGGATGTCCGCGTCCGTGGCTCCTCAAACCAGCGTCATATTGGCTGGGGTGCCTAACGGCCTTGTGGTTATTCACTCAAGCCGCCTGGATCTAAGTCGCATCAAGCATAATCTTGAGCTGATTGACCATCGGGGTTAGAGGATTCGCCAGATCCAACTCGGGGAAGGACCTCATAATCATATGAGCACCTTGGACGTTTGCTTCCAGAGTACTGAAAACACCGCTGCCCAAACTTGGCTGTGGTCGAGACGATTTTGCTCCGCGTATGCTATGTTGAGGGAGTTTATTCCTCGATCTTGGAATCGTTGTGGGTGGGGGCACCACCTGAATATCAGGCGTTCCCAGGCCAAGTCGTTGTCGAATATCATGGTTTCTCCGCACATCGATGATGGGTGGTATTGGGGGCCTGCAGAGCCCTAGCTGCTACTACTGGGTCCTTAGTGATTTTTTTCACCATCATTCATCACGGTATTCGGATCCTCCATGTTTTACTCGGCGGGTGTGCCGTCATCTCTGCCATAAACATGAATCGATCTATTCGGCTGCTTTGGCCATCAATAGAGCCGTCGTCGCCACTTTCCTGACTCTCACTATCGTTGTCAGTGTCCATAAACTGAAGAACATTAGACTCCTTGGGATCTCACTCGTGGTGTCCCACCTCACAGTATGTGTTCAATGGGCTGAGCTCAATGATACGGGTTGGACCAGTTCACCTTGATTGTCCCAGTGGTATGCTATCATTCCGAAGGTGATCTCTGAACCGACAGGTGGTGATCGAAGATGACTGTCGTCGACTCGAAGTGGTCGTAGAAGAAGTGTCAGAGAATTCAATACGCACGTGCACTTGAGATATGATTGATCCTGAAAATAGATGAAGACCTCTACCTGGCACGCCAACTATCAAAGATTAGTTCCTAACAATATATCTGTAATTGAATTGAGGTACATTCGAGATCAGAGGTCGAGCAGGAAACAACACGCGATGTATACAGGTTCGAGCCCCCAAAGGAGTAATACCCTACGTCCTATGTGGATGATGTTATATATAAATTATCTCAAGTACAAGCAAGGTGGCTATACCTATTACAGTGGAGAAGATTGGATTTAAACTAATATAGGGTTGAAGTCGCCGAGTATCTCTAAAACTAAGGTCTTGGTGCTTGCGTTGAGTTGTGTAGGCGTGGATATGTTATGAGTTGTCCTTGGAGGTCAGAGTCTTCGCCTTATAACGGGATCCTAGCGCCATCTTAGTCCTAGCCATAGTCGAAAGGGAGTCCTTTATCTTGTTGGTCAAGACAAAGTAATCAAATCTAGCTTAGATACCAGTCGTGCTCAAGTCGGTTAACCCGATCGAGACATTCCTAGTTAGGCTTTTGGGATCTCTGGGTATATCGGGTTCCATAGATTCGGATCTGCAATATCTGAAGATGTCCATCAGATATATGATATATTTTATCTATATATAATATACTCTTATACGTATATATCTTATAGTTAGATATTCGACGTAACCTAACGCTACTGAGCCTGTTAGAATCCAATGCTACACTACTACTCATACTAGTTTAAGAACACTGCCGCAGTAAGCTTAAGATTTTAATGGTGTTGGCACGAAACAGTGTTGACACATACGGCTAGCTTATCGCCGACCAGTGTTATTGAATTTGGCAACCACGATCGAAACAGTAGCTCGGCAAACACGCATGTCGGCTTTCAAGTTTGCATATCTGATCATCGATGCTTGCTTCACTGTGATTTGTGACATCGGAGAGATGACCTCTGATGATTCCTTTATCTTCCGATATGTTCATCTGGTTACCTCTTGTTCACGTCAGATGTGACCAAATTTTAATGGCTCGACACTTTGCTTGCTGAGCTGATGCTACAGCACTACCTATCCCAACCAGGGAAGGGGAAGCCGTCGAGATCTCTGTGATTCTCCATGTTGTCTTCACTTGCTTCAACCAGAGCTAGCCCATCACCGGATCAGGAACTCAACAGAAGCCTACGGCCTCAGCTGACTGACGTGTGGGCCCCAAAGCCACTCGCGGCAAAAGGCCGACGTCTGCGCATAAACGGATCCAGCGTGGATATATGGACCCAGCGGCCTTACTCGATCCGATCCGAAGATATAACTTGAACCGCCCAAAATGCCCCTGCTACGAGCAGTATAAATAGAGCAGGGCACCCTGCACATTTCATTCAGCTCAAGGCCTTGTCTTGCTCCTCGAGTTCTCTAGCACCTAGCTACCCGGCCATCTGCTGATCTGCGAGCTTTCAGCTTGCATTGTTGCCCCCAAACTATATCGCCATGGGCTGCTGCGGTGATTTCTTCGAGAAGGCCAAGCCTTACATCGCCATGACCTCCCTGCAGTTCGGCTACGCCGGCATGAACGTCATCACCAAGGTCTCCCTCAACCACGGCATGAGCCACTACGTGCTCGTGGTCTACCGCCACGCCTTCGCCACCATCTCCATTGCTCCGTTCGCTCTGATCCTCGAGAGGTAGCTATCTGAAAATCCACAAACGGAAGCAAGCGGAATTATTCCTCTGTTACATATACAGTTGTAGTTCGTCTGAAGCTGATCGTACACTACCTGGTTGAAAATGGCAGGAAGGTGAGGCCCAAGATGACATGGTCGGTCTTCCTCCAGATCTTCGTACTGGCACTGCTCGGGTTAGTGCACACTGCTCACAAATAAAATTTATCTCCTGTTACTTCGTGTACCCAACTTGAATCCTTTAGGGGGGTGGGGGGTGGGGGCAGAGATAAGTGGACACTCCAATTCGAAGATTCTACTCTTTTCGTCAAGAAAAGGGTCAGCAAACGTGTTTAGTACTGGCTAGTGGTAGTCTGTTACGAAATAATCTTCAGCTTTTATGAAGAAATAATTAGCCTCATGCATGTTGTAATTACAGGCCTGTGATTGACCAGAACTTCTATTATGCCGGTCTGAAGTTCACCGGCCCAACCTTCGCGTGCGCCATGAGCAACATCCTTCCCGCCATGACCTTCGTGATGGCCGTGATTTTCAGGTATACATCATCTGGAAAATGCGATGAACGCAAGAGAAAATAGCTGCTTGGAGCGCACACATTTAACATTGTTCAATCGATCCGTGTACAGGATGGAGAAGGTGGACATGAAGAAGGTGAGGTGCCAGGCGAAGGTGGCCGGGACGCTGGTCACGGTTGCCGGCGCGATGCTGATGACGCTTTACAAGGGCCCGCTCATGCAGATGGCGTGGACGAGCCACGTGCAGCCGCAGGGCCACGGCGCGGAGGCGCCGGTCGCCGCCATCGACCCCAGCGGCAGGGAGTGGCTCCTGGGCTCGCTCTTCGTCATCATCGCCACCCTGGCCTGGGCTTCTCTCTTCATCCTCCAGGCGCACACCCTGAAGCAATACGCGGCGCCGCTCTCCCTCACCACCCTCATCTGCTTCGTCGGCACCCTGCAGGCCATCGTCGTCACCTTCGCCATGGAGCACCGTCCCTCCGTCTGGACCATTGGCTTCGACATGAACCTCCTCGCCGCCGCATATGCCGTGAGTCTCCGACCGACCGACAGATGGACCTCCTCGCATATATTTGTCGTTGCAAAGGCTTAATTACAGTTCTTGACGTGATGTTTCAGGGCATTGTGACGTCGAGCATAGCGTACTACGTGCAAGGCCTGGTGATCCAGAAGACCGGGCCAGTGTTCGCGTCGGCGTTCAGCCCTCTGATGATGATCATCGTGGCCGTCATGGGCTCCTTCATCCTCGCCGAGAAGATATTCCTCGGCGGTGTTCTTGGCGCCGTCCTGATCGTGATCGGGCTCTACTCGGTGCTCTGGGGCAAGCACAAGGAGACCCAGGAGACGGAGGAGGACGAGGCCATGGAGCTGCCCGTGGCGTCCAAGACGAACGGGGTTTACGACGACGCCACGTTCATCAAGGAGATCCCCGCCGCCGCTGTTGGAGATGACTCGGAGTGCAAGAAGGCAAATGGGGTGAAGTCATCCTCCGATGGACACGGAGCTAGTGCAGTTTGATGCAATTTGGAACTCCAAGTGTTCAGTTGAGCGCGTCTAGCTGGATGGAACAGGCGCTGTCCAAGTGCTAACTGTCTTCTCATGTGCGTGAGCGCGTCTCCCTGAAATGAATCAATGATTGTGTTTACTGACGTTGCATGCATTAGAGTCGGATGATTGAGAGAGGCTGTATCAGGCACTGCAGAGTGGGAGGAGTGGAATAATTTTGTTCTATGCCTTTTTTTTGCGATCCTTTTTGCAATCTGATGGATCTATTGGTATATTTAACCTTTATTTCCTTCCGTTTTTATGGGAGAAAGAGTGTTGTGTTCTGGCAATTATGGAAAGGACATACATGTATCACAAATTGAGTGCTCATTCCAACTTTTGAGGATAACCAGTATATTCGCGTGCACAATACACGTCTAGATATTGTAATATAACTTTGTAATAAGGCACTGCTTTGTGCATCTAACTACACAAAGGGCAGAACTATTTTCTTTATAAAAAAACTAGCAAGGTGGTACGTTAATAGCATGACTAGTAATATTTTTATCACAATAATCTCTGAAAAATTAATCTTTTTAGCTTTTTTATGAGGTTAGTGTTATTTAGTTACCAAATACATAAATTATAAGAGATAAAAATTATCTTAGTGGAAGAGAAAATTATTTATACTCTAAACTTGTACCTGAATTATACACATGTATTGGTTCTATTTGTATACGTTCGTCAGGTGTAGGCAACATAACCAAAATCAGAACAAATTTATCTTACCTGCGTGTTGTGCCTTACATGCTGTCTGCTTGATGGGACAACCTTGAGCTACACGGTATTTCTTAATCTATTATTTTAGTAAGAATTTTAAAAAAAATTATTATGAATTTTAGCTATTGATTAATTATATTTTACATTGACTCTTTATTTAGGTATTTAATTTTTATAATAATTTGAGTTTTTTCTCTAAGACTATATTTGATATGGATCTTTTCTTTTCCTAAACTAACCCCAATTTCAATTATGATTAATTTTATTTTATTTGGACTCTTTATTCAGATATTTTGCTTCCCGTATGAAAATCAGACTACTAATTTTTCATACCTTTTAATTCTGAATTTGACTATTTATTAATCGTATTTGACATCGACTTTTTGTTAAATCTAGATTATTAGATGTTCATAACAAAAAGTTGTCTAAATTTTTTTTTTAGATTAACATGGTAATTTCGTGGTCTTGAGAGTGAACGTGGTGGCTCCTTTTCTCCTTCAAATAGTAAGATAATAGATATGTTTATATTTGCAAATATAATTATAACTGCTATACAACGCTGAAAAATAAATGGTAGAGATTCATCCTTTATTCTCTCAATAAATATGACGATACATCGTATCATTCTTCCATTCTCCCGTCGATAAATATAATATATAATTCATCGTTATCTGAAAACTATGATACTTCATTGTACCTTTTAAAATGTTGTAAGATCAGCGTTGGAATTTGTAGCGCTCCGAGCGATGGAGAGGTCCTTTGAATCTCACCACTTGTTTATATTTGTGCAGGTATTGTCCCCTACTCGACAAATTTGAGCTATTGCAAAATTTGCAAATAATCAGTGGAGTTGTTATATGTTTTAGTCAAACGCCACAACTATTTATTTCTTACTGTGCAAAGCGGATTGATTATATAAGCACACAGTACTATTCCATTCATCTGACGAGTGTCCGTTTCGACATCACTAGGCAGCAGTTCTTATGAAATGCATTGCGCAAAAGCACGTATCGCGTCACCCAAATCAAGTGGGGGTTCATGGACTTGCATTCAGACTCCACTAATAGAGCACCTAGCTTGCTCGATCAGTGGCAAGTCCCAACAAAATAAATCAAAAATCACTTTTATTGCGTGAAAATTGAACCATAACTTTTCAATTCGTTGCAGGACATGAAGTGACAGGACATGTCTGTGAGTAACATCTGACGACTGATTGATGGTACTGAACCAAGAGTCCATGAACATTTGTTGGGATACTTGTCGCTAAGACTGCAATTCTTCCTTTTTCGTTTTTCTGTTTGTTATTTCTTTTTACTTACCGCCATCTTTAGCCAAAGTTTCCTCCGGAAAAAAAAAAACATCCAAGGTTAACAGATCTTTCTGGTACTAAATTAAAAGGCTTGCTCCATAGGTGTATATTAATTGGTCTTTGTTCCCTGTAATCTGCTAGGTGCTAGCTAGTAATCGTTTGCTTCCTTGTCATAGGCCCCAGTTCTGGAACCAGTAATGAAATTTGAAGCCGATAACTACTGATATGATAGTGTGTGTATAACTCTACTTGTCAGAAAAACAGAGTGCTGTGTTGATTCGGTTGTCCAATTCAATCAGGCTTGTTCATATCATGATATCTTCCATTGTTGTGCCACTTGGTCCGGTATACTTTCATACGCATGCGGTGTCTGAATTCTCACAATGGCAATTCACCTGTTGCTGGTTGGTATCTGCTTGATTAGTAAATTTATTTATCTCTGAGTGGAAGTGTCATTAGCAGAGTTAATTACCTGACACGGAAACCAATTTCTGCAGATTTTGCCGATAAATTAGGCGGACAAAGTAGATGGTGTCGTGCGCCAACGTTTCTCCACATATCCCTGCCCACTGCAGAGAGAACAAATGCACTCCTTTTCACCAAACCTGAACTCCGCGACGCTTCCACACATCTTTTATGCTTTACGGTTCCAGCAGCTCGGCGTGAACGACCTGAGTGCCTAACCAATCTGTGTCAAGCTGGCCGGCTAGTCGATTCCTACATGGAGCCAAACAGGCGCTAGCGTCGCTCTCAGGGGACGGGAAATAATGAAGGCCACATTACATGCGGGTCGTCAGAAAAAGCAGAGCGGGACGGATGCTTTGGTGCTTGTTCATTATGCATGTAGCGCAAGAGGGGCGCAGCTGTTGCTGCCGAAGCCTCCTCCACATCCACGATGGCTAGTGGTTTGCTTAAGTGTTCCCTACTCAGATAGCACTGACTGAAATGAGGCTGCAACGTATTGCAGATCAAAAGGATGCCTTTCTCTCTAGGCCCCTTTTGATCGATAGAATAATATGGTGTTGCCGTTTGAGGGAATGAGTTGCGAATGCAACAAGGAAAGATCTGGAGATGATCAGGCTAAGCAATGCCTGATCCATTTGCTTTGCATTGTTGGGTCTGCGTTTCTTTCTCTCTCTTTTTAAGTGGAGAGTTTGCAAATTGTTAGAAAGGAATGAGGGTGCACTAGTGACTAGTCGGTAAGATAAAAGTTTACTCCTAATTAGCATATGAAACTAGGCATATGGACCCGAGCCGATGTGCAATCGATCTGTAAGAGATCAAGGTTTGAACCATTCTGTTTACTTTATGAATTCAATCATTATTGCTCGAGAAAAAAACGATTTTAATCATTGGATAGGACTTCAGGTTATGCTTTATGACGGATGATATGCTCACTTCCAACCAGCAGAACCTAGTACCAGTGTCTAATAGCCTGATCCTCGTGAACTGATGAAGTTTC
The DNA here is from genome assembly GCF_958298935.1 of Phragmites australis. Taxonomy (NCBI): domain Eukaryota; kingdom Viridiplantae; phylum Streptophyta; class Magnoliopsida; order Poales; family Poaceae; genus Phragmites; species Phragmites australis. The sequence continues at coordinate 46,279,090 of NC_084921.1, read as the reverse complement.
AGAAGTGATCGTGCGTCCACTGTATCAAATGGACAGATACGTTATGCCCAGTGGCAGCAAATTGTGATGCGACGCGGCGCAGTCCAATCACGGAAACTCGGCGAGCCAAGTGCGCCGCGGGGAGGGACAGGGAACCGGGACGCCGGGACGCCCGGAGGACGACGCACTACAAGGGCGGAGAGGCAGCTCGGCAACTCCTCTCGGAACACGTCAAGATTTGCCCCGCACTACAAGGGCGGAGAGGGAACCGGGACGCCCGGACGCGACGGCGCGGCCACCCGCGGACGGGCTCAAACCGCGCACCACACCCCCGGCACCCTCCCGCGCGTGCATCCCTGCTCTCGCAGGCTCAAAGCCACGTACAGCCCTGCTCTCCCAGCCTGCCCTGCTCGCGCGTGCCTCCCCACTGGGCGCACGGCCCGCCCGATGCATAGGCGGGCGTCCGACTAACTCGACGTCAGGCGTCGGCCTCAAGGGGTTGACGTGGGTGGCTGCTTTTGGTAATTATTGAGAGGAGCTGTCGTCTCTTGTTGGGGCAGCCGGTAGGTGCTAGTGATGATTGGTTAGGCTGAAATGGGTTTCACGTTATCACGTATGCAGTGTAGCGCGCAGTCCTAAACAATGGTAATACAGTGAGCAGAGTCTGACGCCCAGTTTTTATTAAGATAAAAGAAGTTCCTGTAACAAACAAAGAAAAAGATAACATTAAAAATATATTCTGTTGCTAAATCTCTATTCATGTTTGATGAAGAAGTTAGATGGTCAGATATGCTCAGTTGGCGATCGAGCAACTAGTGCTTCTTTTCGAAAGCCACCGATTTCCTACTTCCTTCTTCCTGGGTGAGCAGAGCAACACGTAATTTGATGTGTCCGTGCACGGAGTCCGGTGGCAAAGCACCAAGGTGGGTGTTAAGGTGGCGTGGGATCAAATCCCACGTCTTGCACGATTCTCCGATAAGATCTAAAAAAGATCGGATAAAGAGGGTCTAAATCTAAAAGAAATATATATATAAAAAATGCACTGAGCTCCCAATGGTACGGTGAGAAAGGGGCGGAGGAGGATTTTTTTATATTTCAAAAATAAAAAAATGCAAAACTAGATGTTTGTTTTAAAAATTAAAAAATAGACTACTAGCGTCCTTTTTTTATTTTCTGATAAGGATAATCTCTGATAATGAATCCAAAATATACTGGACAACGGACGCGTCGATTTATGTTTCTTATGGGTGTATATCGAACTGGACTCAAGAACACAAGGATTTATTCAGGTTCAGATTTCCTGTGGAATAATAACCCTACATCTTATATATTTTAGGGATAAATGCAAAAACCCCCCCAAAAGTCACTTGGATTTTGACTTTCCCCCCCAAAAGTTATTTTGTTGCAAAAAGCCCCCCAAAAGTTTGACTTTGTTGCAAAAAACCCCCTAAAAATTCAAAAAAATAAAAAAATCATTAAAAATATTCTAAAAAAAACTAGAGACAATTCTAAGACCTTCTGTGAAATTTGTTTTCAAAAATAATATCCTTTGCATCATATTTCATGGAGAGGAAGTTTGGAAAAAAAGAAAAATGTGCAGCTCATTTATTAACTCATGTTATTTTAACTTTGTCATGTCTACCATTATTTTTCCTACACAAATAATTGTTTAAGTAAACTAATAAAAGTGGTTTCACTAATTTTGGGGGTGTTATGGATTAGTTATGAATTAATCTATCTGCAACCCATTTACTGAATCCTGCACATTACAATAACTATTTCAAGATTTCATGTATTTTTACAAGATAGAGAATCATGTAAGAAGACTAAAAAAATTTGTTTCATGATTTTTGGATTAGTAAATAATTAACTATGCATTTAACTCGAATTAATAAATGAGTTACACGTTTTTCTTTTTTTTCAAACTTACTCTCCATGAAATATGATGCAAAGGATATTATTTTTGAAAAAAAATTTCACAAAAGGTCTTATAATTGTCTCTAGTTTTTTTTAGAATTTTTTGTGATTTGTTTTAAAATTTTTTGAATTTTTGGGGGTGTTTTTGCAACAAAATCAAACCTTTGGGGGGTTTTTTGCAACAAAACAACTTTTGGGGGGGAAAGTCAAAATCCAAGTGACTTTTGGGGGGTTTTTTGCATTTATCCCTATATTTTATTATAAATTGAATGAACTTGTTATAGAGTGTCTTCCCTATCCCTACAAGCCGGGTTTTCACATCTTTATATACCAGGGGAAAAGATGCCATACAAATGGACCATTGCAAAACAGATGACATACCTAAACCTGGTGAAGCCGAGCTATCCCTATCTCATCATGACGGAGGATAAGCACGCCCACCCTGCCCTGGTCGTCCTGCACATCATGTACCATAACCAAACGTCGTCATGCTCACCCATCAGGCCATCCTGTAACATTAAATGCTACAGGACACTGTCACACTACGCCGCCCAACGACCATGCATCGCCAAAAGAGAGCACCTAGGGAAAGAAAATACTCAAGTGCGCGGCATTAAATGAAACTTGATTAGTTAGGTGAATACCTGCCCTGCGACCAGCAAGGACTGGCCACAGGATTTCGCCATGCGACCAGGGGGCTGGTAGCACGAGTCTCGCTCTGGTCGCACGGTGAGGCCGTGATCTTGAAAATACATACTACCGGCAGACATTTGGTGGTGTGGGGCCCATCTCATAGGACACCCCCTTATCTATTATACCAACAGTAGCCCCCAAGCTCCCTCGTGGATGTGATGGACTGAGTGGTCCATGGTCACGACACGCCATGTGATCACGGTCGGGTCTATTCGCACCACTTGGGCCCTAGGTGGTCATAAGTTTGCCAAGAGAGTGGTCATAGATGCAGCCCATTTTAGTGGTCGACTCAGGAACGTGCATCCTAAGAGGAGGTTAAACGTCCAGAGAGAGAAGAACGTGGGAGAGAGAAAACATTAATTGCCGCCGAACCCAGGGGAATTTCGATTCCTCACGCGTCACCTTTCGAATTTCTCATGGATCAAACTCCGTGGTGGTTGAGATACCATGGTAGCCCTTTAAATTGGAGCACTCATGGTTCCCCACAAATTCTTTCATCGTCTCCCTTAGTCTCCAAGCCTTTTGCGCTCAGAGCCCTTCGTCTCCATCTGCATTCTTGCCCTCACAGCATTCTCCATTGTCGTCCGATGGTGCGCACCAGTAGTGAGTCCACCTTCCCCAGATACAAGTGTGATGCGGCGAGGCTAAAGGCGATGCATGAAGCCTGCCTGCTCACCCATTGCCTCTCCTCGTGGTACCGCTCCAGGGAGAGCGTGTTTGCTCCTTGCCAGGGGAGATCGTGTTGTTCGTCTCATTCTTCTTGGCGGGCCTCGTGCCATACTTCTTCGAGTTCTTGACCACCATCATCTCCTTCTACGACATCTGCCACCTCCATCTCAACTCTAACTCCATTCTTATGCTGAGCATTTTTGCTCATCTGTGTGAGAACTTTGTCAGGGTCGAACCATGCTTCAACCTCTTTTGGTTCTTCTACCCATGACGATTGGTGATGATGTGGGTTCTGCCTTCGCGACAACGATGTGGACTCCTATATCCAGGTGGGCCTCAAATATTCGCGGTTGAGCTGGAGGGAGAATTGGTTCTACCTCTCGGCCAATAGTTCCTTAGACAACCTCCGCGTGCTGAGCACGCCGGCGTAGGTCACATGCAACTAGGGGAATTCACCTGTGACCACCCTGGAGCTACTGACCCTGGCTAAGAGGGTTGGCAAGCTTCGTGAAGCCGAGCTGATGGGGTCAGACGTCGTGCGTGACTTCATCAAGCACCGATTGTTCCCCCTATGGAGGCGAGCACATATGGCGTTTCTGTACTCTGGGTCGAGCAATGCCACCCTGAAGAGCCTCATAGGTATTCCCGCAGCCGATTCCTTGGTATCGTCTTTCTAGCTATGTGTGTGTCCTCTCACGTCCCCTTTGTTATTTAGATCTTGCTGACGATGTCGTTGACTCGTGTGTCCAAATTCTAATGTTGACTTCCCTGAGGAAAGACAGCCCTCCTGTCGGCGCACTGCCGCTGTGCAATCTCACCCCGTCGGAGAGAGCACAACCCAGGAGGGTAAGTTTGGCATTTTCTCTCGCCTCTGAGCCTTTTCGTGAGTTAGATTTTCATGGGTGGAACCAATGCAGGGTCTCCCTAAGATCAACATTCTGCGCCCAATCATCGACGAGGTTATGGGGACCTCCAATTAGGCCGCCTCAGGGAGAGGAATTTGACGTGAACTCCATCCCGTCGCCTAATAGAGCACGGCCTTGCCTGCTCCTAACCCATCTGGTCACGCCTCCAACCCATCTGGAGGCAGCGATGGCCAGACCACCCTGGGCCGAACACCGACCATGGGCGGAGGTATTGCGAGTAGTGCCAGTCAGCAAAGAAGTGATCAGGCTCGTCCTAAGTCAACCAGGGTGACCAGACTACTCGTAGTCAATCGTCAACCCCAGACGGATGTCAGGAGAGTAGCGCTAGCCTGCAGGGGTGTGACTTGTCTCGTAGAGTTCCTGAGTGTCATACTTTGAATGAAACTTTTCGTTTCTTTGATGGGCTTGTGTCATTGCTATGGTCGTAGAGTTCCTGAGTTGATCGAACCTCATGCTCGCTCTGAGCCCCCGACCACAACCGTCGATGACACCAACGAACAGCGTAGTAAGGAAGCGATGGCCAAGTGTTAATTTGGGTTCGCGCTCGAGCGAGAGAACGTGTAGAGCGATCTTCGAGGTGCGCCAGTCTTAGGCCAGCTGAGTAATACCTGACCAGCTGACTCCTGCTTTCTCTGCGACCTATTTCTGACAAGCTTGTCAGGAGGAACTGCTCACGGTGCAAAGGGACTTGGAGTGGATGATGAGGGAAAACAACCAGCGGTAGGCATATTTCTATGATTGTCTTAGTTAGGCGTTCACCCCCTTCGACTCGCTGCTCCTGGCCGCCGCGTTCATGTCCATCTAACTCCCTGGGATACCATGACCGATCATATCAACTGGTTTTTGGTGGCCTCTGAGGAGGTAGGTGACCTCGAGCAGAGGCTTCATGAGACCATTGGAGACCATTGGAGACCACCTTTTAGAGATCAAAGTCTCTGGCGCCTGCCTTGCCTTTGCCTGTGTCAGCGATCACTTCCCTTACCTCGACCTTGCTCCGGTAGTCTCTGCAGACTTTGGCACTATTCAGCGGAGCTCGGTGACCATGCATACTCATTTCTATACGCAGCTCATTCCCTCCTTTGGACCATCTGGTCTGACTCACAGAGGAGCATTGTAGGATCGATTACACTCTAATAAGACAATCAGAGGGGGGTGAATGATTGCAAAAAATAAATTCAAAGATTAATTCACCCAAATTGAAAACAGACTTAAACTCGGTATTCCACTCAAAATAGATAATACATGCTCTAGTAAAAATGATGTACAGTAAGATCCATAAGTCTAATTTCCCTCAATTTTGGACAGTAGAAACTAGATTCAAATACGAAACTAATCCAATAAGAATCAAGTCAATCAGATATGTGGATCAAGAATAATTTCTAGTCGAAGTTGACTGCACCATATAGAATTGAGTAGATAGAAACCGAGTCGATAATGAATAAAAGCTACTTGAGATCAAACACTAGATATTATAGCAAGGTTTTGGATGGATTAAACCAAGATGAAACTCGATAAAAACATGAAATTAATAAAAAAAACCGAAACCAATCACGCATAATATAGAACAGAGAGAAAATTCCAAATCAGCAACTGACAAAACTTGATTTTCATTGCATATTTGAGTTTACAAGATGCCTCTCCAAAGCATCCAACAAGGATTTTCACGAAATCCCAAAATAGCCATATCTAGGGTTTCTCTAATTTTTCTCTCTGTTGCGTTGTCTAACCAATACAATAGACCTCTCTATTTATTGGATTGCCATACGCACAAACGTGCCCGAATTGAACTACAACTCCAAGTTGTATTCAACCTAGTCTCTATCCTCCTCTAATCATAAGAGGACAAACAACTCCCACTAATTAAGTTAATTAGCCAACAACTCTTACGTAATCATGCATACAACATCTCACATGCATACATGCATGTATGTAACCCCTTTAGAGTTCATCTCTGACACTAACTCTTATCTCAAGTCCAACAATCACACGACTCACCCGTGCCTACTCTGACTTAAACAAATTAGTCTTCACGTCCTCTCACGATCAAATCACCTCTACGTCCATCATAAAACATTGTCTCCATATGCTTTATTCTCTCAGCTCGAACGTCCTACATGACATCCTCTATTACCATGACCTCAGTTCTCCTTAACCTAGTCACTAAACCTCAGTTCCTCCTGAACCTAGTCGCTTAACCTCAATTCCTCCCTTAACATAGTTCGTTGATCCATCATCAACCACGTTCACCTTCGAGCAACACCTGCACATGAATCAAAAAAACAAATGAGTACGAGCACAAGTCCTTCCCGACTTGACTCAAGATCAGTTTACGAAACACTACTCACATGAGTATATTGCATCATCTCTACGCTAACATCAGCGTATAAATTATCCAAATGTCATCATCTCTATGCTAAATCACTTTTCTATGCCATTTTCATCACAAGATCTCACAGGCATCTTCAGATCCTAATGACACTGAATAAAATTGTTAGAACTAGCCCCTGGTCATTACTTAGTTGTTACTTTGTAACTCCAAGACTCATTTTTATATAAAATTTCCCTATGTTCATGTGACAAGCATGCTCTAATTGTTCGTAACCACTAGATGAGACAAAGGCTTTCCGTACCGCTCGCTAGATAGCTTCGTGGTGCCTAGGACAACCCTTTGTACGACAAACCCTTCAGTGGTGATCAGCGCTCGACACGAGCTTGGACTTGCGGCCTCATGATCGTTATCCTTCAGTCGCTCATACTTTAAGCAAACGGCATTTTTCAATCCCCCTCAACTGATTTGGTACTCACCACATGAGAAGACAGGCAACATAAACTGGTAGCATAAAAAAGGAATCCTAAATTGCTCTAGCCCCCGACCGTCTGATTGGCAGAAAAGCTACCAACCAGGTGGTCTAACCTCTGAATTGGAAAAACTTACAAGCTGATGGGAGACCGTTCTTTTCTGGGAGATCCTGTAAAATAGAGAGTATGGTATTTGAATCGGAAAAACTTACAAGCCATGTTCCACGCTCGTCCAAAAGATCCTGCAAAATAGAAAAAAAATAGCTTGTTTTTGAGCAGCCTTAAACATAGAACTTGTGTAAGTGTGCTATGTTTCACGAGTTATGCAATTCATGGTTGTCCTATATGGCTAACTTAACCGCACCAAGTCAGGTAACATCGACCACTTTGTAGGGCCTGTCCCACTTGGGGGAGAGCTTGTTTCGGCCTACCATATTTTGGATCTGTCTAAGGATGAGGTCGCCTACGACCAGTGTCTGCTCCCGCACCTTGCAGTTGTGGTAGCGCCTAAGGCTGTGTTGGTATCGGGTTGCTTGAATTAGAGCATGATCGTGGAACTCTTTGATATGGTTTATATCATCCTCCCATAGCACTACCAGGTCATCATCCGAGTAGCTGCTCACTCGAGGAGATTGGAGGGTGATCTTAGAGGGGAGCATTGCTTCAACACCGAAGACCATGAAGAAGGGAGTTTCAGCCATAGCCCTACCAGGGGTCGTTTGCGGCGACCAGAGTACTATAGGGAGTTCATCCACCTAGCATCTTAAATAGCTCTTAAGCCGATAAAGGACCCGGGTTCTGACCTCGTGCAGTATCATCCCAGTTGCCCTTTTGACCGGTCCAATGCTTTGGGGTGCACAACCGAAACATAGCAAACTTTGGTTCTGATCTCTTCATTGTAGTCTCTGAAAGCACAACTGGCGAACTGAGTCCAATTGTCCGTAATTATGTGGTTTAGACTGCCAAACAGCACAACAAACCCTCATATTAACTTGATCGCTGTTGCGGCGGTGATATTCCTGATAGCCTCGGTTTCAATCCACTTAGTAAATTTGTCAACTGCCACGAATAAGAATTCAAAACCACCAGGGGCCTTAGGGAATAGTCCCACGATATCGATCCCCTAGATAGCGAAAGGCCAAGAGAGTGGTATGGTTTGCAATGCTTGGGCTGATAGGTTGGTCTGTCGGCCATGGTACTGATACGACACACACTGTTTCACCAGCTCGCAAGCATCCTGGATGGTCGTGAGCCAATAGAATCCTTGCCGGATCGCTTTTCCAACTAGGGTGTGGTATGAAGCGTGGCTACCACATATGCTTATGTGGATATCAGAGAGCATTGTACTCTCCTCTTCCTGAGTGATGTATTTCAGTAAAAGGCCATTGCTCCCCCTGCGGTAAAGGCGTCCCTCTACCAATGAGTATCTGCGAGCTTACCGCGTGACATTTTCTGCTAACGCATCATTGTTAGAGATCGCTCAATTATGAAGGTATGCCAAGATCAGATTCATCTAGGTCGCACCTGAATCAAGTTGGGCGACCAAATGATGGTTGTCCAAGGACTGCAACAAAGGAGGATATGCCTTCAAAGATGCTACCTCAGGTGCTACGTTTCCAAGCGGAGCATCCCCTTCACCTTGGTCCGAAACTGCGGTGGATGGTCGGGTGAATCTTTCTTCAAAGGCTTCAACTGGGACAGGTGGGCAAGAAAAGCTAGACAAACTAGCTTATCGGCGAGAAAGTTATCCATGCGCAGGGCATGCTTGACCTCAAAACCGATGAGGCATCACTCTAACCTTCTCACTTCAGTGAGGTGTGCCATCATTGTCGGGTTAGAACACTAAAACTCTTTTTTCACTTGGTTTACGACCATTAGCGAGTCCTCTATCACCACTAAGCTTTTTATACCAAGTACGGAGGCTGCTCTCATTCTTGACAAGAGGCCCTCATATTCTACAATATTATTAGTGGCATGAAAACATAATTAAACTACGTACCTAAGGGTGTTGCCGGTAGGTGATATCAAGACCATTCCAGCCCCCGCTCCCTTCAGCGTGAATGATGGTCGGTTACTCCTCTGCCTCTAGTTGTTGTTCCTGCTCGAGCTCAAAGGACAACCACTCGACCACAAAATCGACAAGCGCTTAGGATTTGATAGCGGTTCGGGGGACGAACTGAATATCGAACTCCCCAAGCTCTACTGCCCAATTTGTTATTCTTCCTGCTGCATCCCTACTGTGTAGAATTTCCTTTATCGGGAGCAAGGGGATTATTTTGATTTTGTGGGCCTGGAAGTAGTCCAGGAGCTTAAGAGATGCCATCAACATGGCATATAGCAGCTTCTATGCCTGTGTACCGAACCTTTGTGTTGTGTAGGACTTCACTAACGTAGTACAATGGTTGCTGAAGACCCTCACGCTCGATGACCAGGACCACACTCGCGACCTGTGGAGTGGCTGCAACATAGAGTAAGAGCTCATAGTCTGATCAAGGAGCAGTCAATACAGGAGAGGAAGAGATGTACATTTTGATATCTTAGAAGGCCGCCTCCACTTCTGGTGTTCACAGGAAGTGGTCACTTTTCTCCAGGAACTTGAAGAGTGGCAGCCCCCTCTCTCCCATTTTTAAGATGAAACTACTCCACATTGCTACACACCCAGTTAGTTTCTGGACTTCCCTTATTCTAGTTGAGAATCCCATCTGATCGATAACTCTGATCTTGTTAGGGTTCGCTTCTATTTCTTGGTTAGACAAAAGGAAACTGAGCAACTTCCTTGAGGGGACTCCGAATGTCTAATTCTCCGAGTTTAGCTTCATATGATACTTTCGAAGGTTGTTGAACTTTTCTTGGAGGTCTGTGACTAGGTCATCCCTGGTCTTGCTTTTCACGACCACGTCATCGACATATGCCTCAATATTTCTACCGAGCGGTCGAAGGATGAGTTGAATCCACTGTTGGTAAGTAGCACCAACACTTTTCAAGCTAAAAGGTATTTTTACATAGCAAAATACCCCGAAGGGTGTTACAAAAGCGGTCTTTTCCTCATCTACCCTACATATGCTAATCTGATGGTACCCTGAATGGGCATCTAAGAAGCATAGCAGCTTGCTACTAGCAGTCGAGTCCACGAGCTGGTTGATCTAGGGTAGAGGGAATAGATCTTTAGGGCACGCCTTGTTGAGGTCGGTGAAGTCGACGCACATCATACACTTACCATTGGATTTTCGAACCATGACTAGGCTGGCCAGTCACTCCAGGAATTGTACTTCTCGGATGAAGCCTACTTCCAAGAGCTTGTTGACCTCCTCACGAAGTACTTCCTCTCGGTCGGGTGCAAACCGGTGTGAATTTTGCTTCACTGGTTGCACCTCGAGTTGCACTAATAACTTGTGCTCTACCACCTCCCTAGGGACTTCAAGCATATCAGGCAGACTCCAAGAAAAGATATCTGCGTTCGTCCAGAGGAAAGTGATGAGCACGAGTTCCTATTTGGGGTCCTGGTCGGCTCCTATTAGGATTGTCCTAGATGGGTTGTTGTCGTCCAAACATATTGCCTTTAGCCGATCGACAGGATTAATGGTGATGTGGACCTTTTCTGGGAGATCGCTCAGCCCTGCGTCCCCAGGCTGCGACCGGTGAGTCAGCTCGACTAGGTCGAGGCTCCTCTTGTCGCAATAAAGAGCTGTCTTTCGGTTGCCCACTATGGTGATGGCTCCCCTAGGACCAGGAATTCTGATTACCTAATACGATAGTGGGTGACGACCATGAATTGGGCCATTATTGGTCGTGCCAGGATCGTGTTGTATGCGGTCCCGAAGTCTGCCACATTGAACAGGATCATCTCAGTCCTGAAGTTGCTTGGCGAACCGAAAGTGACAGGCAACTCGATCCACCCTAACGGCTTGGCTGAAGAGCCAAGGGTGATCCTAAAGAAGGGATGAGACAGTTTCAATGCACTCCTTGGGATCTACAGTGTGTCTAGTGTATCAGCGAAGAGGAGGTTAATAGAACTCCCTCCATCGACCAATACACACCCCAATTGCACATTGTGCATATGGGCTCAACCATAATGAGGTAGCGACTGGGGTGCTTGATGTATATCGGGTGGTCCACCTGGTTCAAGGTGAGAGGTACCTTCAACCTCGTCAGATGTGGACTCGAGCTCGACATGGTTGCGCATACCTCGTCGACCATCGACTTGTACCCCCTATTAGAGGAATACATCACAGCGCCCCGAAGATATGGTGGACCATGTGCACGGCATGCTGGAAGCCTAGAGCCGACTGGTCGGTGTTGGTCCCATCCTCACCATCATCGTTGCTCCTCGGTTTGCATTCTCCAAGCTCCTGGTCGATGATTCCTCGCACGAAGTTGCATTCAGTTAAGTCATGGGCATCGAGATGGTAGATCAAGCAGTAGCTTCTACCCTTCTTCCTATCCTTCTTCTCGAAGCTTCGACGTGTTTGGCCGGTTTGGTCGATAGCCATGACGTCAAGCAGTTCCACGTTGTGCTTGTTTTTCTTTTTCTCCTTTCGCCCGACCCCTTTGGAAGAGGCTGGCTGGTCAGAGGTCGCCTGCGGCTTTGCGCCAATCTGTAACTCTAGGGCCTCGGTGGCCTACGCGCATTTGTCTGAGAGCTCACTGGTGCTCCGGACTTCCTTGGTGGCCAGCTTTTGACCTTCTTCTGGTCTCTGACCCCCCCCCCCCATCCTTTAGAACGGTATGACCACAGACTCGCCCGTGATCTTTGGAATGGTATTCCAGCATTCGGTAAAATACCAGATTTAGTCTCTAAGTGGCTCACCATACCGCTGCCTGACCTGATACAGGTCATCCTCGACCTCTGGTCTGGCATAGGTTCTTTGGAAGTTGGCGATGAACTAGTCCCACAAGTCTTTCCAGGAGCGACCCGATACACGAGGGAGGTTAATAAGCTAGGATCATGCTGAACCAGCCAGGGTGGTCAGAAAATAGTTCGCCATGACCTTCCCATCGCCTCTTATGGCCTGTACCATGGTGGTGTAGATCTGCAGGAACTCCTCCTGGTTGATCGAGCTGTCATATTTTTTGGCTAGGATCGATCGAAACTTGTCTGGCCAACGTACCTCTCGCAGCCAGGCTAAGAAAGTGTTGCACCCCGTACCGTAATGGGGCACCACTCACCGATGGGCAGAAGCGCGCATCCAGGGAGAAAGCCAATGGTCTTGGGGCCCTAGTGAGGGGACATATTTTTTGGCTAAGATCGATCGAAACTTGTCTGGCCAACGCACCTCTCGCAGCCAGGCTAAGAAAGTGTTGCACCCCGTACCGTAATGGGGCACCACTCACCGATGGGCAGAAGCGCGCATCCAGGGAGAAAGCCAATGGTCTTGGGGCCCTAGTGAGGGGACAGAGGAGTCTGACGCCTCCCGGCGAGGGGACAGAGAGTGGCAAGGCCGCTTGCCTTTTTCCTACTCTAATCGAGCGTGGTCCTTCTGTTTCTAGGTGGCCCTCTAGCCCTAGTTTATGTCGTGGAGATAGTTGTTGGTGACACGGGAACCGGGGGTCCCCGAGTCTCGAGGCCAGAACAGCAGAGTGCCACGTGGCGCCCTCCCTCGGGGGTTATCTCCTCGATGTCTGAGAATACCAAGTTCGGAGAGAGGGTGCTCGGGGCCATAAACAGTGGTACCCGAGTTCCCCGATGACCCAAGAAGACCAAGTGCCGGGAAGAGGGTGCTCGGAACTGCGAACAATGGCCCCTGAGCACCCAAGTTCCCCGATGATAAGAAAAGCCAAGTTCCGGGAGAGAGTGCTCGGGGCCGCGAACAGTGGCCCCCGAGCACATGGTTCCCTGAGTACCCGAACAGTCAATTCCGGGAGAGAGTGCTCGGGGCCATGAACAGTGGCCCCTGAGCACTCGGTTTCCCGAGGACCAAGAAAAGGCATATCCGGGAGAGAGTGCTCGGGGCTGCGAACAGTGGCCCCAGAGCACTCGGTTCCCCGAGGACCTGAGAAGTCCTTCGCCGGTGGTCCCCACAAGGGCTCAACGGTGAGGTGTCAACTGGTGAGACGCCCGGTGCCGTATTTAAGAGGGCGCGTGGCCTGTCACTTCCAACTGCTACCCCCACGCTTGCTGTCAGTCCCTGCCACGGCCTGGCAGGGAGGTGTGGGGAAATTTAATGCACGGGTCCCATCGCGCGTCATCCGGCGCGTCTTGGGATAACGTCGCAGAGCTCGAGGCACCCCGCCTGCCGCCCTACTGTGTCAGACCTGCTCTGACTGAGCGGGCACGCCGGGCTGCTCGGTGGCTACCTGGTGGGCCCTCTCTGCGGTGCCTGTTGAAAAATGGCATGATGACTAACAAGACTGGACAGGGGCGTATTTTCAACCCTCCCCGTCACCTCGCGTAGCAGCCCATGATGGTTGCTTTCCATTTATGGTGCCTTGGAACTCGTGCCATCCTTTCTGGGCACGCTACCGCCCAGGCGGATATATAAGCAGGGCGGGCTCCCCGGAGAAAGAAAGATCGGCTCAGTTCAGTTCGACCGATCGGAGATCAAGACAACAGATGACGAACACCGAAGCATAGATTAGCTGAATAACAAGGAGCACGAAGCTCTAGACTAGACAAATATTTTTGTAACCCAGCAGATACTCAGAGAGACATTCTCAGAGCATTTATAGCATACACACAGGAGTAGGGTGTTACACTCAGTGCGGCTCGAACCTGTCTAAAAATCCCCTGAGCATTTACTACTTCCTGCATCCGATCATTCCACCTCCACCTGCATCTCATTTACTCACATTTATTTCACCTACGAAGTGGATTCAGAATCATCCCCCCGGCCGAATCTCAAAGGGGGTCCCTCCGGATCCCCGCTTTAGGAGTTCACCCTCCGACAGTAATGGTTGCACAACGAGTCACGCAGGTCAGCAGGTGGACTATCCTGACGTGGAGGGGGTCTCCGCATACTTCGTGCTACTGAGGGAGCACGGGTTCCCAATTGCCTCGGAGCCCATTGCGATCCCTATCGGCCACCATCTCGATCGTTCCTTATGGTTGATAGGGTGGCGACTGCCACGATCTGGCGATGGGTGGTCTCTACCAAGAGGGAGAGGTCGTGTAGCCATGGCACTACCGGTGAACCCTCCAGTACCACCACGGTGGGTGGCTAAGAGCATATATATATAGCTCGACTCCAAGGATTATGCATTGAGCTGTTAGCAAGAGTAGGCTACAAGGTTAAGTAAAACATATGTGGTAAGCAACCTAGACACGTATGTGTGAGCATCTATACTTAACTCAAAAACAACTACCTTTCTACCCTATAAACTATAACTTGAACATGTATGTATAAGAACCATAGTATCTCATCAACAAACTAACAACCAATTCTTTCATACCATAATCTTATCCCACATTCGTAAACTCAACGATCGATACAAATGAAACAATAGCATGCTCATGACCGAGAGTGTGGCAATTCAAATTGTTCTTACACCTTGCATGGCGGTACAACTTTACCCACACGACTCGAGGACCATTCGGCTTGTGCTACTCACGAAAGTACACACAAGGGGGTACTCGAGTCAACCTTTCTCATACCCGAAACCACCCACTTGCAATGCCCCTATGGCACCGTGGTTACCACGAGCGTGTCCCGGACACCTCTGGCTCCCCGCTACCATGCTTCTCCTTTTCTTTTTCTCTTACACGTCATAGAGCCATAAGGCAAGTGTCGGCACGGCATATGATAATCGACTAACCTTACCATTTGATCAGCATGTGGTGAGTACGGAAAATGCTTGAGCCAACTGTACCGACAGACGACCTTAAACGATGCAAGCGGTCTATGGCATCCGGGCTCCTCCCCCGAACTACCCAGAGGACTCCTCCTGGGCAGAAGATACCCCTAACACTGTCCACATCTTGCCTCAATCTCACATCTCAACCATCTATCTCAACCTCATCTTTGTATCTGTGAACAGTGATTAAGCCCTAAGCTCGCGAACAACGCCAGCACCGTCGCTCGACTTCTACCGAGGACCTAAGCATTGGTAAGCACTTTGAATAAACATTGAAGATAGACACCAACTATATCATCAAGGCTACAAGGATAAGGATTCATCAATAAGTCAAAGTAGAGACAATGCATCAATATAGGTTCTACCCAAATCAACCTGACACGGGATTCAACACATGCAAACACATATAAAGAATAATTTATCAATTTTAGACTCCATTTAATTTGAACAAAGGGTGCAGTATGCTTAGATGCTTGCATTTCTGTTCTGGATTTTGCCCTATACTTACCGAACAGAACTCGCAGAAGTGGTGTGCCTCGGTGTCGCCCTCGATCACACTCGCGTCACGCTCTGGACCTTCGTTCGCTTAAAGAATAACACGTGCAATGATAAGCATGAAGGAGGTGCAATGCTTCATGACATGAGTTTAAAGCATTAATGATTCCCTTAACTTTACTTATTGTTAAACATTTAATATTTTCTGGATTAATTACGCTTAAAACAAAGCTTAGCCCTAATTAGAAAATTAACTATGCTTAGCACGACTGTGTGTATTCTTACTGAACAGGGCATAAATTAACAAGATTTACAAAAGTGATTTCATCAATTTTGGAGCTACCAATAATTAATTATGGATTAATGAAGCTCAAACCTATTTTATTAACCCATGAAATTAAATACACATTTCATAGCTCCCAGTATTTTTATCATGTAGATTATGATCATACGAATCCAACAAAATTGGTTTCACTAATTTTTGGAGCAATGTTCTATTTTCTATGCATTTTACGACTTTCAGCCGAATTACTAGTTATACACTAAATCCATTTCGCATTTTTTGGAATATCTGGGTCAAAATGCCCTAAAACCTTTTTGCGCTAGCTAGAATCTAGCCACGATGGCTGACAGCAGGCCCGAAGGGCTTGACATGGGTCAAAATCGACGAGGGTAGGGAGGCACAGTGCCGGCGGCACGGCCTGGCATCACTGGCGACGAGCAGCAACGCAGCTCGGCCGGCCAAGGGCACTAGTGGCACCAGCACATGCACGTGGGCCTGACTGACACACACGCGGCCGACGGCGATGACCGGAGGGTGGCAGCAACGGCGCACGGCGGAAACAACACGACGGCGGGTCAGTTCGGCTCACCAACAACTAAATGACGATGCAATCAACTCGGTTGAGCACTCCCACATCATCTACGCAGGCATGGGGATTCAACGGCATGGCTAGTTTCCGACGGGCCCGACGGTGGCCTAGCCGGCAGCGAGAGCTAGCGGGCGGCGGGGCATAGTCGCACGAGGAGGGACGTGCTGGTGATGGGCCACAGGCAAAAGAGCACGGGCAAAAGGTAGTGGGGAGCGAGGTGAAGCTCACCGCGTAGCTAGCTAGAGCAGAGGAGCTTCGGACCAGTGGGCCGACAATGAGGTGCGAAGTGGGTGCGCTGCAGACGAGGAAGACGGCGCAACCGAGCTCGATCCACGTGGGACAAGCCAGGGAAGTGATGAAGGAGGTTTCGATGAGGCTCCTTGATCTTATTAGCGGCTGGGGGAGGGCTCAATGACGGTAGGGCTTCGATGAATTTGGACAGTGGTGTGCTGCCGTGCTTGTGCTCCGCTCTGGACTTGGCCGAACGAGAGTGAGGGGGAGAGAGAAGAGAGCAGCAAGAAGGGGGGATAAGAAAGGCATACGGTTCCTCTCGAAGGCTCAGCCGTGGCCGACTTCTCCGACGACATGGCATGGCCACCAAAGTCAGCAACGTCGGTGCTACCCTCTGGAAGCAGCTCGGCTGAGAGGCTGAGAGAGGGAAGAGAAAGAGAGGATGACAAGGTGGGTCCGATGAAGAGTAGCCGACTAAAGAAAATATCTCCGCCAATTTTCTAATTCATTTGTAGGTCTTCCTGTGGTCCAAAATTGGTGGGAAAATTTTTGTGTGAAACTATAATTCATGTGGAATCCATTTTAACTTGTTTGACCCATAATGCCTGAGCCAATTTCAAACTAAAATTCTCCAAACATGCAACTGTCGGTGACATGGAAACCAGGGGTCCCCGAGTCCCGAGGCCAGAACAGCAGAATGCTACATGGCACCTTCCCTCGGGGACTATCTCCCCAAGGTCCGAGAATACCCAGTTCCGGGAAGGATGCTCGGGGCCATGAATAGTGGTTCCCGAGTACCCTAGTTCCCCGAGGAGCCGAGAAGACACAATTCCAGGAGAGGGCGCTCAGGACCATGAACAGTGGTCCTCGAGTACCCGAGTTCCTCAAGGACCCGAGAAGACACAGTTCCGGGAGAGGGCGCTCGAGGCCATGAACAGTGGTCCCCGAGTACCTAAGTTCCCCGAGGATCCGAGAAGACACAGTTCCGGGAGAGGGCGCTCGGGGCCATGAACAGTGGTCCCCGAGTACCCGAGTTCCCTGAGGACCGAGAAGAGACATATCCGGGAGAAGGCGCTCGGGGCTATGAACAGTAGTCCCCGAGCACCCAGGGTTCCCCGAGGACCTGAGAAGCCCCTTGCCGATGGACCCCACAAGGGCTCAGCAGTGAGGTGTCAATTGGTGAGAAGCCCGATGCGGCATTTAAGAGGGAGCGTGGCCTGTCACTTCCAACCACTCCCCCCACGCCTGTTGTCAGTCCCTGCCACCGCCCGTCAAGGAGGCGTAGGGGCATTTAATGCGACGGGTCACATCGCACGTCATCCTGCGCGGCTTGGAGATATCGTCACTGGGCTCGAGGCTTATCGCATGCCCCCTTGCTGTGTCAGGCCCGCTCTGACCGAGCGGTCATGCGGGGTGGTTCGGCGGCTGCCCGGTGGGCCTCCTCTTGCAAACGGCTAAAGCCGTGCGTAATGGGCGACAAGAGCGGCCGGGAACGCACTTTTCAACCCCTGTAACACCGAGCTGTAGTCCATGATGGTTGCTTTCTATTTATGGCTCATAGGGACTCGTGCCCTCCTTTCTGGGCACGACAAGCCTCCTCGACGGTATAAGAAGGGGGTGGACACCCCGGAGAAGAAGAGGTGAAGGTTGAATACAGACGAAGACAAGACACACGAAGCTCGAAGCCGAGCAGAGGTTCTCCAAGACCGAAGCTCTAGACTTAGATAGAAAACCTTGTAACATAAGAGATCCACAGAGAGGTATTCCCAGAGCATTTATAGCATACACACAAGAGTAGGGTATTACACTCCGTGCCGCCCGAACCTGTCTAAAAATCCCTCGAGCATTTACTCCCACTAGCAGTCGATCGTCAGTCCCACCTACATCTCATACACTCGCATTTAATTCACATATGAGGTAGATTCAGAATCATCCCCCCGGTCAAATCTCAAAGGGGGTCCCTCAGGATCCCCGCTGCTTGAGGAGTTCATCCTCCGACAGCAACCTTTTATAACTTGTGGTAATTTTTATGCCTTCAAAATCATTCGCAAAAATATGGGGAAATCACCAATATTCTTCATTTAACATGGACCAATTTCTAAAATTGTTTCCAACCTTATGTTTCATAGCAATATTGTGAGTTGCTTAACAATGCATCAATTAGCTTTGATTTTCATAATTTATGTTTAATTTAAATTGCAAGTTAATAAATGCTCAAAAGAATTAAACATAATGCTTAATGACATGTTTATGCCACTTGGGCTGTCACAACGCCGCCAAGGTCTTCTCCTCATGCGGGCGTTCCTCCCGACGGCGTTGTTGCTGCTGGTGCACAATAGGACCCCCTCCATGCCTGGCGCCGAGTAGGTTTCCCTCTTGGCCTACGGCCTAGGGCTCTCCTTCGGTTCTCGCGACACGAGTGTCGCTGTTGCCCCCTACTGCATGGGCCACCATGCAAACTTCTTGTTCGGTCTCGGACTCTGACTCGGTGTCTCATGCTCGGAGCACACCAGGCTCATTTGGGTCATACTCGATGATGAAAACCTCCGATGGCCGGGGTCCTCGAAACGGGATGCTGCGGCAGCCATGGATCTGGATGTGGGTAGCCTAACCATAGTATCAACACTCGTAAAAACGTGAAAAATGTGCCCCTACATGGCGTGCCAATTATCGGGGGATAATCCGTTACAATGAATCTGGGGTATACCGAATGACAGGTGTGTTGATCTATGCTTCTTATGGGTGTATATCAAACTAGATTCAAGAACCCAAGGATTTATCCAGGTCTCCCGTGGGATAATAGCCCTACATCCTGTATGATTTTTTCTAATTTGGGTGAACTTATTGCAGAGTGTCTTCCCTGTCCCCACAAGTTGAGTCTTCACCCCTTTATATACAAGGGAAAAGATATCATACAAATGGACCGTGTCAAAACAGATGATAGACCTACGCTTGGTAAAGCTGAGCTATCCCTAGCTCATCATGACAGAGGATAAGCATGCCCATCCCTCCCTGGTCATCTTGCACACACTATAACATCATTGAATGCTGTCACGCTCACCCGTTAAGCCATCCCACAATATTAAATGCTATAGGACGAGATACTGCCACATCACACCGCCCCACGATCATGCATCATCGAAAGAGAGCATCTGAGAAAGAAAAATACTCGAGTGAGCAGCATTAAATGAGACTTAACTGGTTAGGTAAATGTCTGCACTACGACCAGCAAGGCCAGATCGTAGGATTTCGCTCTGCGACCAGGGCTAGTCGCACGAGCCTCGCCTTGGTTGCACGATGAGACCACAATCTTGAAAATACATACTGCTGGCAAACATTTGGCGGTGTGAGACCCGCCTTGTGAGGCACCCCTTATCTATTACACCGATATTTTTAAAATATAAATATAAAAAGTTTGAAGGAGGAGAATAACCTGGAGTAGTTGGCCCAAGAAGTAATCAGGCTGGCTCACGGAGGAGGGGGGTGGACCGTATGGATGGCAGATCTGACTACGACGACACAAAATTGACGACATGGGGCGGGCGGGCTGACGGGAACCCCGAATAGTAATGTGTCAAGCCCAGTTATCTGGATAAGTCTTTGTGAAGACCTTTCTACATGGCGTACATGGGCTGCTTTCTGTGTGCAACTAGGGCGATCTGCCATGCAACACATGCACAGATTATGCTATGATGGGCTCGATCCAAACGCAACCACGTCTGTCGATAGCCAGAGAAGCAACTTGGGCTGACTTATACATTGTTACGTATTGAGAAATGACACTTTTTAGTCAAGAGATTCGTTGCGGGATCCTGAATCATATTACAGTTTAATGGTATATCTCAACATAAAAGATGAAATTAGTAAAAAAAATTATAAACTCCTCCGCCGGGTGACTAATTTCAGAAATGACATTTTTTGATACGATGCAAATAGTGGCACCAAATATATACAATATATCTCGGAATAGCCGCATCCATTTCTGTTTGGAGAACCCACCAAACGTGAAGTATTTCCTCATGTTAGAATTAAGTTTCACCAACCTGTTAGTGCTTAATATCATAGACGAACATCTGAATTTTGACTAGAAGTGAAAGAGTTACACAAACCTCACGAAATGATCACAAGGGTTTATACACCAGACAAGAAAAAAAATGACACCATGGACCTTCGTCGATCAAGGAAAAAAATCCCATTCATCAATGTCCTGATGTAAGCAGGGACACTGCTGAACTGAAAGTCTTAAGCAGAAACGTAGCCTGAAAAGCGTACGAGCCCTGTGTCCACAACAAGGGTTATTTACCGCTCTTCGTCTTGCCACCGCCTGCATGGCTGCATATCACTAGCGCACCGGAAGCTCAAGACATGGCACGCTGACGACCGGAAACTCACGGTCACCAACGCAGACAAATGTCGCACTTTTCGGTTCTGGCAAGTGGCAACAATGAGAAAGTGCGTACGTGTTCGAGCCGGGCACCTGTAAATCCCTGGGCGTGGTGCCAACGAGAGCACCAAGTGTCACGGGTCACACCTGCACACACGTGGAGGGTCTAACCGCCTTGCACAATTGAGGTGAGCACGAACCACGCATGGGATTAATGAACATTGAAGGAACGGAAACAGAATTAGGGCCAAGTTGCACGGCAGATGGTCTCACTGGACCGGTCGGAGTGCCCTGTCATATTTATTCTCTAACAGGAGGAGGGCATAATGAGTACATTTTTTAATGAAATAATCTTTATTTCAAGATGAAATATTACCCTGTGAAATGTTGATGCACCAAGCCATTAGATAAGAAAAAGAAACAAAATAAAGAAATTGAAAAGAATGAAACTGAGTATACATCAAGCAACACTGGATCTTAAACTTAAAAACCCACGTAACCAACCTACATACCTACACAAAGCAATGCATGATGTACATACCGAAAGATTTAGGACATGTTTAGTTGGATGTATATGTTCTAACCAGGTTCATAGGATGTAACATCTAGATGTTTGGCTATCTATATCATCTTTGGAGCCTGGCTTACGGGATGCAAAATTATTGTACGAGCTTAGCTCTTGAAAATCAGATTTCAATTACGTTTATCAGAGCTAGGCTAACTGGATGCAGGTCTGGCTCAGTTAATGATGATATTAGTATATAATTAGTAAGTATTAATTCATGTTAGTATATTTTAAATTGAATTAAGACTTACTATGATAAATTAAGTACTGTATAGTGTATTTATATAAAATAAATATCATGTTAACACTTGTTTTTTTATTTCAATCTCATACAACATATACTAATACGTGTAACCAAACACAATATCTTCTTAACCAGACTAAATATATACAACCAACCAAACAAATTACTACTATACGTACTCAGCCTAACTAAGTTAGCCTAGCACATAGGTACAGATAAGCTCAAACATACGAATAACCAAACGCCCCTTAGTGTTTAACAGCGAGATCATGGATAGGCCCATTCATGAGCCATCGCGCTATACAGGAATCAGTAGCGGATCAGGATCCTCGCAATGGTGTACAGAGTTGACACTAACATAGCTAGTGCAGTATGGTGTGTACCGTCATCACTAACTTGTAGTGAAAATCCTCATTCTTCAAATTAAGGATGAGTGACATGTGTATTTTGGGATGCAAATAGAACTTATTGACGATCGAAATTGGTATATTACGAAGAATTTTGGTTTTGAAAGTATTTTATTGACCAGTGAACAGTACATATGACCAGTGAAAAATAATACTACAAGCAGTGAAGAACCGTAACTCCGACTAGATGAACAGTAACTCTGATAAGTGAACAGTGTCCCCACTCGATCAGATGAACCATACTTCGACCGTTGAACAGTATCTGTGACCGGTGAACCATGAAAGCTAAATTGTAATAAAGAATAGTCGGGTAGATATATAGTAGTTTACATGGTTAACTAGAAAATATATGTTAGTTATGAAAAGTTTGAAGATCGAAAGAGAAGTCGAATCATATCTGTAAGTCCTATTCGATTTGAATTATGAGTTCTAATTTTATATGGCTAAAACATGCCACCTTTAAATATGCGAGAGTCATGTCCGATTAAAAAAAATCAAACAATCGATCAAAACACAATCTTTCGTTTTTATCTCTTTTACCTAACTTCTATAGTCATATTCTCTCTTTCAATCTACATTGCTATATGTTCTTGATCTTGACGATTAAGGATAAACCGTCGGGCATCCACGCTCTAACGAGATCCCTCCCGAGTGTGGGTGACGACGATGGTCAGACAACACAGCGTCATGATCAGAGTATCTGAGTGCTGCTCGCTAGATTGTGTACACGAGATACTCAGAGTTTAGTGTGACATCTTTCAATGTCAACATAGCTGTTTTGTCTTAATACGCGAACATATGAAAATATGTGCACTAATACAACAATATTCAAGTGCTTCGCAAAATAATTTAGGTACTGTTGTGTGGTCTACTTTAAAGTGGCCCCGCTGCTGCTCATGAGGCTACTCTCCCACTAACAATGTGTCAGAAATAGATATAAGCATGGTCCCATACGAGCGGAGTAGGCCGAGTCCAGCAATTAGACGGCTAGGAAAAGCCAGCAGAGGTTGAAGAAACATGCATGTGTCGTTGCCCCCTAACAAAATGTAAGTAAGAGTATTCTTTTCTCTTTCACATGACTACATGAGGCCAAAATAATTCAGATCACATCTTTGCTCTGCACAGTAGTTTCCTTGACGTAAGATTCGTCAGTGCTTAATTATCTACATGGAAGACACGATTAACCTCGCTCCCTCGACTCTCATCCTCTCTCCAAAGCTTTACCATTTTACCGCGAGCAAAATTGTCACGGACATGGACCAAAGGTGTTATTGGGCTTGCAAGTTGGGTCGGTGGGCTAGCTCCAAGGCCCACTCGAAGGAAGAGGCAAACACTAAATTCTGAATCTCTGTACCCATTCCCGTACATCTTCTAGTCTAGATTGTTCTTCCCAATCTATGGTTCTATTTCTCCCAATTTATATCCTAAAACACCATGTATCCAGTTTGAGGTTCCGGAATACAACTCTTGTGCTTGTGTTGATCGATGTTTGATTATTGCTGTCGGAGAGTAAACTCCACAAGCGAGGATCCAGAGGGACTCCTTTGAGATTCGGCCGGGGGATGATTCTGAGTCCGCCTCGTACGTGAAATAAATGGGAATAAATGAGATGCAGGTAGAGTGGATGATCGGATGCAGGAGGAAATAAATGCTCAGTGGATTTTAAACAGGTTCGGGCCGCACGGAGCGTAATACCTTACTCCTATGTGTATGCTATAAATGCTCAGGGAATATCTCTCTGAGGATCTCTCGTGTTACAAGGATGTTTGTCTAAGTCTAGAACTTCGTGCTTGTTCTGTCGTCGTCATTCAGAGTTCGTCCGATGTGTTCCAAAGCCCGTCCTCTTCTCCGGGGAGCCCGCCCCTCTTTTATACCTGTCGAGGCGGGTAGCGTGCCCAGAAAGGATGGCGCAAGTTCCAAGGCACCATAAATGGAAAGCAACCATCATGGGCTGCAGCTTGAGGTGATGGGGAGGGTTGAAAACGCGCCCCCGTCCAGTCTTTTCAGCGGGTGCAGCTTGGAGGGCCCACCGGGCAGCCATCGAGCAACCCCGCGTGCCCGCTCGGTCAGAGTGAGCCTGACACAGCAAGGCGGCAGGCGTTACGCCTCGAGCCCTGCGACGTTATCCCGAGGCGCGCCGGATGACGCGCGATTGGACCCGCGCATTAAATGTCCCCACGCCTCCCTGCCAGACCGTGGTAGGGACTGACAGCAGGCGTGGGGAGAGTGGTTGGAAGTGACAGGCCATGCGCCTTCTTAAATGCAGCATCGGGCCTCTCACCAATTGACACCTGACCACCGGCGAAGGACTTCTCGGGCCCTCGGGGAACTGTGAGTGCTCGGGGACTACTGTTCACAGTCCCGAGCACTCTCTCCCGGATATGCCCTTTCTTGGTCCTCGGAGAACTCGGGCACTCGGGGACTACTATTCATAGCCCCGAGCGCCCTCTCCCGGAACTCGCTTGCTCGGGTCCTCGAGGAACTCGGGTGCTCGGGGACCACTGTTTATGGCCCCGAGCACCCTCTCCTGGAATTGACTTCTCTTGTCATTGGAGAACTCGGGTACTCGGGGACCACTGTTCATGGCCCAGAGCACCCTCTCCCGGAACTTGGTCTTCTCGGGTCATCGGGGAACTCGGGTACTCGGGGACCACTGTTCATGGCCCCGAGCACCCTCTCCTGAAACTTGGTCTTCTCGGACCTCGGGAAGATAATCCTCGAGGGAGGGCGCCACGTGGCACTCTGCTGTTCTGGCCTCGGGACTCGGGGACCACTGGTTCCCATGTCACCGACAATTGGTTTTGTAACAATTGGTATTAAGAGCCTTTAATCCGTGGGATTTCTAGCATTGAGATGGCTGGGGAGAAGATTTGGTGCAGTGTGTGCGATCAAAAGATGGTTGAGTGCAAGGGGTATGACTCGAGGAGTGGTGCCTTCAACCTATTCGATAAAATGTCTTTCCAGGGCAGCCAGCTCAAAACAGCTCCAAATCGTGTCCTCAAGGTTGTGATTCACCATGCTCACTACCCACTGACCCAAGTAGTGCTCCATCAAGTGTTTGATGCATATGGTGTTGTGGAGGCCATGGAAGTTTCACAAGCAAGATCAATGGTGGTAGCCATGGTCATGTATGCTTCACATCGTGAAGCCGAGAAAGCCATGGAGATGTTGAATGGCCGCAATATCTATGATGGTTGTTGTCGGCTTCAAATCGAGTTTGCACTTGCAGAAGGTCTAGAAATGGGTGGTGAACACCACCTGTTCGACAAAATGGCAAGCCATCAGAAGGCGATTGCGGGAGGCGTTCTTTGCGTAATTGTGAGCTATGTATTGTATCCAGTGACAAAGGATGTGCTTCGATAAGTCTTTGGTTCTTATGGTGTGGAGAGAATGTTTGTTATGCAGAGAAGCACTCAAGTGGACGCCTTGGTCAATCTTCAGTTAGTATAGGAGGCAACATAAGCTCTAAATGCCTTGCACGGGCACTGCATCTACGATGGTTGCTTCATCTCAACATTCAACACGTGCAACTGCCATCATCAGTTGCCACTACATCGCAATCCATGGCGTCGTAGGTCGCTGAATCGGTGGCCGACATTTCAAGTTGTGCACTCACTACTTCGGTTGTCATGTCACTCACAGCCACGACCACTTCAACGGCCACAACCATTCATTCATTGGCCACAAGAGCTCAAGAAACCCCCTAGATTGAGGAATCAGTTGCTATGGCGGTATCAGAGGAGCCAAAGGAGACGGTGTGTGACTTGTGCACAAAGATACTCACCAAGGATGTCTGTGATGCCTCCCAAGAAGGCGTGTCCTGTGCCATCAAGCCCACTGGTCATACACCAGTAGTGTTCGTGTCACTACCTCTCACAGTAGATAAGTTGGACGACACCATCGTCTCCAGCCATGTGCCATCGATCGTCACCAACACAGTGCGCAATCACTCTGAGGACAAGGTTGAGCATCAGGTTTTTGGAGGAGAGATCACACGCGTTGAGGTTGACTCTGAGGATGTTGGTGACATGATTGTCAAAACCACCAACGTCTTGCTGGACGATGACTACCTCGTCACCAACACCCCTGAGAACATCTTTGAAACTCTCTACTCACCACAACCAGTACTGGTACTCACTTTCCACTCCATCCTTGACAACGTGAATATTGAAATATTGTCTGTGTTCAATGAAATGCCTGGCATGAACATGAGTATAGACTTGATTTTCTCTTACCCAGCCATTCCTTTATCTTTAGTTTGGGAGCTACGACTTGAACCTTGGCCGTCCTTGTGGGATTGTGAGGGAAGAGTGCAACAGATAACACTATGGTCACCATCGAATAAGTTACCACCTGATCCATGGAAGTATATAAAGGGCAAGCAAGCAGTGCCTTTCCTGCCACCTTGGCCACCGTCACGAGCAGCAACTATGCTTTTGTGGGGAATAACTTCATTGGTAGGACAGGTTAAATTGAAGCCATGGCCTGGTCGACTAGAGCATCCTAGCAGCAAAAGCATGATGGTTTTGATTCGTGTTCATAATTATGTGCTTCATGTCATGGAGGAATGGTGGAAAGGCTCGCCATATGTGTTGTTATTCTGGGCAAATGAAGGACTGAATGTTGATGGCAATATAAGATCGATACAGTTTATGCAATGGCTTCACTTAAGACCATGGCCACCACCTCACATAAATGTAACAATGTTTCAGCTGCTTATTGAATGGACATTAATCAAGACAAAGATTGCATGGGGCAATGAAAATGCGCTTGAAGTGGTGCTCCAATGGTTTGTCGAAAGAAAAAAATTCATATCCTGGAATGCAGTTTCTGCTCAAGGCGAATTATTTGTGCCAAAAATATTTGAGGAGCACTCAGAAATATCTCCTTGTCGTTCTATCTCTAGTAACTGCACACCTAGTTTTTCCTCTGTGAGAAATTGTTGCGAAGTCCTACTGTTTTGTGGATTGGAGATCCGGGGACATGCTTTCAGCATGTGCAGCCATTTGGTGGCATTAGTGAATAGTGACCTGAATGGGATATGGAGAACAACATGCTAATGACAATGCCAGTGGTGGTACGACATGTGGGGTGTTTGGGGAGCTAATTATTGAAGTGAAGATATCTTGTGGTAAGTATATTGATTATGTGGAATTTCTGTTGGATTCATTATGTCCTGCTAGCAGTCACACAAATGTTACTACCACAGTGGCTTTCATGTTTTATGTGAGCTTCGAGGAGAGGTTTCAAGCAGCAAGGTGATGGTCGATGCACTAATTGATTTGATGGAGGGCAAGGAGAAGTGCACTGGGGATTAATATCATGATATATTTCTCTACCCAAAATGTTGTATCTGCTCAATTGCTTCAATTCCTTGTCTGGTTGCAGTAGCAACATGGTGGTGCTTGTTCTAGCATCATTGAGAATCATGAAGTGAGCCTTTCCTCTTATGATGGTGGATGGTTTTGTACTACTCTGGAGGAACTCCAAGCACCATGGGATCCTGGTGGTCTCAAGCTTGACAAGGATATGGGTTCAAATGGTTTAAGTTCAAGATATCGGCTTGAGGGCAAATCGATTTTCAAGGAGGGAAGAATGTCCGGATATGGGCCAAAGATGATGTTGGGCTTGCAGGCTGGATCGATGCGCTAGCTCCAAGGCCCATTCGAAGGAAGAGGAAAACACTGCATAGCTTGGCAGACAGCAACAAACAGGACATCGACGAAGAACAGAAACAGAACAACCGATGGCCTCGTCCTCCCCTTGCTGTCCTCCCCAAATTCTAATTCTCTATTCCCATTTCCATGCATCTTGCCAGTCTAGATTGCTCTTCCCAATCTATGATTTCATTTCTCTCAATTTGTATCTAAAACACCATGTATCCAATTTGGGGGTTCGGAAATACAACTCTTATGCTTGTGTTGTGTGTTTGATTATCGGGTTTGTAACAAAAATCGATCGTCCCTTCCTTGCGTCACATAGACCGAAGATGGAAGAATTTTCCAAAAGAACTAGTGAAGCACACGCCATTAATTATAAGTTGGTTTAGGCATCACTGATGTGTAGCTACGACGCATAGATCATCAGCCGGTTCCTCTCACACAGTCGTGGGGGGAGATGTCATGCTTAACCGTGTATCCCATGGTCCAAATGCATGCACCCGTTCGCTACTGACTCATCATTGGTAACACAAGGAATACCAGTGCGTTTTGCATATCGGAGTCAATAGCACAATACACGAATAGTAAAAATACTACTGAAAATTTTGATAAGGGTGCATTCTAGGAAAATCCGCAGGTCGTGTTGTTTTTTACACATATACAAGTAACTAGCAAGGAGACCCGCACATTTGCGCGGCTAGCTTTGTCATTTGTATTTTTTTATACTCCCTTTAATTGTAAATTCATATTTATACGATCAATCAGTAAATCTATTATTTGATTTTTAAATTTTCCTAACATTTCAGTTAAATATAGTTGTATAGACATGTCATGATCATACAAAGATACGAACCAAGCCTAACCCTTGCCGGTTGCATTCCCACCTTGTTGATACTCGGCTTCTATAGGTGTCACTAGTCGTCATCATAGGTTGCAACTTCACCATTTGCGACCTATGGTTGTGCCTTGTCTTGTTATTTACCTGGCACCTCTACATCATGTTTTGCAACAACAAATTTATGAGAAAATTCCTTGTTTACCATCGAAAGATTAGGTAATCCCCTATTTGTCATTCTACGAAATGAACTTCCTTATTTTCCACTGCTTATTTCCATTCCTTTCTCGCCACTATTGTCCATTTGATCCATAG
This sequence comes from Phragmites australis, assembly GCF_958298935.1. Classification (NCBI taxonomy): domain Eukaryota; kingdom Viridiplantae; phylum Streptophyta; class Magnoliopsida; order Poales; family Poaceae; genus Phragmites; species Phragmites australis. The sequence goes on along the minus strand of NC_084921.1, from coordinate 46,250,311 downwards.
AAAAGTCACCTTTGCCCTTGGAGAGGAGGATGACAGCCTTGGGCTCAGTCACCAACAACTAATCAAAGTTTAGGCTCTTTAGAGACCAAATCATCGAATGTGATGTACTAGAGAGTTGTAGAAAATTTCTTTGTGATTTCATAGAGTTTTTTAACGCTAAATGTGGATGAATAAATCAGGAGATATAAATTTATGAAGTCGTGTTGTTTGCTAGCCATTAGGGGAGTTGCATGGTTATATTTGTGATTATGATTAGGCATAGCAAAAGGCAAAATTAATTTTTGTGGTGAATACCAAAGTTGTAGAACATTTTGTGTAGATAGTTTTAGTGTGATTATTTGTTGAGTTTCCTATTATAAAAAAATAGATATGAAAATAACAAGGTGACTAGACAACAATGGATACTTCCTCCCCAAGGGCAAAAGTGTCTTTTTTATGGGTAAAATGGATAGCAGTGATGAGGAAGAAATGAAAATTAGAAGCAGTGGCAAATAAGCAACTAAGGAATTGTTTCCGTGTAGAATACGATGAACTACTTGAAATATCGGCAGATGCCTTATTTACCTCATGAAGGTTATGAAACCTACCGTATCAGATTAAGGACACATGTATAGTGGATTCTGTCTATAGGATATACCACATTTTGGGTAAATTCTTTAATTATTAATTATCAAATCCTTATTATCTATGTAAAGAATAAGTGAGTGCCCAATCAGGGGTCCACACCGACAAATACCAGTTGGCAGTTGATATTACTAAGACAGTGGCCCCACCAGTCCCCTGATCGCAGAAGGAAACCCCGCGACCAGCCCTTGCTAGTTGCGGGGCAGGTACTCACCTAACCCGTCTAATATCATTTAATGACATCCACTCAAGTATTTTCCTTCCCCAGGCATCTCCTCTTGGCGAGCAAAATTCTCGACGATTAGTTTGTGGATATAAGAGGGGAGGCTGGTGACCATGGAAAGCAGGTAGAAGGCCAAAACAGGCTCCAAGACTGGCTCTACAGGCCTGGGAGTCACAACCCGGGCTCTCAACGTCATAGCTACTATTGGCTATGGGGCTAGAGCACTTTGCTGAGGTGTTGGGGGAGTTATGACCGAGGCGGTTGGTGGGGTCGAGCACCTGCAGCAGCAACAAATCAAGGAGTTAAGAAAGGGCTCAAAGTATCTGCACCTAGCCGGAGAACTTACCACGTTGGCGGAGGGGTGAACACGAGTCTTGTCCTCGTAAAGCCACTAGGTTGGCTGTACAGTGAGGTCAGGGCTGTCGTCACGCTGTCGGTGGTCGGTGTCCCATGAGCACGTTTGGACATTTCCGTAGAAGAAGAGTCCTTCATTAGTCTCTTCTCCTCTTGCATGGACGCTTAGCCAGCACCATCCTGATCACCCTCGGTCTGATTGGGGCAAGGATGGTCGGAGCAAGGCTAGTCAGAGTGAGGTTGGTTGACCATTTGCTAACTGGCGCTGCTCGCAGAACCTCCAACCATGGTTAATAACCAGTTTCAAGCAGTCTGGTCACTGCCACGACCAGTTAGGTGGGTACTGTGACCAGATTGATGGCCGATCTGGGCGATTCTGGGTGATAGAGAGGGCATGTGGGCTCCAGGATTGATTTCTCGGATGACCTCCATGACCTCATTGACTGTCAGGAACAAGACATCAACCTCAGGAAGACCCTATAGTAATGCAACTCATGAAACCCTAACCCAAGAGAGGGCCTGGAGGTGGAATTCTGAGAAAATACCAAACATATTAGTCTGATCCGAGCCAAGAAGAGATGAACATCACGATCTCTCCCTGGTGGGGAGCAGGCACGCTCTCCCCAGGGCGGTACCAAGAAGATAGGAGGTGAGGGAGCAGGTGGTTCTCGCGCATCTGCCTCAGCTTCACTGCATTGCACTTGAATTTGGGGGTGTCTAGCTTGTTGCTGGTGCACGGTGCCATTGGAATGCGGCAGAGGTTGTGGCGGAGTACGGACAAAAACAGAGGGCAAAGGCTTTGCAGCGGGAGCACGGATGGTGACAATGGGCAAAGGCTTGGAGGCTAAGGGAGGTAATGAAAGGATCTGCGGGGAGCCATCGATGGTCCATTTATACGACAGCTACGATATATCAATCGCCATGGGACCAGTCCGTTCGAAATTCAAAAGGCCACTCATGGGGAACTGAGATCCCCTCGGGTCCGACAGCAATCAATGTTTATCTCTTCCACATCCTCCTTTTTTCTCTCCCACCTCCTTCTTTTTCGCTCCGATGTTCTCTCTCTCCAGACATTTAACCTCCCCTCAGGATGTGGTTTCTTGAGCCGACCATTAAAGTAGGCTGCGTCGACCTTATGTCCCCCTGGGGCCCAAGTGATGTGACCAGACCCGACCATGACCATTTGGCAAACCACTCAGTCTCCCACATCCACGAAGAAGCTTGGGGGCTACTGTCGATGTAAAGAATAAAGGGTGCCCTGTCAGTGGATCCACACTGGCAAATGCTAGCTGGCGATTGATATTATAAAGACTGTGACCCCACCGCATGACTAGGCGAGGCTCACACGATCAGTCCTCTTATCGTAGAAGGAAACCTTGTGACCAGCCCTTGCTGGTCACGAGGCATGTACTCACCTAACTCGTCTAATCTTATTTAATATCATCCACTTAAGTTTTTTTCCCTAGGCATCTCCTATCGGCGAGCAAAGTCATGGCCGACGTAGAGGTGCAATGCCCAGTCCTATAGCATTAAATTCTATGGGATGGCCTTGCAAACAGGCGTGACATCGTTGGGCGGATGGGACAGGGCCTACAAGACGACCATGCAAGGAGGATGGTCTCACAGGCGAGCGGGCAGCGTGCGGTGACGAGACAAGGCGTATCGTTCGACAAGAGTAGGGCGAGTCTGCCTACCTTTTGTCATCATAGGCTTCGAGTAGTTGGCTCCATCGATGTTAGGCCTGTCTCAGGGTTTGGCACGGTATGTTTGTATGTATTCATCTTCTCCTACTATATAAAGGAAGGAGGACCGGACTTGTAAGGGAGGGAACTCATTTTGTAACAAGTTCATCTAAGTCATAAGAAAATACACAAGACGTAGGGCTATTATCCTATAGGAGGCCTGAACCTGAATAATTCATTGTGTTTTTGATTTTCCTTCAACACACGCATCCACCGAAAACGTTGATCACGCGCTCGTCTTTCGGTATAAACAAAATATTGTCAAGAATTAACCCTCAACAGTTATCAATAGTGCTTCTGAATTCGCATACAAATCATGTTACTAACTTTATTTGTTTTTATTTTGAATTTTTTTCCTAGCCTGTATTTGATATGGACCATTCTTTTTTCTAGGTTGAATCACAGTTTCAATCATTATGAATTGTATTTTACATTGACTCTTTATTTATATATTTTTCTTCCTAAGGGTTGTGTCCCGTCGTATGCCTCTCATCGCTATCTTGTGTTGTGCGATCCAAGCTTGATATAACAATACCCGTATCTTCCCCTACCGGTCGAAACATATGCCGCATCCTACCGATCCCTGGATTTATTGATGCACCTTTGTCGCTAATAGAAGTCATGGCTTCTATCACCTGTAATCTATATGTTTTGTCTTGTCCTGCTGTCTGCCTGACGCGATGACCTTAAGTTATATGGTGCTTCTAAATTCTTATAGAAATCATATTACTAACTTTTTTAATTTGCACGGTGTTATATAAGTAAGTACATCTACCAGTTCGGCTGGTGTTTCTGAGAACAAATGAACCTACTCATTCCGGCAGTCCTCTTGCCGTTCCATTTTTTCAAAGGACAAGAAAACGAGCGGAGTTCATGCATCCAGCGAGTGTTCCTCCCTCTTTTTTCTCTTAGAATATTCAGCCAGCCTCTCTCGTCCGCCCGTAGCTTGGCTGCATGCCAAATGTATCGCTGTCCATATCTACCATTTGGACACGAAACAAGGCGACGACGTGGAATAATCCACCCCCCCCCCCCCCTTCACGAGTCCACCTGCTAAGCCTAACTACCACCAGGCCATCACGGATCCGGGACACTGCCACAAACCAACTACCACCGCGCTCCGCTTCATAAAAAGCGTCCCCTGCGCGCGCCACCACCACGCCGTGCGCGCTCTGTCTCGCCGACGGCCGGCCGGCAGCTAACCAGCAAGCCATGGACGCGGCCTCCTTCCTCCCTGTGGCGCTGGCCCTGGTGGCCATCGTCCCCATCTCGCTCCTCCTCCTGAACCGGCTCCTCTACGGCAAACTGCCCCCGGGGCCGCGGCCGCGGCCCGTGGTGGGCAACCTGTTCGACGTGCAGCCCGTGCGGTGCCGGTGCTACCAGGAGTGGGCGCGCCGGTACGGGCCCATCATGACGGTGTGGTTCGGCTCGTCGCCCACCGTGGTGGTGTCGACGTCGGAGCTGGCCAAGGAGGTGCTCAAGACCCACGACCAGCAGCTCGCCGACCGCCCGCGGGACCGGTCCTCGGAGCGCTTCAGCCGCGGCGGGCAGGACCTCATCTGGGCGGACTACGGCCCGCACTACATCAAGGTGCGCAAGCTCTGCAACCTGGAGCTCTTCACGCCGCGCCGGCTCGAGGCGCTTAGGCCCATCCGCGAGGACGAGGTCACCGCCATGGTCGAGTCCGTCCACACAGCCGTCACCGCGCCTGGTAATCAAGAACTTCACAAATTACCATTGCTCTTAAGCTCTTGCTCTTATAATTAAACAACAGCTCTGTTTAGTGTTGCGGATGCACTAGAGTTAGCTGAGTTGTGTGGTGCCCTGTGCATCAATTTGAGCACAATGCCATCGACACAGCCTTCCATTTCTGTTCATGTGCTGCTGCTGCTGGTCAATTGTTGTGCAGACACTTCATTTTTGTCCATGTGCTGCTTTTGGTCAATTGTTTTTGCGGCCCACCGCTGGTTGGTGACTGGTCAGGGCTCAAACATTGTGGGCCCGGGTCTTAGTCACTTTGAGCTGAGTAGAACGGAACTTGCTACTTTGTTACTGATATGGTTGGATTTATATTATAAGTGGAACTTCCTACCTAACGACTAAGGCTTTTCGTTTTTCATTCAGATGGATCACCTAGTCTAATTTGGTGAAACTCTTTTCTCGCGAGTACATGTCAGTCACACATACTATATGCACGCATATATATAACCGTGGACGTGTCACAGCACACATCTAGATTATATTAAAGCCCTAGCCTCATATAGCATAGGCACATACTATGACCATTGAATGTGCTCATATGTGCATGGCTAAGCCCACACACATCCAAGCTCCTTTTCTAACCGTTGTGTTTGGCTAACATCATTTGTTTTAATGCCTTTCAATTACACAACACGTGTGAGATATAAGCAATCGTTTGTACTATATAGTGGCGGCCACATCACCGAAATACGGAGGTTGCAAAAGGCAATACCCTTTTATTGGAATGGCTAAACATTATTCAAAAATATTTTTTACGAGTAATCATTCAAATTTCTAGCCACGAGATTTGTTAGGGCATTTGTGCTTATCAACAGGTTGACATCTTCTCAGTCGAGGTCATCTTCTTTGGTGAAGTTAGGGTTGAAAGTTGAGGCTATGGGTCAGGATGTGGTGGCCCGCGGACTTTAGAGAGAGGCCGGGGAGGTAGATCGGCCTGACAGTGGTGGTAGAGGATCGTCGGTGGACGGTGATGGTTGGTGGGGGCATCATGCTTAACACTGGATAGGGAGGCAGCAGTTGAGGGCAACAATGATTGTGCCGCTAGAGCCGGTCGAGGCAGTGGCGTAGGCACTGGAGAATGGGAGGCATGAGAGTGCCGAGGAAGACGAGATGCGAGGGCACGTGGCAGTGTCGAGAGGAAGGGCTATGGAGGTAGGTCTAGCGATGTGTGGCGGCAAGGCGGTCTATTGGGCAGGTGGCAGCTATACATGAATTGTGGGGAGGGGGAGTCACAGTTATGAGGTTTTATATAAATAGGTGGGCTCGTTGGAACATCTATTATATTATCATTTGAGTATTAAAAGAAACCATCATATTCGTTGTTAAGGTCATGAAAATTATCATGTTAATCGAAAAAAAAAAGATCTAGACCACAGCATCTAACAGTCTGGATTAAACCAAAGGGTCGATATCAAATATGATTAATAAATAGCTAAATTTGGAATTAAAAATTATAGAAAATTAGTAGTTCGACTTCCATATGGTTTGGAAAGTAAAATATCTGCATAAAGAGTCTAAATAACATAAAATAACTGATAATTGAAATTAGGATTAGAATAGAAAAAAGAATTATTCATATCAAATATAGTATTAGAAAAAAATCAAATATTTAAATAAAGATTCTATGTAAAATATAATTAATTAAATGTTATCATGACAAAATATTATTGTAAGACTAGCTACATTGTTAGCGTGAGTCATCTTGCTAGTTGGGTGTTGATTCAAGGTCAAATAAGAATGATTTTGAGGGTTGAAATCATGCACATTATCTTGTGCAATGTTGTGCTTAACATCTTGGTGCATGTAAAGAACAAGATTTTTTTTTCTGACTCATCCTTTAATCGAACGGCGTAACCTTAAACTTTATCTAATTCGATGTCTATCACTTAATTGGTTCCTACTTCCATGCAGGCAAAGAAGGGAAGCCAGTGGTGGTGCGGAACTACATGTCGATGGTGGCCTTCAACAATATCACGCGGCTGGCCTTCGGGAAACGGTTCATGAACGCGGCCGGCGAGCTGGACGAGCAAGGACGCGAGTTCAAGACGATCGTCACCAACGGGATCAAGATCGGCGCGTCCCTCTCCATCGCGCAGTACATCCGGTGGCTGAGGTGGCTGGCCCCGCTCGACGAGCAGCTCTTCAAAGCCCACGGCGATCGGCGCGACCGCCTCACCGTGAAGATCATGGAGGAGCACGCCAGGGCCCTCAAGCAGCGCGGCGCCAAGCAGCACTTCGTCGACGCGCTCTTCACCCTCAGGGACCAGTACGACCTCAGCGACGACACCGTCATCGGCCTCCTCTGGGTACGCATTGCCTGGCGCCCTGGCCCATGATCTGTGTCTGCCTGTGTTCTTTGATTCACTTATCACCGATCAACTTGTGAGTTGTGATATGCAGGACATGATCACCGCTGGTATGGACACGACGGTGATATCGGTGGAGTGGGCGATGGCGGAGCTGGTGAGGAACCCCAGGGTGCAGGAGAAGCTGCAGGAGGAGCTGGACCGCGTCATCGGCCACGACCGGGTCTTGTTGGAGACGGACTTCCAGAACCTGCCTTACCTGCAGGCCGTCGTCAAGGAGTCGCTCCGGCTGCACCCGCCGACGCCGCTGATGCTCCCACACAAGGCCAGCACCCGCGTCAAGATCGCCGGATACGACATCCCAAAGGGCGCCAACGTCATCGTGAACGTGTGGGCGGTGGCGCGCGACCCCAAGGTCTGGGACAACCCGCTCGAGTTCCGGCCGGAGCGCTTCCTCCAGGAGAACATCGACATCAAGGGAGCCGACTTCCGCGTGCTGCCGTTTGGTGCTGGCCGGCGGGTGTGCCCCGGCGCACAACTCGGGATCAACCTCGTGGCGTCCATGATCGGGCACATGCTGCACCACTTCAGGTGGGCGCTGCCGGACGGGACCCGGCCGGAGGACGTGGACATGATGGAGTCCCCCGGGCTCGTCACCTTCATGGCCACGCCGCTGCAGGCTGTCGCCACACCGCGCCTCGACAAGGAGGAGCTGTACAGGCGGGTGCCGTCTGAGATGTGATCGGCCTGCGGCCTAGCGTCTGCGTTGCTGGATTCCGACGGATTTGGAAGCCGATGCCGTTGCAAATTTGTGTGTCCACTATCTCTTTTCTGGCGTTGTAGTTATACGAGCATTTGTGTACTTCAGAGCTTGCACGCTGATCATACACTTCGTTAGGCAGGAATTTATAATTTTGGCATCAAGAAATCCGCTTATACAACTATCCGTCGTAATTAGCAGAACACCGTGTAAGGCTTTGTGCAAATGGAGACTTCCGCAATGAGCACTAGTCTGCTCGTCATCACCATCTAGTTGGTCCATATGCCGAAAGATCTGAACTTTAATAAGAAATCAGTGATGATGAATAATGGTAATTATCATATTTAAGTTTTATAGGTTTCCTGTAATTCTCCAAATATATCTTTATCTCAAAAAATAAATCATTGAATGAAAGAAAACTACTCGTAGATACTTAAGGTATCCAGTAATTGAAAAGTTTTATCTTCAAAAATATAAAGAAGGAGTCCACAGGGCATATGACACCCATATATATAGAGAGAGAGAGCCAGGGAGCTCTACGGAGAACAAGTGATTACACATCTAAATGAAGAAACAAGTCAAATTTAAGCAACAGAAGCTAAGCGAGGAAATCGTCGACTAGGTTTAGATCCATCTAAGGCAACCACATATCCCTTTATAACAAGCTTAATCAATACAAGATAAATATGACATAGGGTTATTATCATCTCGAATGCCCGAACCTATATAAAACTCTATGTGTGTTCCATCGTAATTCATCTACTCAAAACATCTCATGTTTCTTTAACAAGTTCGTTAAATCAGCGATTCACAAATCGTCGACAATTGATGCTGTCTGTGGAGACCATGACAAAAGGCAGTGAAGAAACTACGCAGAAGAGGTCATCAATATCGCCTAAAGCTTCACTGAGAACCAGTTTTCTGGATGAGGGGTTCTATGACAACTTTACCTCTCTTCCCGACAAACCAGCGATCGATCGGATGAATTTCGACGATGAACTTTTCAATGACGATTCAAACGACGAGGTAAGTCGATTTAAGGACCAATACGCTAAGGATTATTGCATTAAGTTAGAACCACTCGGCTGTTAAGACAATTATGAATGTCTGATTCACAAAAAGTCGGGTTCAATCCCCGTAACTTCTGACAACATGGATTGTCAAGACACCAAACCGGAGCAATCCGATGAAATATCTATGATGGATTTGGATACCTCCTCCAAGGGCGGTTACCCGTGAGAAGTTTTCGCTATTGGAGACGGGGGTGATGATCTAAGTAATCATGATGATGATCATTCAAATAGACAGGGTTTTTCGACTCCAGGTGCAGGCAATGGTCAGCTCTATACGAGCACATCACCCCTGATCCTTAACGAAGCCTCGATTTTGCCATCCCCCGAACATCAGCAAGGGGCTGACTATTTTAAATCCATAACTGCTAAGAGGATCCTCCTTCTACAAGAGGTCCTCATGTGCCCTTCAATCATAGATCTAGCTACCCCAGCCGGTAAGGATTGGATAAAGTCAGCAGCCAACTTAACAAAGGAGATCATCATTCAAGCCGAGAACTCTCATCTGGCCCTAGTTGGAGACAACGCTAATCGGGGAAGACCAGGCAATACCCTGTCACGAGACGTATCGGACTCAGAGAAGCGCAACCCCATAAATAAATCTTCCCGGGATGACAATTGGGCGAACAACCACCGTCGCACCTCACTAGTCAAATGTCATCCAATTATTTGCAGGAGGTCATCCAATTACTACCCCTCACTAGTCTAATAGGGGAACATCCCGACATCGATCAAATCGGGACCGATCTTTGATCTTCGTGGGAAAGACTCTCGATGATGCTAGAACCAATCAAGGCATCATCAATGGATGCTTGACTTTCTCTTCAGATATACGGAACGTAAGCTAACCGGCAAGATCTAAGAACGTGACTCGAACTTATCAAGATTGTCACGCTTTAGAATGAAGCACTTGCAACCAAAGACTCTCACGGTTTTTCTTGAAGAATGGCTTCTTGTTCTTTCTTCTTGTGCTTGTTGTAGTCGTGGTCACTGTCATCCCTCTTTTTGAGTTTAGAGCAGTTTGCTTTGAAGTGGGTATTGTCATCACACTTAAAGTAGGCACGAGAACCACCCCTCCTCCAATCTCGACAATTGTTATAGAAGCGGGTGAACGTCTCCATGATCAGTGCACCGGATGGTCTGGCATTCACACTAGTACAACACCAAACCATCCGGTAAGTACAATTCTACTGGAGCCCAGTTTGCATTCCTCTCTGAAAAAAATAGTCCGGTGACCACTTCTGGTGCTCACACCGCCAACACCGGACTATCCGGCACATTCAACTTGCCCTCCGCGCTGAAAAATTTTCGGTGTTCAACATTGCACACACCGGACTATCTGGTGAGCAGAACTACTCCTGATACACACATATCAACCATTCTGGAAACATTAGTCTAGTGTGCACCCATTGCCAACACCAGACCATCTGGCGCTCTCTCCAAATTAGCATAAATAATCCTTCTCTGCAAGAATTAGTCCGATGCTCACTCTCACCCGCACCGGACCTTCCGGTGAATGAATTTTTCTCTGTCTCTACGCTAAAAAAAACTCTGGTGCTCACAACTGCCACACACCGGACTATCCGGTGAGATCAAACACCCTCACATCGGACTATCCAGTGAGTGTAAACTTCCTGCATCGAGGCAACGACATAATCTCCAATTCTTTACTACTTTAGTTAGACAAGATCAATCATTGTATACATAATTATACATTTATAATCAAAAGGACACTCAAATAAAGCCACATATTATCAATCACTCATCACAAACGATAAACCAAGGCATATGTCTACTTAGTTTCTCAATTAAAATCCATCTCTTTGCATTTTCTGTCACGTATGATGCATTGCTAGGCAAAATCCAAAATTAGACAATATACGTGACTGTTTTTACCGAAATAAGTAATATATCATCGTATTTATAATTTTAACATCCATATTCGATACCTTATTTATCGAAAACTAACTTTCGATATACTGTACGTAAAAAAAAACACAGATCCAGTCATAGTCGACACACGATGTGCCGAATATGGCATATATGACACATCATATGCGAAAATCAAGTATATTCGGCACATGAGGTACCGAATATGGGGTACAGTGTCGTATTCGGTATCTCGTGTGCCGAATATGACCGTTACCGGCTGCGAGCATTTTGATGCTGTCATTTTATGCCGGGAACCTCATGTGCCGGTACAAACCATATTCGGCATACGAGGTGCCGGCGACACCTCATGTGCCAAATACACCTAATTTTCAGCATATTAGGTACTAAATATAAGCTACAGTATCATATTCGACAGCTCATGTGCCGAATACCCCTAATTTTTGACATATAAGGTGCTGAATATAAGCTACGGTGACATATTCAGTACTTCGTGTGTCGAATATAGACAGACCCACATTTTTTCAACGTATAGTGTACCGCAAGTTAGTTTTCGATAAATAAGATACCGAATACATATATTAAAATTGTAAATATGACAATATATTATCTATTTCTGTAAATACAAACACCTATGTTATCCAATTTTAGATTTTAGTCTGCATTGATTTGTCATGGTAGACTGAACAGAGCATACATGTCGAACGCAACAGGCATCATATTTGGACCCCTCCAATCTATAGCATAAATGAAACAATAAACCAGAAACAGAGCTTCAAGCACCGATCAGTGACAGGACTACGAACGACAGATTCGCACGACATGACTTTCGACTATCTTGAAGTCTGGGACACATCAGAAGTCATCAACTTTTAACGATCACAAGCATGTTCTCTCAGACTAACTTCAGTGTCCGGTTATCAGGTGAAGCTGACTATTGCATACAAGATGCTTACTTAGTCGCTAAGATATAATCTGAATGGTCAAGATAAAGTTGTGGATTCTACTAAAAAATGTTTTCTAGCCTGATTGAGATGGGATGGGATTGCCATATGATAACGAATTTCTGGTTGCAAAGTTCAAACAGGGCAACAGAAGGGCTAACAAAATTAGTCATAATTATAATACGAGAATTCTATTACAAGAGTTGTAGTTAACACACCTTTTAAGAAGCAGACTAGCACTTTTATTTGTGATATTACATAAAGGAAACATGTTATAACATGTTCAACTGCTATATCAGTTCCAGCTCCTTTATTCTGCAAATCCTTACACGCTTCAGGCAGCAACTACACAAACATGATATGACATGTTCAACTGCTATATCAATTCCGGCTGCTTTATTCTGCAAGTCCTTACACGCTTCAGGCAGCAACTACACATGGGAGATGCTGTGTTCCTGCAATTGGATCAATTTTCTGTCAAAAAATGGTGAGGATATACTCTAGGAATGAATGATAAACAGACATCTTTCAGCACAAAATACAGAAATAGTACTAGCTGCCAATGAAGAATAAGAAGTACAATAAACTAAGGAACATAGGGATTTGACGACAACTGTTTGTCAGATTTCATATGGCAGCACACAAAATTGACTACAAGGATGTTTATGAGTAGTGACCAATACTAGTGATCAATCAAGAAATGTACATCTAAGGAGGAAAAAGAAAAACAAACATCTACGGCCTGTGTGATTTAACCAAAGAACAGGCAAGATACTTTGCTGCATGAAATAGATGAAATTTGTTTGATTGCTACCATGTAAAACTGCATAAATCTACCTTAGGCGCTAGCACCGTCTTCAGCAGGCTTGAAGTCCTGCAACTCCTTAAAGTCCATCCATGGCTTCTCCCAGACCTTAGCTTCATAGAGCTTCGTGACTTCCCCATCCTTTGCTTCAATTGTGAAATAGTACATCGTGCCAGCAACCACTTGCTGCTTCACCTTTACAAGCTTCTCAAAATCCAGCAGAGCATTCTGCAAAGGGCAACGCTAAGGTTACTAATCCAATCCAAAACCTCATCTGTCATGGAAGAAAACATTAGCACATTCTTCTTTTTGGCAAGGGCACATCTGACTACTAGTGGATGATAAACAGCAGTGACTGGCTAGCAAGCCTATCTGATACTCTCGTTAGAGATCATACTACCATCAAACAATTAAAACCTGGAAAATTTAATATTTGCTTTTATACTATATATCCGAAACAAAATATGAAAGACCCGGCAAATTGCTGGAACTATATTTCCAAATGAAATGACAATAATGCTGATTCAATGTTATGATGACATGACATTTTGGTTGGTATAGGAAATCACTCATAAATCCAAGTTGTAAAATCAAGTTTATTGAACGGCGGAATTCTTCCCACTTAACTGATTCTTGGTCTAAAATTTCTTTCCGTGATCGACAGAACCTCTGGAAAAAAAATCTTGGCACAAACAGTAACCCATGACGTCCAGGAAGGAAGCTCCAAGCCTCCAATTGGACCTATACCGCAATACCTCGACCTCATGCCTCCCCAAAATTGTGCAGATGTAATGATTTAGGGAATCAAACCAACTTTCAGCGAAAAACCACTGCAATCAAGTCCGCTATTATATAGTATCTAAGGATTTGTGATCAAAGCTGTGACCACAGCACAATCAGGCCGTAGAACTCAGATTCAGATGTATCCTACAAAGACGGAGAGGAACAAAGGGGACAGGGGGCTTACGGCCTTCTTGTTGTGCTCGGAGACGGCGAAGCGGGCGAGATCGAGGACGTGGAGGTCATTCTCGCGCCCCTCCGGCGCGTCGTGGACGCCGCCCACCACTGGCCCGCCGTCCGCCATGGTAGCCTCCTCTTCTGCGCTCCGGGCTGACGACACGGCGAGGGCAAGCAGCACGAGCAGGGGTGCCACTAATCCGATGACTCGATATCTCCGCATCTCGATCGGGTGGATTGGGGTCGGGATTTATAGCGGGAGGAGACGAGGAGATATTGGGGCAAGGTAAGATCCCTCAACGATACTATTGTGTGCGAGGTATATATCAGTGGAGAATTTCTCGGCTCTTTAGCGGCAATTGTCACATTACCATTAGTGAATTTACACTTCGTTAAAATACTACCAGTTGTGTTAAGGGTAAATTTCTTCTGTGCTATTATAAATTAGCTCATTTAGAAATGTGCCATAATAATATTGCACTGGTTTGAAACATGTCGTTTTATACTCTCCAAAGCCTTTGGACCCACTTGCAAGCTATAGTATTTCCGTATAGACCGAAATACCCTTCTCGGTACTCTAACCTCTCTATGTGCCCTCCGAGCATCACGGATGTCGATGCGCCGCCACCCTCCCCCACCACCGCCGGCATGGATGCCAAGCCCTGGAGTGATGAGGAGACATCCACGCTAATTGACACCTAGGTCCATGCCACCTCCACGCTTTTCGGCGGACACCTCAAACTCAACGTCGGTGCGGGCATAGGCCATGCACCCATAGCAGAGACCTCAAATTAAACATCGGCACGACCAGAGGTCATGCAGCCACGATGGAGACATAACACAGATTGAGGGTGTCATTGGCCAAACATAGGCGCGCACATCTCAATGACAACATGGCTAAACAAAAACACGAGCACGATGCACGAAGGACGGGCTCAAACTCAGAGCGGTCGGCCGGTGACATACCTCATCTAGCACGACGGAATGGTGGCTCACCGGCGCGAGCTTCAATGGCCACGACACAACAAGCATAAAGACAGCAAGTGAAGCCTCGCTCAGCAGCATCAATGGAGGTGGCAGTGAGAGCTCCGTAGCTCTCCTCTCCTTTGCACCTATCAGGCAGCAGCGCACGTAGAAGCAGGTAGCAGCAAGGGTGCCGCCGCTCTGGCCAAATCCGCAGCAGTAGGGGCACCACCGTCATCGCGACCGTGGTCTTCTTGGGGGGAGATGAGGATGGCAGCACAAGAGCACCAATCGATGGGGCGGAGGGCGCCGTTGTTAGCGTGGAGGTGGCACGGGCCCGGCGTCCAGCTCCCGCTCCAAGCTTCGGCGCAAGGAAGCTATTGCCGGAGACGACGCACTAGCCAAATCGATCTACATCACCACCGATTTGAAGCCCTTCGACATAAGATGAGCACGACGAGCCTGCAAGTGGGCCCAAAGACAATTAGGTTCTTACTAAAATATAGTGGCATGTCAGTGAGCCCAAAAGCGTCGTGGGCATACAAATGGCTTGTTTTGAAGTTGGGCAAAATTATAGCGGTACCAGTTACATATAGAATTATATAGTGTATTTTTTAAAATAGGTAATTTCATAATGGCACGAAACAAATTAACCCTTGTGTTACTAACATTGAATCATATCCCAGTTATTATTGATATAGCTCAATAATCTTTTAGCAAACTAGGATTTAGTTAGTGATATTTTGGTAATTTGCCCCTCTTTATAAAAGGAGATGAGAGACGCACCATGCTTTTTTTTTTCGAACGGTACCGAACAATACCTGTTTTTATTGATAAAGAAAAAAAATATAAAAGTATAACCACGAGAGGTTATAAATAGGAACAGAGAAAACAACAAATACAATAACAAAAAATAACTGTAGCAACTATTTACTCAATCGGTTGGATAAAGAACCACAACATATTTAGACAACTAAACACCCGAACATCACCCACTACATCGCCAAAAGCACAGCTACCCTTCGCCGTACCGACAACTGCTATAAGGACCAGCCGCTATCGAGCCATCGCGCACCATGCATGTTACCATTGGTATTATTTTATATAACCTTGGCTGGAAACGCAAGGTGTGTACCACCGAAAGGCATGTCTCGCGCACACGGTTTGGAGACTAGAAGAGGAAGAAACGAAGTTTCAAATTCATTCCTTCCGGTAGTAGTGTTGTACGATATTTTGTTGTGTCTAATTTTGTTCCAATTAAGGTTAGGCAAAATGTGTGTGTTATAAAAAGTGAGATGTGATAAAGAAAATGGTCACCCTATGTGATAAAGTTTAGCATGAAATTAAGTTTATGATATATGAAGAAAGATAATAAAAAAGTTTAGAAAGACATAATTATAACATTTAACTAAATACATGATTAAAGATGTGTAACGCGCCTAAAGTGGGGCGTAGCAAGTTGTGGCAAGCAAAAACACGGCCGGAGCGTTTTCCCGGCCACAGCCTCGCCTAAATTATCCACAGCTAGCTAGCCGCAGGGCATCCACACCGACAACGATAAAACAATGTGTTCCAAATCCATTGCATCGTAGATATATCAAGCAGTCCGTCAATCATTTTGACTTGTCTACCTCCTGGAACACGGTGGACGGCCACGACACCATTGCTCCTAGCTTCTTCTTCCGAGGCGAATGATGGTACGATTTTTAGTGTTGTTGACTTGTTGCTTTGTTAGAGTTGCATCGGCAGCGTGCACATGCCGTGGCTGGCGCGAAGGGTGGTCCGGAAATCTCGTTCCATAACAAACTGCTGCTGAAGCGCGCAGGCACGGCAAGATTCAGTATCTGTGCCGATGTTCGTCGTTGCGTGTAACGTCCGAGGATGAATCGTAGCTTAATCATCTTAAGCTTTCGTCATGTTCCGGATAATTCGGCTAAACGATGCGCTCATCTCGACTCTGGAGACCTCACCCTTACAGTCGAGTTGCAGTCTCCACACACGTCCATCGGTATCAATTTGGTATAGTATGTCTCTCTGTAAAAATAAACTTCGTCTCACTTCACAATTTTTAAGCTAACAATTGAGATAAATGATGAATTGTATAGGATTATTAGTAACTCAAGCGAACGAGCCTGATCACTGTGCGTAAGGTGCATGTCGCGTACGTCCACAACATGCCGTGAAAACTTGGCTGGTGTGTACGTCACCTGGACCCGCCTCTAACGCACGAACCACGATAGTCCTCCGCGTATGCCTCCTCCGAGTGTGGAGGCTCCTTGTCCACAACGTGCTCGACAGCTGCATCCCATTCTTCAACTCATCTCTGCACACGCGATGCAAACGCGCTAGTGGAATGAGCTCCCTCCGCGTCAACCTGCAGAAACATAAGTCCGTGAATACAAGGTGCACACGTGGTTTGTATGAAAATGTAATTAAAATGTTACGCACATGTGAATGTTGATAGGCACTAACCTAGTCAATGGTAGCGGCCACGGCTGGAACTTTCTAAACTGCCGCATCACGTGATGCGGTGAGTATTTCTTGACGTATGTCGAAGACGAGGGCACAAGTCGTGAGCCAGTACTCCATATCACGTAGGTAGAGCACCGAAAGTCTAAACGGAGCGCGTCGAAGTACCTCGGCCTACATGTACGGTCACCAGCGTACACAGTCCACCGTCAGCTCATCGAACTAGCAAACGAAGTCCGGGTACATGCGGTGTGTCTGCAGGATGGACCAACTCGGCTATGCAACCTAACTAAATTAGACAGTACAATAAAGCAATCAACATAAACATACACAAATAGCATTACATTTACCCTATGTCTGCACCACAAGGACTCCATGGTCGGGCCGTCGACGTCGTCCGCACCAAACTGGTACGTGCTAAGGTCCATAACGGGCCTGCCGATGGTGATGTGCTCGTACAACATTAATCAATCTCAATGAGCCGACGAAGCCGATGATCGACAGGTCCCATCTCCAGCAAACCCAGACAGACCTACTTCCGCGGGGTTCACATTTGGGACAACAATGATACATTTCTTGTAAGTGTGTCCTGTTCTGTTACACTTGCTGCACCATTTCACGCAACATCCAGTTTCTGCTTCATCCATGTCATTATGGAGCCTCGTAGTCCTGCACCGCCCCTTCTTATGCTTCATCTTCCCAGAGCGGGAATACCTCTCAGTACACACATTCTCTATAACGGTTGTCGACAATGCTAATGATCATCTCTTAAAATTTGGGGTCTATTTTGAAACCCCATATCAACCAGACATACAAGTTTTCGACAATTTTTTGCATTGGTCTAGATATATCCTTGTCTATTGACTTAAATACGAACAATACTACCCATTTCGGACCATATAAGATTTCACGGTCTCCGTAAAAAATCCTAAACTACCACATATCCGTCATACCTAGCAACCATCGACAAAAACTATAAAATTATTGCGACATAACAGAAAGAATCATGTTAAACTACATCTACAATGCAAAATTCATTACAAGCATAGCCCAACATGTAATCTACACTGCAACAATATATTCTAATTTGCTACATCAAACACATCTAAATCCTACATCTATCATATCAATTATGACTACACTATATCTAAATCCTACATCTATCATATCAATTATGACTACACTATATCTAAATCCTACATCTAATACTAAAATATATCTAAATACTACTTCTAATTACTAAAAATATACGTATAAATATGATCTAATTGCCAAACTATATCTAACCCTAATTTTAAAGCTAGATCTATATTTTATCCTACTTTTACTGGCTATACTACCAGGTATGTAAAACAAAACCTAAATATAACATCTAACCTATATCAAAATTTAGTACTAGTTGCTATCCTACTGGGTTTGTAAAAAAATAGGGAAAAATTTATCTCTTTTTTCGGTAGAACTTTACCGCACAAATCTTCTTCCCCTCCCCTCCCCTCCCATCTCCTCTCCTCTCTCGGCAGAATGAGTGTCAAATGAAGTACTGATGTTAGCAGGGCATGCCTAAATACTCAAAATGTCTCGAGCGAGACCTTTTGGGTGGGCTCGCGCAGCGTCACAGTCACAAAGGTCTCACCCGCTATGTTCTCACCCACTGAACGGACGATACCTTCCTCTTCCCGATTATTAAATACATTGCTAGCTGGAGCCCACAATGTATCACCCGTTCAACGGGCGAGATCAACAAGCCCGTTGAACGGGCGACGATATGATAGAGTTCATTATTTTCGAGACGAACATATAATCTTAAAAATTTAGAAAATATATATATATAAAAATTCCACAACCCAGCTTCGGCTACCAACTGCACCTGCCCCCATGCTAGCCGAGTCCGCCCATTCAACGCCACAATCAGACCACCACCCCAAATCAGAAGCTATCGCTTAGTGCTGGCCAACTGGGTTATGTTAGGCATGATCTGAAGGCTGGATGGATCAAACTAGCACGGCACGACTCGTGAGACTGTGCTTAGGTTGAGACCGGGTACGCTGTGCTAGCATAGCCTAGCCTAGCTAAGCACCGCCCCAACCTCGAGTGACCGGCGTCGCCTCACCCTGCCTTCCCGCCACGCCGCCGCCCCAGCCGCCCTGCTGCTGCGCCCCACACCACCCGGCCGCTGCCGCATCCAGCCGTCCAACACGGCAGGACCTAGTTAGTTAGCTGTGTCTAGTCTGCTATCACCTAAGGGCATGTACAACCCACAGATAGGGGGTCGTCTCTAAGAGACTAGAATCTGACATACAGACGATTAAAAAGACAGGTCGTACAACCCATAGACGGGGGGTCGTCTGCAAGCAGTTTAATGCATTGCATGAAGCCAAGATCAATCATGAATATCAATTTGTATACCATTGTGTTGCCGTTTGATGGAAGACGGTTCAAGCATAAATAAGACGAACATACTTACAATATTTTTAAAACCATCATAATAATAATTATTATATTATATATAATTGCAACATATTGTCTAATCTTCTTTGTTTCCATAGCGATGCTATATGTGCTCGATTAGATCCTTCTTGAGTTTCCTGTGTGTTGGCCGAGCTTTGATAGCGGAATTCCTGCGAAGCACCTCTGCGAAGCATGGATTAGGGTTGTCGCTTGTACGCACTTCAAGTGGGAGCACTATCGTCGCACTCGGATTCTCATTCAAATCCAAAGCAACTCTAACTGATTCCTTCTCATCTTCCACTATCATATTGTGAAGGATAACACAAGCCTGCATTATGTTGATAACGTCCGCCTGCTTCCATAATTTTGCAGGTCGTCGAACAATATCAAATCGTGACTGCAATACGCCAAATGCGCACTCGACATCTTTCCTTGCCCCCTCTTGCATCAATGCAAATAATTTGTCTTCAGCCGACTGAGGGGCCGTTACTGTCTTCACGAATACCGCCCATTTGGGATATATTTTATCAGCAAGATAGTAACCCATATCATATTGTGTTCCGTTTACAATATATTGTACCGTAGGAGCTTCCCCCTTTATAGCTTGAATGAACAGTGGAGACTTGTTTAGGACGTTAATATCATTTTGAGACCCGGCAGTACCAAAGAAAGCATGCCATATACGAAGATTATGGGATGCCACTGCTTCAAGGATCATAGTAGGAACGCCTTTGTCACCACGAGTGAACATGCCTGCCCAACCTTTCGGGCAATTCTTCTATGCCCAATGCATACAATCGATGCTACCCAACATTCTAGGGAAATCACGAGCCTCGTTTTCTTGTAAGATTTTCTCCATTTCATCACTTGTTGGAGGACGTAGATATTCTTCACCAAAACATTCAATCACTCCTTCAGCAAATTTTCCCAAAATCTCCAAACAAGTGCTTGCGGCAATTTTCAATACTTCATCAAGTTGATCAGCCGAGGAGCCATAAGCTAGCATCCTGATAGCCGCGGTACACTTTTGAAGGGGTGAAAGAGAATCCCTACCGGTTGCATCGACTCTTTGGGTAAAATAAGGAGACCACTCCCTAAGATTGTCCACGATGCGTAGGAACAACGGCCTAGTCATCCTAAATCTTCTACGGAACATCTCATCGGTGTAGATAGGATTTGCGGAAAAATAATTAGCAACAAGATCATCATGACCTTTTTCTCGATTTCTTGGTATGTACCTCCTTGGTCCAATCTGTCGGCGACGACGGTGAGGTACAGTTGATGATCGTCTGTCGATGTCGGCCTTCATTTCATCTCCAAGCTCCCTGATAAATTCTTCTATGATTTCATCCTCGGCTAGAAAATCTTCTACGACACCGCCGCCGCCGCTGCCACCGACGACGCAGCAGCCGGGGCGCCCTTGCTCTTCTTGTTTGCAGCAGCTAGCTTGCTCTTCCTAGCCGAGGCGCTCAACATCGCGGCTGCCAAAGTTTGGGGTGCCCGACGAGGAAGAAGAATGGAGTTGTGTCGCCTTCACCGGTGATATAGGGAGACGAAATTGGCGGGATTGCTCCCTCCCGCGCGCGCCCAAACATCAACCACGCGCGCGAGCGCCCGGGATCCGCGCACCGTCGAGACGAGGAGACGGCCCATACAGCGCTGCTCGAGTTGTCTCCTCTGCATCGGAGCACGGGATGAAGCCGTCGCCTCGCGAGACGACGGAAGAGGCGTCTTCAGGCTGAGATAGGGTTTTTTTTTGAAAAAATGGCTATGAAGGGACGGGGTCAAAAGATCCGTTGTACTTGCCCTAAGCCCAATCCAAAAACTCCAACCGAAGAACCAACGCACGCCCCGGCGCCGAGCACTCGCGGTTTGCGCCGGGCGGACGGCGTTTCCGCGGAGACGCACCCGCGGCCCAGGCGGCAACGCTGACTCCCTGTCGGCCTCGGCAAGTGGGCCGCTCGCGAGGTGTTTGGTCGATTTATCTCATCCACAGGTTTATTTTCCAGACTTGTAGCCTGTGCCTGTGATAGGGTGACGGACAGGATGTTGTGCGGCTTAGCTCGGTCGCTCCCCAACGATATGCCATGCTGCTACAGCCTACAAGCATGGCCTCCAGAACATGCTGCAAAGGCCCATATCCGGTGTGTCAATAGATTTTTCATCGGCCCTTCTCCCTCTGATGTTACGTGATCATTTGTTTGCCGCAGGCTACAAGAAACGATCAGTGTGTCAATAGAGTTTTCAGAAAAGATGCAAGAGATAGAATCGATCATTTTCGTCACCGTTCCGATGTCTCTTTCGATTCTGTGGACTCAAAGTCAAGCTTGGGACAAATTCGTCTGCTCATGCTTTAAAAGATATTGTACCTGTCCTGAGGTGGCGTCTTACTGAGAAAGAATGCAGTGTATGGAAGAAAATTCTATAGAATCTGGTCTCGTAGAAAAACTCTCTCTTATGTATATCACGTGTTTCCCTTCATACTCTCAGTTGCATGTGTCAGTCGTTGAACCAGGGAATGATGTCATAGATCAAGGTATCGTAGAGATCTTTCGGTGAAGAGTCTTATAGAATTTACTTACAAAGCATATATACTCCCAATATGGACGTGCAAACTAATAATATTACTACTCCCTCGGCTTAATACATGTCATTTTAGAAGAGATTCGGTTCGCGACGGTCAAGGCGTAGGAGCGTCACAATCATGACCCATGTTCTATCCTCGGCGTGAGTAAGAGACTTTATCCTTCTTCAATTGAAAGATTTGATCAAACTTTTAAAATTTGACTAACGATATTTTGAAAAAAAAATTAGTTTAGAAATCTTAAAATCGTATGTGTATATTTGTATTAAAAAATACTTTTATAAATATATTTTAATAAAAAATATTGATCAAAAGTATGTATTGAATACTATCAAAATAAGATATGTATTTATGACCGGAGAGAATGCAAATGAAAGGATATCTTCTACTCAAGTGATCATGTCGTAGCTACCGATCATCGCCATGCAGCCCATTGCTATGTGTAGTAACATACAGCACCAACATGGCAACAGAAATAACAGAGTACAATGATGAGAACTGTTGAAGGAAATTTGAGTGAAAGCTTGAGTGTTGCACTGCATCAGCAGCAGCAGCAGCAGATTCTGGGTAGCCTGTCCTCATCAAGAGAAAAGAGCTCAACTGCCCAGGTCTCCTGGCTCAACAATAACAAAAGCACCATCTTGGTAACCAGCTTATCATTTTTTCCTCCTGCGCACGTTACATGCCATCTCTTATCAAAGACAACAGCCCCGCAAAAAAAGACATTGACAGTCTGCCATACACAACCACAATGTTGCAACATACACATCACAATGAAATTGCTGAATCATTCAGATCATCCATAGACCATCAATTTGGATACCGAGCCATGAAGATAAAACAAAAGCACGCTGTTTGTTGCGGCGCTGAAACTTCTGAATTCTGATGGACGGAACGCCAACGTACACGTGCAGCCTTTCCAAAGACCAAAGCCCGCCACCTGAGCTCATTTCTATGTCCAAAGAAAAGGCCACTTCGTAAAGGTTTTTAATTACCTTCAATCATATTATCTTCATTTTGTTTTCTTTCTGATTCACTTCATCGGTCTTATTTTTTTTTATTTTCTCTCATCTTCAACAGCTTCACTTCAAGTGAAATTATAAAAGTAAAAAAAAAAATCTCATCTTAAAAAGAATAATTTTGAAAATCCCTTCCTATCAGAAATCGTGAAGAAAAACTGTAAAACGTTGAAAAGAACGAAAATCTTATTGTGAAAAGATTTTAACTCTGAAGAAAAATCGTTAGCGTTAGAGATGGTCTAACAATAACCATCTATCGCGAGTGGTTGCGGAAATGCGAATATGCCTGAGGAAGAGCAAGCCAAGATGCCCTGAATCAGACAGGCCTCGTCTCGTCGCCCGCGGAGGTCGACCACACACACCTCACTCGCCGACCTCACCGAACCTTGCGTCCCTCCAATTCAATTCTATCATTTTCCAGCGTCGAGCTGCGCTGCACTGCACTGCAGAGCACTCCAATGCCAGCTTGACTCCGCCAGGGTCGCCGAACAGCACCAAACTGGCCTCTTTTTTCCCACGCGGGCTCGGCGCCTCTCTACCAGACAACCAGTCCACCACTCACCACTGTGTTACTCTTTCTTCCTACCTTAATGGTCCACTTCCTTGCGTTCGGCACGGTGGGAGACGGAGAGAGATCGTTCCATTGGATTGGATTGGCGAGGCTGAGGCGCACGCGTTGGATGGAAGAAGGGTTCCTGTCTGAATTAGGTGCGCAGCACATTCTCAGATCCCGGAAGCCTGTCAGATAGGAGAGGGGTTGCATTGCAACTGCCACTCCAACATCTGGCGTGCGTCGCTCGGTGTTCATCCAGTTTGAACGCGGCTTTCTTCCTCGTTTTCTCGCCGGAAGTTCATCACTGTTTTGGCGTCAGCGCAGACCAGGTCATCACCATTTGGATTAGTTCCGATTAGATAGATTAGATTATGCTCAAGGGATCAGATGGCTCTTGGGTTTGATAGCGTCGGTCCTAGAGCGGTGGACCTTTTCCGGGCCAAGCGACTCGATGACGACGCACGGTTCCGGAGGCAGGCGGCTCGAGTCCCTTTGGTGGTGCTGCCGTGCTGGTCGCAATGCAAGGAAGCAACGGAGCACTGTAGTTGAGCCACACCTCATATGCAGCATTGCAGCTACCCTTGATCGAAGCAAAACAAGGATGGGCATCTCTTTCTTTCTCTTTTTTTTTAAATTTTAAAAACGAACCACAGTGTCTGTTTTCTGGCAATGGTACTGTAGTAATTTCTTGGAAACGTGTTCCTTTTCTTGGTTCGATTTTCTATCATGGTTTACTCTGTGGGGGTGCCTACGCTTTACTAGTCTCCAAGCATGTGTCATGCCACTGACAAAGCGAATCTCTTAAACTGAGAGCTTTCCCTGGAGATCAACCTTTTACTCCGTAATTAGGAATGGGAAAATTCCGAAGAAATCAACTTTTCCTTGTGTCTAACTGTCAGTAACTATCGGAAGCTCCATGTCACGGTCCCGTTGGCATCATGCCATGTAGTGCCACATCGGCACTGCAGAAGATAAGTACTACTATTGTAAAAGCATCCTCTCTTCATAAGCTATACTGATCTCTATCACTGTGCCATCTCCAACTCCAGCCGGATCGGCTGCCGATCTCTATCACTGTGCCATATTTTTACCGATCCCGCCGGATAGAGAATGACTAAAAGTAAAAAAAAAAAGAGAATAATAGAATATAAAAAATATAGTAGTTATCGAAAATAATAAAATAAAAAGTACTATAATAATATTAGATAATATTATAATAATGTACTACAGGGATTATTGCAACGAAATAAACTAGAAGAAATCCACCGACAGATCGATTTGTCATTCCATTTGCCTAAGAAACTATATTTATAAAATATAGAGCCCTGAGGAAATATCAAATGCCAGGTACTCGTGACGGTGACACGGGGAGAAAACAGTGACTTGTGATTGCATTTCTGGTTGCATATAATTTTGATCCCAATTCTCCGTTTTTCACTTAATAATCTCTTTTATGATCAGGACATGATATGCATGCATAGTGTATGGCAATCACTTTGTACTGCTTACCCTATTTTGTTTGATACATATCCATGCAATAATGCAATGGCATCCACAAATTATGAGCTCCCTAATACTCTCAAAGCATGAAGATTGCATCAAGCTCAGCACGTTACACAGGGGCAATCGTCCTTTTGCCACCTTATTGGATGGCGACCGCCAAAACATCACCTTACCAAATGTTCTCACCCAAATGCTACTCGAGCACTGTTCAACTCATATTTCTCGTTACGTACAGTAAGTTTTTCGTTGTTAACAGTAATCATGAGCTAAAAAAGATGTAAAAAATGTGTCGATTTTTTTACATGCTTTATAATTTATAAATAACTTATTTTACCTGAATTCATTAAAAATCTTATGTACAACTCAAACAAAAATTCTTCAAAATATGCTACTTTTGCAACTTCTAGTAATTTTTAAGTTATCACAAAATTCAAAAAAAATGTACTAATAAATAGGTATTACAAAGTAACTCACTTTTCACCTTATAACTTAGGGTAGAAAATAATTTTATAAATTATTAAATCACATTAGAGGAATATTAGTGTATTTTTTCAGATTTATTGGAATTTTTGTGATGATTAGAAGTTGCAAAAGTAGTATCTTTTGAATAATTTTAGTTTGAATTGTACATAAGTTTTTTAATGAATACAGTTAAAATGAGTTGCTTATGAATTATAGAGAAGGTAAAAAAATCGATACATTTTACGTTTTTTAGCTCATAATTACTGTTTGCAACGAAAATTACTGTTCATAGCGGGAAATATGGGTTGAACAGTGCTCATGTGGCATTTAGGCGAGAACATTCGGTAGGAAGGTGTTTTGGCTATCACCATCTGGTGGAGTGGTAAAAAAACGATTGCCCCCGTTACACAAGAACAGGGCGACCGTTCCGTTCAGCTGGCACGCCACAGACCACGATTCAGAAGGCTCCGAGCCCGA
The DNA here is from genome assembly GCF_958298935.1 of Phragmites australis. NCBI lineage: Eukaryota > Viridiplantae > Streptophyta > Magnoliopsida > Poales > Poaceae > Phragmites > Phragmites australis. The sequence goes on along the minus strand of NC_084921.1, from coordinate 46,224,397 downwards.
GAGGGGCCATACATATATGGCGTGTTTGGTTACCAGATCAGGTTGTGCAGACATGTATAGTATAAACAGCCTGAGCCGAAATAAGCATATATATATATAGTCATATTAATTAAAAAAGTATATATTTAGTTGTATATGTTTAAATAGATTGAGTTAAATTTTTATTTAGTTGACTGAATCTAAGCTTATATAAATAGATATAAAAAGTTAAAGATTATAATTGTTTACTCACATAAAGATCATTTTACAACACTAGTGAATAGCCAATCTTTATAAATAGATGTAGAACATATATCTATCAAATCAAAATAAGATTATATATTTGTATACTGCAACAGTAAATACATTAAACTAAATAAATTTATTTTTAGGATTCTATGCATCCGCTCCAGAGGACGACGGAGATACAGGCAAAGCAGCAGCTCCAATTAATTGTCCGCGTGCTTTCGCCCCCTCTCCTCCCCAGGCTGCAAGAACCCCGGCTCCTAATCACACCATCACCTACCTCTCCCTCCCAGATCCTGAGATCCTCCTCCACAGATATCCAACACCAAAGCGCCCGTCCAGATCCGCAGCCTCCGCACAACCTAACCGGAGGAAGCGGCGGCGGCGGTGGCCATGGCGAAGGAGTCGGCCGGCGGCGGGGAGGGCGGAATGTCGGAGTCGGTGATCCGCAAGGTGCTGGTCTCTTACATGTACGTGGCGGTGTGGATCTTCCTCTCCTTCGCCGTCATCGTCTACAACAAGTACATCCTCGACCCCAAGATGTACAACTGGCCCTTCCCCATCTCCCTCACCATGGTGCACATGGCCTTCTGCTCCTCCCTCGCCGTCGCGCTCGTCCGCGTCCTCCGCGTCGTCGACCTCCCGTCCTCGCCCGCCATGACGCCGCAGCTCTACGTCGCCTCCGTCCTTCCCATCGGCGCGCTCTACTCGCTCTCCCTCTGGTTCTCCAACTCCGCCTACATCTACCTCTCCGTCTCCTTCATCCAGATGCTCAAGGCGCTCATGCCCGTCGCCGTCTACTCCATCGGGGTGCTCTTCAATAAGGAGACCTTCAAGTCCTCCTCCATGCTCAACATGCTCTCCATCTCCTTCGGCGTCGCCATCGCCGCCTACGGGGAGGCCCGCTTCGATGTCCGCGGCGTCGCGCTCCAGCTCGCCGCCGTCGCCTTCGAGGCCACGCGCCTCGTCCTCATCCAGATCCTCCTCACCTCCAAGGGCATCTCTCTCAACCCAATCACCTCGCTCTACTACGTCGCACCGTGCTGCCTCTGCTTCCTCGTCGTGCCCTGGGTCTTCGTCGAGCTGCCCAGGCTGCGCGAAGTCGGAACGTTCCAGCCGGACATCTTCGTCTTCGGCACCAACTCGCTCTGCGCCTTCGCGCTCAATCTCGCCGTCTTCCTGCTGGTCGGCAAGACGTCCGCGCTCACCATGAATGTCGCCGGCGTCGTCAAGGACTGGCTGCTCATCGCCTTCTCCTGGTCCGTCATCCGCGATACGGTCACCCCCATCAACCTCTTCGGCTACGGGATCGCCTTCCTCGGTGTGGGCTACTACAACCACGTCAAGCTGCAGGCGCTCAAGGCCAAGGAGGCCCAGAAGAAGGCAGCGCAGGCCGACGAGGAGGCCGGATCGCTGCTGCAGGAGCGCGACTCGCACGGCGACCGCACGAGTGATAACCAGTCCTAGAGTGGTGGATCTGATCCAACTGCCCGCGCAAATTGGTCTGTTCTGAATCCAGCCTAGTAGTGTATTCCTAATGTGTGATCTTTACAAGTTTGATGCAAAATTTGTTCATTTCTTGTCTTGATTTGGAGGTAGCAAGGCAAATAAACACGGGAAAGATGCAAGCTTTGTGTTGAACATGTGGAAAAAAAAGAGCTATCTTTTTTCTTTTATGTCCAGTTGTAGTTTTTACTTCTTTGACAGTACCCAAAATCATTTACACTGCCTATGTAGCTATGGATGATCAGTTTTGGTGTCACTGATATATCAAACAGTGAATCAATTGCTGGAATGGTTCTAACATCATCTCTAACAGTTTTTCTTTAGAGTCCAGAATTCCTTCATATCGAGATTTTTTTTTCTCTTCAGCGTTTCAACGGTTTTCTTTATGGTTCCGTATAAACCGGAAAAAGAACGAAATAAAGGAAATATAGTTGGAGATGATCTAATTATGTTGAGATATTAGACAGGAGATCTGGTGCGAACAGTGTGATTATGTTGGTAGCTTGATACATGGTTGCTTTACCTGGAGCTGAACCCCGAGCTGGTGCTTCCACGCCTTGTTCCCATTGGTTGGATCCAATGGAGAGTCTGAAGAAATTGATTGTTTCGGGAGCATCAGCACCTAAATCTACCTGCAGGACTAGAACAAACTTTGATCTTACACTGTTGCAGTGTCACTATTGCTTTGTTATTTTTTTTAGTTTGATCCTGGCTATTGCTGTCTGAAGCTACATGCCAAATAGTATCTTCCATATATAGTGATCTTAGTTTACTGAAAATTGCAGTTGAGTCTGTTCCTTCTGCACTTAATGTACTGTGATGCTTCCCGAATGAGTTAACCACTCTAAATTTAGTGTGTTGCAGTGTTGGATGTGACTTGTGATGCCAGTGAACTCACGTTACTAGTACCACTACTAGCAGACGGTGGGAAATGGATCCAGCTTGTCACGGTGGAACATGTGTCGAACAGTATCCATCAACAGTGCCTTGCGAGAAAAGGAACAGTATCACGATCGAACATGTGTCGAACAGTATCTGCAAACAGTACCGTGCGAGAAAAGGAACAGTAATATACAGTACAACAGTGTAGCACGAATAGCTGTTCAGATGCTCTGTTTCCCAGGCGGTGGCTCACTTACGGTACGTGTCCGGCTGTCGAGTTCTGTTGCGTTGCGTTCAACGCAGGACGCGCCCTCCATCAGAACCGTAACTTTAGCAAAGACTGATTTTTTTTAAGAAATTGCATACATATATACGTTAATTTAGGAGTGACATCCGCGTACGTCAAAATTCGTGCTAGGCGGATGGGGCCTTGCCATTCACACCCCACCACGGCCTCGAACTCTGGACTTCACCGGTGACGCTCGGAAGCCTAACCAGGGTTAAAAAACCGTCGGTAACCGCTCAAAAATCGCGGTTACCGACCTTCCCGGTCCGGTCCGATTTCAAAAACCGCTCGGTAACCGAAATTTGAATTCAAAAAATTCGAAAAAATAAAAAAAATTTAAAAAAATTCAAAAAAAAATCTTAAAAAAAACTAGACACAATTCTAAGAACTTCTGTGAATTTTTTTTTCAAAAATAATGTCGTTTGCATCATATTCTATAGGGAGAAAGTTTGAAAAAAATGAAAAAAATTGAAACGTGCGGCTCAATTATTAACTCACGTTAAGGAAAAGTGTAACATGTAAACACATATTTTTCTTGTATAAAACGTATTTTAAGAGAACCTTTAAAATTGATTTTACTTTATTTAGAGTTTTATTAATTTCTCTATGATTTTTACAAAGTTCACAAGCATAAAGTGAATATGTTAAGAAAAATCACTGTAATTAATTTTTTCATGTCTACTATTATTTTTTCTACGTAAATCATAATATAAATAAGCTAATGAAAGTGGTTTCACTAATTTTTAAGGTGTGATGGGTCAGTTATGAATTAATCTAGTCGCAACACATTTACACAATCATGCATGTTACAATAACTAATTCATGAGTTCATATATTTTTAAAAGATATAGGATCATGTAAGAAGACTAACAAAATTAGTTTCATGATTTTTGGATTAGCAAAGAGTAAACTATGCATTTACCTTGGTTTAACAAATAAAATTTCTCACAGAAAATTTTGAACTTTTTTATGAGTATAAATACTTTTATCATGTAGATCATGTTACAAGGAATCCAACAAAATTTGTTTCACTTGATTTGAAGCTCGGATGAATTAGTTATTGATTTTACAAGATTGAACCCTTTTTTAGATTTTTTGTTGAACTGCGCTGAAATTCGATAAAACCGCTCGATAAATCGAGAAAACCGAGCGGTTACCGAGCCAAACCGCTCGGTAACCGACCGAATCGAAAATGCGAGAAAATCGCTCGGTAACCGACCCAAACCGCTCGGTAACCGACCCAAACCGCTCGGTTACCGAGAGGACAAAAACATGATTTTTTCGCAAAAATTTAAAATTTGCCGAATGAATTTTCTCCGAATTTTTTTGAATTTTTGACCGGTAATCGCGGTTATCGCGGTTTTTCGGTTACCGCCGGAGGTCGGTAACCGACCTCCGGTCGGTAACGCGAACCTTGAGCCTAACCCATCCGGACTGAGAACCGTCCGCTAACATAGACATGAATTACATGCATGTCTAGGGAGTGATTCAGGTTGGAACCCAGATCCGTGTGCCTTTCTGTTTACCAAGCTAATTTGAAGGGGAAAATGCAAAAACCTCCTCAATTCTAAGACAATTCTAAAAACTTCTGTGTTTTTTTCAAAAATAATATACTTTACATCATATTTCATGAAGAAGTTTGAAAAAAAAGTGTAGCTCATTTATTAATTCGAGTTAAATGCATAGTTAATTATTTACTAATCCAAAAATTATGAAACCATTTTTTTTAGTTTTCTTACATGATCCTCTATCTTCTAAAAATACGTGAAATCTTGAAATAGTTATTGTAACGTACATGATTAAGTAAATGTGTTGCAGATATATTAATTCATAACTAATCCATAACACCCTAAAATTAGTGAAACCATTTTTATTAGTTTACTTAAACAATGATTTGTGTAGAAAAAATAATGGTAGATATGATAAAGTTAAAATAACATGAGTTAATAAATAAGTTGCACGTTTTTCTTTTTTTAAGACTTCATCTCTATAAAATATGATGCAAAAGATATATATTTTTTTTTAAAAAATCACAGAAGATCTTAGAATTGTCTCTAATGTTTTTAGAATTTTTTTGTTTTATTTTTATTTTTTTTCAATTTTTGGGGGATTTTTTAACAAACCCAAACTTTTGAGTTTTTTTTTTCAACAAACAACTTCTGTGAGAAGTCAAAATTCAAGTGACTTTTGGGGTTTGTATTTTTCCCAATATGAAGTGATGAATAGTGTCCGTGTAGTGCTTTGAACATCTTTCGACTGCCGGCTTGAAAACTGGAATGCTGTAATTTCGCGGGAATTTCAGATGACTCGGTTTAGCCCATGCAGGAATCGGGAAATTTTTCAACTGTTCACAACAGGGCCAACCGTCTCAGTAACTTGAGGTTTCCGGATATTTCCTGATAGTGAACAGCGAACACATGCACCCTTGACAACAACTCTCACCGGTAAGGTAAAAGCTTTGCCCTTCTATCGATGCTCTTACCAGCGTTCATAAATTCGTTTGACAAGCAAAAGTCGGAGGTCCGCGAATTACTGGTTTTCGTGAATTTTGGAAAATGTGGTTAAATTTTGGCAAGAATTCGATCAAATTCAACCGATCAAACTGGTTTGATTGAGACAAAATCCAGATGAATTGACCATTTGGTAACCAGTCGAATTCAACAGAAAATCGATCGAATTCTATCAAAAACCAACCGCATTTCATTTGTACTAAAAAACCGTTCAAATTCCATCAAAAAACAGTTTGGTTTTATCGAATTTCAGTAAAGTTTTAGAAAAACCAAAAAATAGCTCAAAATTATAAAATTGATAACTAATTTATTTGAGCCTCAAATCAAGTGAAACAAAAATTTTTGTTTCCTTGTAACGTGATATACATGATAAAAGTATTTATACTCATGAAAAACTTGTATATTTTTTGTGAGAAAAAATATTTGCTAAACATAGTTAAATATTTGCTAATCCAAAAATCACGAAACTATATTTTTAGTCTTCTAAAAATACATGAAGTCATTCAATAGTTATTATAACATGCATGATTTAGTAGATGTTTTGCAAATATATTAATTCATAAGTAATCCATCACACTCCCAAAATTAGTGAAATCATTTTTATTAGTTTACTTAAACAATTTTTTGTGTAGGGAAAAAATTGTAGACATGAAAAAGTTAATTATAGTGTTTTTTCTTAACGTGTTCACTTTATGCTTGTGAACTTTGTAAAAATTATGGAGAAATTAATAAAACTCTAAATGAAGTGAAACTAATTTTATAATCCTCTTAAGGTACACTCTACACATAAAAAATATGTATTTACATGTTACTATTTTCCTTAACATGAATCTTACTAAATGAGCTGCACTCTTTTTAAAGCATGGTTTTTTTTTCTTTTTCCAAATTTCCTCTTTATGAAATATGATGCAAACGATTTTTATTTTAAATTTTTGCACATAAGGTCTTAGAATTGTCTTAAGTATTTTTAGATTTTTTAATTTTTAATTTTTTTAATTCAAATTCGAAACCAGTTGAATTTAGAATTCGCCTGGATCTTACGTTTAATTCATGCAGCTACACAGACGCACAGTGCAGGACCATGCACGGCTAGGATCAGCATTGCTTTCCTTCCACTTGCACGTTCCGCCCAAAATGTGGATTGCCTGCTGGGAATGGGAAGGTGTTTGCAAATCGCTGCACGGATCCGCGGATCACATGATCTGTGTCGTACCTCGTTGCGTTCGGACAGCAATAACCGAACGCCACTGCCAGCGTCCCAGACGGTTGTACTGTGCACCGTATCAACAGTTCAATGCCGTTGCGAGAATCTTCGCATGTCCTTTAGGGAATGGGTCTTCCTTTTCTTCCTGGCAGTATTACATGAGTAGGAATGATAATTTTTCACGTGGATGTGGGGAGGGATCTGTCCCGAACAGGATAGAGGCGGGGACAAATCCCCCCTCTCCCCGTAGGGCTCATGGGGCAGGGCGAGGCTCCACGGGACCTAAAGTCATGAATATAGCTTGCGGCTCATCTACGTATGTGCAGCCCAATAGCCTAGTTTCTAAGCATAGTTGCAGCACCTTCATAGAACGCTAAGTTTCAAATGCCTCCAGCCCTCCACCTAGTCGGCCAGCCAGTAATCCTCTCATTCTCTGTCCTCCTCAGTTGCAGACTTGTAGGGGCAAGGCACCAGCACCTCAGGCTCCAGCGGTTCAGCCCTCCATAGCCGCTCACGGGCTCGCAGGGCACCAACCAAGTAGCCGAACAACACCTCAATGACCGCTCACCTGCTTGGGGGACTCGTAGCCACAGGGCACAGGACCTCCACGCCCGCTCAAGGACTCACAGCGACGCAACCGCATGGCACCAGCACCACCACGCCTCCATCTAGTTCATTGATCCATCCCCATGCCCTCCCTACTGTTGCTCCGATCAAACCGTCACAAGACCTGACAGAATTTAGGGATCGAACAGAATTAGAGATGGAGCCAATTTTTACCCCAATCTATGTTTCGAGGTCGGGGCAAAGACATGGGCACCCCGGTCCCGTCTCTGCCCGTTGCCATCCCTGAACAGGAGCGAGGGAGTACCGGAGTACGGAATCGCGGCGAGCCCGTTCTGATTTCTGAGGAGCTTTCAGGAGATTAGGTGGGCCGTACGAAAGGACTGAGGTTGCACGATGGCCTGCGCTAGGCCTGGCATTCATAAAGTAAGCCCAAAAGGCTTTCATGGCCCCAATTTGCTGCCGCCTACTGCTGCTGTTTGAGAGCTTCGAGACAGGGATCTAGTACACATCTCGAAGCAGGCCCATTCAATAAAGTGTAATCGAAGTCCAATAACCGTGCGTGTGTGAGAGAGAGGACCTAAGGATCCAACGTGATTTGGTTCTAGATCTTTTACCTAAAAAAGTAGTTCCAAATCTAGGTTCAACATGGCTGCCAATTCTATGTCAAGTACGAATCCATGAACGCCACGAAAGACTGCAAGACTCGGTTCAATTTCAAGATGGATGCGCTGACTGGACCAGAAAAAAAAACTCCTTAAACAGTATAACTTCAACATTTTGTACAAGCATTTTTTTTAACAAAAAATGCACACCTTAATAAAGCGCGCTATTCAATAACTATAAATTCCTACCTGGCTTTTTTTTCTCATCTGGACAGTACACTCTCCACCACGAACTTCCTCCACATGTTTTTAAAAGTAACAATGCGTTTACCAGCTGTTTGTTTATTGTAGACCGGTTGGAAAGCACGGTATTTATTTTAGTTTTCACATAAAGTACGAGTGTCCCTTCCATGGTATCTCGGATCTTTTTTTTTTGAGAGGATCTCAGAGATTTCGTAGTATATGCGACATGACTAACGGGCTCGGCCTCTTTACCGCAAAGTATGTCGGTGCGAAGTGCGAACAAAGAACTGAAGAAGGAGCCGATGAAAAAGTTTGTTAATCTCATGTTGTTTGGGACCAAAAATCGCGAAATCAAAAAAAGAAAAGGTTGAAAAACACGGAAGCGAACTGTGCCAACTTGGACTGCCTTTTATTTCCTCATAGGAGGCTTTTGCCCCTGCTATTTGGTTATCTCAAAGTGGGCTTCAGAAAGTCCAAAGCGGCAGATCCGGCCGTAATAGGTGTCACGCTCGTGGTCATTTCTCGGCATCTGGAGGCTGGTTTCCGACGACTGACTCCATGGACGCGTCGACTCTGGCGAGCCGTGCATAGTGCCCAAGTGGATGTGGCTGACCTCCTTTTCCACGGGGGCAACGGCCAACGGCCGGCGCGCGCGCGGCTGCATGCTGCTACCTCGCCGTGCGAAACAATTCGCGAAAAAGGACAAGGACCGGCCAGACACTTGATTACGTTGGAAACGCGTCGGCTCCCACATCTGATCCTCCAGCACTTTTAACTTTTAAGAGCTACTGGCAGTCTGGTACTATCAGCAGCAACGGTTCGTGGATGAAGAATGCAGGAGCAGTAAATGGAAGTGCATGAATCTATGCTCTTGAGAGCGGAGAAGTCTACTCCGTTTCGTAATATTTATTCACGCCCACTATTACGTATAAATCAAGAAATATTGAAATCGAGTGAAAAAATACAGCGAGATAACCATGCTACCTCTACTAGTACAATGATAAGAGTAAGTAACTCATCAGCGTTGAAGTAAATACATCCATACACACAAGGGTATAACAGTAAAATGAATCATAAAACGTCCTTGGTTACCGCAATGGACAAACAATTTGAGACAGATACTCCCGAGGCTATGGACAAATATTGCGAAACGGAGGGAGTAACAACTTCATAGGGACCGGAGCGTTAGGCCGACGCACAAACATAGTGACAATTGAGGAATCTGAAAGTCGTCGTGGTTTAGCATTCCACAGCAACCTTTTCGATCGAGTTCGAGCATGCATCGGTACGGTACTTGCAACTGAAAGTCGAGTGGTAGTTCGATTGGTACCACTCCCGTGAGGAATGAGGAGTCGATCCATCTGGGCTCAAATCTGGATGTACGCATGCTGGGGTGTTGCCCCTTCGCGACGCGTCCAAGCCTTATGTGATCTCGCTAAGCTGAAAAAAAAAGAAAAAAACGATGCTTGCAGCTGTATATTGGAGACTCTCGTTCTCCAGAAGTACCACTGCGCGGTGCAAACTTGACCGGCCGACGCGTCCCGATCGTCCTGCAAAACAAATAGTTGGACACACCTGGCTACAGGATGGTAATCGACAATACCGTTAGCGGGGTTCGCTTGTTTTTGCGATTCCCGTTCCTGTGCACATGATTCAACACACAGCGTGCGTGTGCATGTGCCCGGATCGATCGGTCAGACCTGCATGCCGTCGAGAGCGGGCGGGGAAGCTCATAGAATGGAGAATAAAAACGATCGGATCGAATTTACATACATGTACAAAACGATCGGATCGAATTTACATGCATGTACAAAACTCAAACATAAAAGGACGGCTTCTCAGTGCCGTCTGACTTTTCACGTACTGATAACGTGCCAGGCAAAATGCAGTGTATCGATCATCGTACTCCGTACGCAAGCACAGAACCCAGTTAGAAATCTTTCTCGATAACTGAATCACCTGGGTGCTGAACGAGGAGCACACAGGTATGAGTCGTGTACTGCTCGTGAGTACGGTTCTGTTCCCATCACACGGCAGCACGAGAAAAATTGTACCCACTTTTGTTGCGATCTTATTAGTGGCGTCGACACCCAGTTGATTTTCCACTATCAAATCCCACTGCGCATGCAGTGCGTGCGTGCGTAGCTAGCCGGTCGGCTTTCCGGTTTTCACCCGTCCTTTCCATGATCCAAAACCACCGGCCCGCGGAACCTAGTACGAACGTGACACCACCATGCACCACCGATTCCAATCCGCGTCAACTCGATCCCGGCGAGGCACACCGCCCTGTGTCTCGCACTATATATACACGTCCAAGACAAAGCTAAGCCCCCGCACTACAACACTTGCACTTGCATCCTATCGCTCACAAAGAGCTAGAGATACCAGCAGGCAGCAGTAAAGATCATATATATATATATCCAAGTACATACCGGCCAGATCGATCGATATCTCACCGTGAATTGGTAGAGATCTCGCCAGCAGTAAAGATCAGTTGATATATATTACTAGTTGTTTACAGGTGGTTGCTAGCGCGCTAGGGCACCATGATTCCGGGCTCGGCCGTGTACCACGTCGTGGAGGCGATGGCGCCGCTGTACACAGCGGCGGTGCTGGGCTACGCATCCGTGCGGTGGCTCAAGGCATTCTCCGACGAGCAGTGCGCGGGCATCAACCACTTCGTCGCGCTCTACGCCGTGCCCGTCCTCATCTTCCACATGGTCTCCACCAACAACCCCTACCACATGAACGAGCGCCTCATCGCCGCCGACACGTTGCAGAAGGTGGTCATCCTGCTCGTACTCATGGCGTGGGGGCTCTGGAACCACTTCCGCAGCCGACGCAGCGGAGGCGACGGGAAGGCGGCGGCGCGGGCGTCGCCGCTCAAGTGGGTGGTGACCACCTTCTCAATGGCGACGCTGCCCAACACCATCATCATGGGTGTGCCGCTCCTCGACGGCATGTACGGGGATGTCTCCGGTGGACTCATGAAGCAGATCGTAGTCTTGCAGTTCTGCATCTGGTACAACGTCGTAATCTTCCTCTACGAGTTCATGGCGGCGCGGGATGGCAGCGCCAAGATCAGCCCCGAATCGCCTTTGGCGACGGAGGCAACGGTGTCCGAGAACTGCGCGAGTCATCATGAGGTGGCCGTTAACATTGAGATCACTGAGGTGGCGGCGGCTGCATCGTCCACGCCACGAGATCGTAGCGTCGCCGACGGGACGATGTCAGTCGCGAAGGAGCTGAGTGGAAGTGTTACGACGGAGGAGGTGATGGATGCCCCCCTGCCAACGACGGCTCAGCAGGTGCCGTCGGTGATGCACGTCGTATGGATGGCGGGGAAGAAGCTTCTCAAGATTCCGAATACCTATGCGAGCTTCCTTGGACTCATCTGGTCTCTCGTGGCATTCAAGTGCGTCCCTTTCATTCTACCAATTTTATACTAGTATGCGTATCTCTTTTACCCTTTCTAAATTGGGACTATTTTAATGACTGTGCCATATTTGTTTAATTTTCTGCAGGGCTGGAATCAAGATGCCAAAAATTGTCGACGATTCTCTGTTCACCATATACACAACAGCAGTTGGGCTAAGCATGTTCGCTTCAGGTCTTATTCTGACTCTGAATTTGGGAATGATTTAATTTGCACTTAGTATCTTACACGTGATTTTGTACTTATTCCCTTCCATTATTTGCTAATGCAAATCCATCCAATCATTTACAGGTACGTTCATAGCGCGGCAGTCACGGTTCGTGCCATGCGGGTACACGATCGCGTCGCTCTCCATGGTGGTCAAGTTCCTGATAGGCCCGGTGATCATGCTGCTCGCCTCGCTCACCATCGGACTGCACGGCACGCTTTTGCGCATTGCAGTTGTACAAGTAAGAACAGACACGTACATGCAAAACTTTTCTTTTTATCCTTTTCCAAAAAAAACTTAAAACAGAGCCTAAAAAAAAGAATCAAAGGCACACAACTACAAAAGATCTTTCAGTGTAAAATACGATTTTTTTAGATAATGAAAGTACGACTCCTGCCCTCTTCCTTGAGAGATTTGTCCAGCCGCCATTTTCAGTTTCATAACGGAGTTCCTTAAATAAAACATTTCTAAGAAAACTATACACAAATTAAAGGATGGCATGCTTGTAAATCGATTGTTGTTAAGTAGAGCTGTCCTGTCAGTATGGACTAATCACCATGCGAGAAGGAAACTGAGCCATCAGACAAGCAAAGTCAGCTCCAATTAGCTAGTATCACGCCCTAGTACAACAACGCATCCTCATCTGATGTTGTGAATATAAGGTTCGACCTGGAACCCATTTTGTCAACTTATTTTGGTTGGACGTACGTGGGCCGCGGATGCCAACGAATTAGTAATAATAGGATAATGAAATCTGAAAACAGAGAGCAAAACAAGATTAACACCAGTTTCAGGATAACAACAAAAGCCATACACGCTGAAGTTATTTAATTCATGTTTGTTTATGGATTAAGATACTAGTAGTCTATCTAAACTCACAATTTGCACATGCAGGCGGCTCTCCCCCTGGCCGTAACTTCCTTTGTGTACGCTGAAGAGTACAAGGTCCACGCCGACATCATGAGCACTGGGTCTGTTCCTTTACCACATACTGTTAACTTGTAGAGTATATTATATATATATTTCACTGGTTTTTGTGAAAGCCGTCTGACTGAATCTGGTTCGTTTTGTCTTGCAGGGTGATTCTTGGGATATTTATATCGCTGCCTGTCACAATTGTTTACTATATTTTGATGGGGCTGTGATGGTGGTTCTACTAGATTAAGCAAAAGGCTTCAATTGCATGTGCAAAAATAGCTGTTAGTAGAAGATAGCAAGCACTCAGTAATTGAAGATGACAACTGAACAGCTCGATCAGAAAAAAGATGCGCAACCGCGCAAGAAAAATGTGACCCATGCTGTCAAATAATAATAATAATAATCACTACTACATGTACGTAGATGATAGATTACGTATATACTGTATTTGTCAAAACTTTTGAATGTACATCAATCAGAAGGGCTAACAGTTTGCTACCCTTGTTTATGAACTTTCGATGTCATGAACAATAAAGAATTAATGGATCCCTGTTCAATTATACTGTATTCGTCAAAACTTTTGAACTGTGTGAACATGTAAACGAGTCAGTATGCGATGTTTGCAAGTAGTATTGTATCCCTGTGCTCTCTGTTCAATTCTACACACCTGTTCTGAAGGTAATTTTTTTTTTGGCTTGACCATTCAAAAACTGCTGCCCAGCTTCCCTGGTATCACTGATAAGGCTATCTCCAGCAAATATTTTAAAAATTTATCTCCTATAATATTATTACAGTATCCTCTAATACTATTACAACATTATCTATTTTTACATCTCTAGCAGCTACCCGATTTCTACCTTATATTACTTTTCATCTCTCTTCAAGCCCACGATCATCCACCGTCATTCTGCCGCACAGTAATGCGGTCTCCTCCCGCTGGCCGCAAATTTTCCCACGTCCGACTCCATCCTGTATCATTGTGCTGATGGATAACGCTTCTGCTGGAGAGTAGACCGATCCTCAAATCAGAACTGTAGCACTGGATGCACAGGAATGCCGTTGGGTTTAAGGTCTTCACTAGAGACGACCTAAGAAAATGAACGCACTGGAGTTTCATTCGCATGTTGTCCTGGTGTGTCATTCCGCATGCGTTGTGCACTACAAAATTGTTTAATGTTTGACTCGCTTGTTGCCCACCCGAACAAGCAAAAGCGTGAAGGGTACCCCTACGGTGCTTGTCCTTGTTTCACTGCGCTAAGAGCATCTTCAATCGGGTTGGCAATCAGTTCTCTATACCTAAATATGGTGATACAAGTGGAAAATTGGCTTCAGATGGCTTTGTGTTGGGCTCGCTAAAAATTGGTGCTCGTTGTTGCCCCCCTCCCTCGCTCGCCACCACAGGGAGAAGGATAACGCTCGCCATCCACAACTGCCGCCTCCCTCCCTCCCTATGAAATCTCCCTTGCACCATTGGAGCAGGAGCAGTAAGGTGAGCGGGAGCACGAGGACGAGGAGCGGGTGGGCAGGGCTGCCCGCGTGAAGGTGGGGCAGTGACGCCGACGTCCGTGTCAGCTTGCCCACACTGGCTAACGCTCCCACACCGTGGCCATCCATCCCTCCCCCTCCATGCCACCGTGACTCCCTGCCCCTGACGACTCTATTCCCCTCCTTAATCTCTCGTGGATCTCCGTTCTCATATCCAGTGAGTCCCTATTCTAGCATATCTCAAATCAGCTACCTGCTTGTTGTAGGAAATCAAATCCGGTGAGTCCCTGTACCAGGAATTCATCCGCCACAACTCCACCTCGCTTTTCCCTATCCTCACCGCCACTGTCATTGTCACGTCCCAAATCCGTAATCACATATTTAAGCATAGTTATGCTTCTTAAGTATTATGTTTAATTTTGTGTGATTTTGTTTTGTAACTTTAGAGCAATTCATTTAAAGTTATTCAGATGAGAGAAACTAATCCGAGAGAGAAAAAATAGAAATCGTATTGGAAATACTTTGTTTCTCTAACACGTGGGCCCCACCAGAGTGGGCCAACCACCCTCCCTCTCCCTCACGTGCAACCACTGCTCCCACCCTCACTCCCGTGCTCAACCGGCCAAAGAAGCAAGGAGCAGCTCCCTCTCCCTCTCTCTCAAGCACTCTCTCCCTCTCCCCAAAATTCGATCTCAAGAGAAGGATTTGAAACATGCATGTTATATCCACACGATCACAAGCTCATGAGATACTCATCTATCCAATTCATTTTTGTTTTCACAGAGGAATCGAGTTGTTCTTGAGTTCTTTAGATGTTCTTGTTTTTTTGGAGCAAAATGTAGTTTTGGGCGAATTTGAGCTATGAAGTCGTGTTGCTAGGTTCATGAGTGAGTTCCAGACTACTTGAACTATCCCTAGCATGTTTCCCTTAGGCCTGGAGAGGCTCATAAATCAAATCGACCCTAAAATCCCCTCGAAAACGGATGTTCTGGACAACCCAGGTACTTCGGGTAAACCTAGATACTCCGGATTCAATAGGAAAAAAAAACCCATTTAATTGTATTAAAAATTTATTAGAGTTTAGGGTGCAAGTTGGGTCTAGAATCCTTTGGATATGGCATATACATGTTTATGTAGCACATATCTGTCATGCAAGTCGAATCGCACGGGGGAAGATTTTTGAGAATGTCAAAGTCTGCCCCACCTGGATAATCTAGGTAAGCCTGGAGGGTTCGGGGTTAAACCGGCAGATTTAACCAAGCACCCTCACCCAGAGCCTCACCTGGAGTGTCCGACACAACTCAGGTAGTTCGAACCAACCCGGAGGTTCTTGGTTAAGTCAAAAATAGCTAACAGAGAACCCTCTCTCGGAGGTTGGCCTGGAGGCTCCAGAACCCGGATGCTCCGAGTCAATCCGGATACTCCGGCCTCCTGATATTTTTCGACTTCATTTAGATTGCTTAGTGCGACATTAATTCATTATTCTTGAACATCTAACATGTTTTTATTCATATTGTGGCATGCATTGTTGCACTTCAATCATACTCATCATTGCATGCGTTCTTCTCTAGTGAGCGGAGAACCGACGCGTGACCCGGTGGTGATTGAAGATGACGCCCATCTCTCCGAATTTTGCGAGTGTTGCGCGGGTAGCATAAGATAAACTCCAGAGCAGCAAGACAAACATCTAAGCATACTTACCCCAATACTTTGGATCTCGTATGGTATAAATTGATAAATATGCCTTATGCATGTATGCATGAGTTTGAGTCGATGTCGGAATATGGTGGGTAGAACCTATGTAGATGCACGATTTTTTCCTTCAATTGTTGTTGATCAATATCCTTATAGTTCGGGCATAATTATGTTAATGTCTAACTTAAAATGTGATACGAGTTGCTTAGTATTGCATAGGTTTACGGTAGAAGTCGGGCGGTGAAATGTCTCATCGTTCGTGAGCATAGGCTTAATAGTTACTTACACAATAATATTGATGATGAGCTTATGAGCTACTCATCTATCCATTTTGTTTTCGCTTTCATAGAGGAATCGAGTTGTTCTTGAGTTCTTTAGATGTTCTTGAGTTTTTGGAGCAAAATGTAGTTTTGGGTGAATTTGAGCTATGAAGTCATGTTGCTAGGTTGATGAGTGAGTTTCAGACTCTTTGAACTATCCCTAGCATGTTTCCCTTAGGCTTGGAGAGGCTCGTAAATCAAATTGATCCCAAAATCCCCTCGAAAACAGTTGTTCTGGACAACCCGGATACTCCGGGTAAACCTGGATACTCCGGGTTCAACAGGAAAAAGCCCATTGAATTGTATTAAAAAATCATTAGGGTTTAGGGTACAAGTTGGATCTAAAATCCTTTGGATAGTCCATATACATGTTTATATAGCACAGATCTGTCATGCGAGTCGAATCGCCCGAGGGAAGATTTTTGAGAATGTCAAAGTATGCCCCACCTGGATAATCCGGATAAGCCCGAAGGTTCAAGGTTAAATTAGTAGATTTAACCGAGCACCCTCAATCAGAGCCTCACCCGGAGTGTCTGGCACAACCCGGATAGTCCGGACCAACCCGGAGGTTCTAGGTTAAGTCGAAAATGGCTAACAGAGAACCCTCTCCCGGAGGTTGGCCCGGAGGCTCCGGAACCCACATACTTCGAGTCAACCCGGCACTCTGGCCTCCTGATACTTTTCTGACTTCGTTTAGATCACTTAGTGTGACATTAATTCATGTGTCTTGCACATCTAACACGTTTTTATTCATATTATGGCATGCATTATTGCACTTCAATCATACTCGTTGTTGCATGCGTTCTTCTCTAGTGAGCGGAGAACCGGCGCGTGACCCGGTGGTGATTGTAGTCTTCCCGAATTTTGCGAGTGTTGCTCGGGTAGTATAAGGCAAACTCTAGAGCAGCAAGACAAGCATCTAAGCATACTTATCCCAATACTTTAGATCTCATATAGTATAAATTGATAAATATGTCTTATGTATGTATGCATGAGTTTGAGTCGATATCGGAATACAGTGGGCAGATCCTATGTAGATGCACGATCTTTTTCTTCAATTGTTATTGATCTATATCCTTGTAGTCTAGGCATAATCGTGTTAATGTCTAACTTAAAATGTGATACGAGTTGCTTAGTATTGCATAGGTTTACGGTAGAAATCGGGTGGTGAAATGTTTCATTATTCGCCAGCATAGGCTTAATAATTACTTACACAATGATATTGATGATGAGTTTGATGAATGGTGAGTATGAGACGAGATGTGAGCAGTGTTAGGGGTATCATCTGCCCTGGAGGAGGTTCCCGGGGTAGTTCGGGGAAGGAGCCCGGATACCGTAGACCATTTTGCATCGGTTAAGCACCGATCGTTGGCTGCCATTGGCTTAAACACTTACCGTACTCACCACATGCCGATCTAATGGTAAGACGAGCCGAATAACTTTGTAGATGTGATCATTTGGGCCTGAACATCGACAGTGTGAGCGGACGGGCTTGGAAGAGGTATCTAGTTTGCTCTGTGAGTAGTTCTAGATATTTTCGCGCCGAACGATGCATGTATCAAATGGTTGGGATTTATTGGGAAAGGTTGTCACGAGCATCCCTTGTGTACACTTTAGCGGGTGCACAAGCTGAATAGTCCTCATGTCGTCTGGGTAACGTAGTATCCCCATGAAGGGTGTAAAATATTTTGAAATACCGTGCTCTTAGTCATGAGCATGCCTTCTGTCTATGTGCACCATCGTAGAGTTCCGTTGTAGATTGTGGCTGATTATGTTGGTTATGGTGGAGATGGTTCGCGTTACATTTATGTTCGTTATGGTTCCAGTTACAATTATGTTCAGTCGGTCTTTGCAGGGCATAGTTGTATTGTTGTTAGTTAAGTTTAGGTGCTAACACATGTATGTGTCAAAGTTGCTTTTGCATGTAAATTTTATTTAACCATGTGATCATTTTCTTGCTAACATCTAAATGCATAATACTTAGAGTCAGGCTAATTATAAGTTGTCCATAATGGATTAAGTCTTGCGAGTACCTTCGTACTCAGCTGCCCTACATGTTTTGCTAGTGAGGAGGAGTTGGTCTTTGGCTACTTCACGCCCGCCGAGGGTGGTGATGTGCATGAGTGGTGTATCCTACTTTGTTGGCGTGCTTTTGTGATGGAGCCTAAGGGCATGAGCTCCATCCTGCTTTTGTTGTATAGTTTTAGTCTTTCGCCGCGTAGTTTCTTTTGTAGGTTAGGAGTTGAACAGGTTTTAGTTTACTCATAGCTCTCTTTTGCTGTAAATTATAATAACTTGTTAAATCCTTAATAATTTGTAATGTAATGTAATTTTTTTTTAAGCTGTGTTGTGATACTATATGTTGTAAAGTCATGTGTTTTGATACTAGAAGTAAACACATGCCAGAATTACTAGAATGACATTTTGATTAATACATGCAACCACATTGTGAGTTCAATAGAGATCGAAGATCCATTTTATGGTGGTAAGGGAGGAACAATAAGATGAATAACTTGCAAAAGTAACAGGTAAATGGACTTGCATATATAGATGTAAAAAATATAGCCATTAAAAATATGGTTGTTGAAAATATGGTCATTGAAAATATTATTTTAATTTTATAGGATATTAATAAAATATAGGTGAGTAGAATTTAAAGGGCGAGATTCAAAGAGTTGGTCAGAGTGTGTAGAGAAATAAAAAATAAATATTTTAGAGAGATTCTTTATAGTGAGCGAGATTTAAAAAATCAATTGGAGTCGCTCTAATACTGTATTGATACCCGGCCGGCACAGAGTCGAGGCAGCCGGCCGGCAGCAACCCGTGGTGAAACTGAGGATCACAAACGCACACACGAGGCCTGCCTTCGGTGACCTCGTACCTGTACATCTCTGCGGCATCGAGAGTGAAAGCGGGGGAGAGATTAGAAAGAACGCACTGCATGCGTGTTGCATTGATCTCATGGGTACTGCCTACCATATATGGATTTTTTTTTTCTTTGTTGCATTCGGAGGGCAGTGCACAGAATAGGCGGTCGAAACAGTGAGCGTTGAACTAAATGTACGCAGTGACTGAGCCAGAAAAATTAAACAGTCTAGGTAAACTTACGAAGCAATAGTTTCTTACTAAAAATATACTCTAATTTATAAAGTAACCTTCAAATATTAAAATTTCAAAAGAAGGAAAAAGTGACAATGATTATCTCTCTACAAAAGCTTCATCTACCTAACAATAACTTTTCAACCATAGTACCATACATTCAAATAAACTGTATAAACAAATAAAAATAGATTAGTTATTTAGTTTCCCCTTCCTCCATTATAAGATAAAAGAAAATAATTTCACAAGTAGATAATAAAACATACATAAAAAATGCTAACTAAGCAAGGGTACGGTTACGAGGTAATCGTATTTTTCGAGTTTTGATGCCTTGAAAAAAAAATGGATTCTTCATCAAGTGATTTAAATAGATCCTGCTCAATGCGATAAATCACCTAATGAGTGAATCGTTTATATGAGATCTTGTTGTGCAATTTAGACTTGATTATTTTTGTAAAAACTAAAACCCAGGATCTTATATATCTCTTGTATCAATCCTTGAATCAAGTAACTAATACGTATAGTATAACAGTTTTAACATCACTATATAAAATATTAAAGTTTTAGAGTACAAAAGATTTACAAACCATACCGTATATTATAAACCTAGCTTAACGGCCAACAAAAGCACAGTGAAAAACATCTACCCAAAGCCATAAGCAGCTATGGTGTAAACATGACTTCTAACTCTACTCTTCATCTGCGCCTTCATCTTCGATGTAGTCGACATCAGCTTCCTCATTTGAATGATAGCAAGAGTGAGTATGGAAGGTACTCAATAAGTCCTATACTACTTCAAAATGTTTGGTAGATGCATAAAGAATTTAATCAAGGATAAGACATTACGGTTTAATTTTAAGCGTAAAACGATTTTATGCATGTATCCAATTAAGTTCTCTACGGTTAAACTTTAAAATAGTTTGAACAAGAAAAATCAAGTAACAAGGTATATATAGGGGTTTTCGGTCCTAGGAGGAGCTACACCTCACTCGCAATCCCCATCATAATATCTGGTGTATTTCTAGTACCACATAGCTCCTGACGGATTGAGGCAACAACTTCACCTCACAAATATCTAATCAACATACTCACTCATCAAGACGCACACACCCATAGTCTAATCAAAGTGTGAACAATTCTTTGTATGTCTATGATCGTGGATATGACTATTCTAATAGATTTACACTCTGTAAAGGTTGTATACTATACCCACACGATATGCTTAACCTCCAAGTGTTGCAAGTGAAAGAGCAAATCATACCAAGATACTTCAATCATCTTTCCTTACCAGACACTACTACGTGATACATTAAGTGCTTCAGGTCTCTTATACAGGGCAGACCTACAAGATCAGTTGAGGCGAAAATTCCTTCACGACAACCTAAAGACGCTTGGATCAACATTGCCCCCCAGGCCCCCTTAGTAGGATGCCCAGCTCGGTCGGAAGAAAGAAAATTCAAGTCTTGCCCATAACAGAACACATGGTTGCATTGGGGTGATTTAGCATAACCGCGCAATGACTCGGTACTTATACGATCGAGACAGGCATCTACTGTTGGCAATGAATCACCACCAAGGTGATTTAAGCCCCCAAAAGAGCATCCTCCCGCTAAATCAATTTTCACACATTTTTCACCTCACCCTCCATATCTCACATGACATCGAGGATTTCACAACCATCAAGGATTTATGGCATATGAATTAAGTTGATAAATAGTGAAGCAACATCTCTGAAGAGATGTATTTCAAAGCAACATCTCTAAAGAGATGTACTCAATCCTAAGAATGCTAGATATCAAGACGTCGTCCGACGTTAATATAGATAACGACATATAATCCTAGGGTGATATGCATTCTGAATGATGACATTTTAAGGCATAGCAATTGTTTAATATGATTTAACTAATGCAAGCAATTTAAATAGCACAATACATAGCACATGCGATAATAAGTCCAATTTTAAGTAGATCATGTAGATTATTGCAAAACATGGGTTCAATATGATCAAGGAGATAGGACTTGCCTTCTCCGAAGTCTTCCTCTAAGCCTTGGTTGTAGACAAGTCCTTTGTGTTCTCTATGAAGTTTTCTGGTTCTGTAAATGCGACTACGATCAATAACGAACTATACTAGAGAAGAACCGATTAACATCAAATGAAAAACCAAATGAGGCCTAATTATGCACACCATAATAGAAAGGTAGATCTCGAATTTAGATGAATTTAGGTGAAAGAATTGTAAAAATCAAAGCCGGAATGGAGAAGTTAGAACTCTCATAATACTTATTCTAAAAATAAATTGAGAAAATATGAAATGGTGCTATTCATAGGTGGGGTCTACAGGTGGGACCTACTGAATAGTAACCTAGGTCCACTAAATAGTAACTCGATGGGACCCACGGTACATTAACTCAAGTTGGATCAAAATGGGCTTGGATTGGGTCGAGCCAGGTTTGGATTGCACAGTAGATAGCCCACTCGGGTCAGGTCGACTGGTGCTGTGGGCTAAGAAAGCTAGGCCGACCCATTGGGTTACGGCCTGTTGGTGGCTGGGCTGGGCTAGCTAGCCAATGGTGCACAGGTTGAGCCACAACCCACTCAGCCAGGTCATGCGGCGTGGGAACGGTGTCCCAACCACATGAGGACGGGCTTGTGGGTGCACCGGCAAAGTTGAGCGACGAAGGAGGAGCGAAGGCGAGCAATCGTGGCGGAGCCATGCCAGAGAGCTCACTAGACTCGTGCTCCCGACAAGGACTCATGACGACAAAGACATGACGAGAATTTACGCACTACGAGGAACTCGTCTAGAAGCTCATCAACGGCAGGTGATGCTCGGAGCAGCGGTAGATGACGACCGATGAAGATGATGGTGGCGCACAAAACACGAGCAACACCTCCCCTATACTACGTGTGGTCTACCTGCAATGAAAAGGAGCCTAGTGCTCCTAGGCTACACGACATGATGGAAGGTTCACACACAGAGGGTATGTGCACGTCGACGGTTATAGTTCGATACGACGGCGGGAGGAAAGCTAGCGGCTGCATGCAGCCAGGTAATGGAAGGGCACAAGAATGATGACACGCTAGCTAGGAGGGTGTAAGGGAGGAAGGGGATGCTCACCGAGCTCAAAACAGTGAGAGGCTGGCCGGCAGTCGACGATGCGATGATACGGTGGCGGTGGAGCGACTCGGCTTCTGGCTTAGGCACGCTCTTGTCAGGCTCCTAGGCAATGGAGGGTGGCATAGGAACAACAACAATCTCCAGAAGCTCCTCGGTAGATCGTGTGGACAGAACGACGACGATAAGGTTGCGGTGGCGGTGTTGTGGTGGTGGTGAGATGGGAAAACAGAGAAATGGAGGGTCGGATGCTCTATTTATGGAGAGAGAGGGATCGATAGTAAGGTGACAAGAAGCGAGAAGGCGCGACACGGCTCGATGGCGGCGCCTACCAGATTTCGCGTGGTGACAGTGGCTCTACGCTGACCAACACGTGCAGTAGGCGAGGAAGTCATGGGTGGCAGGCAGTTCAGGTTGCGCCTGTGAGAGAGCAGAGGGAGGGAGAGAGCATGAGAGAGCGAATGGATGGGCGAGGTGGCGAGCAAGTGTTCGGAGCATTAACTGCGCTGGTTGTCACGATAGTGGGACAACGCGGCGTGATGTCGTGCTAGAGGAGGGAGACAATGGGCGTCGATGGAGGATCGATGGATGAGTGACACATGGGCGGCTGCATGTGTGCGCGCGAGCGTGGATGTGCGCGTCGGTCGGGTCGCACAAGCGTGTGAGAAATTGGCAGAGGGAGGCACGTCATGGGCCGAGTGTGGGGAGAGAGCGGGGGAAAAAAGAACAGAGATGGGAGGGAGATGTGGCCCGGGGAGAGAAGGAAAAAGGAAGAAGAAAAAGGGTTTTAGGACAAATTCAAAAGAGAGATTTGACTTTGGACTTGGTATAAATTCAAATAGGGATATTTGAATTATGAAATGGGAGTAAAGCTCTGAGATTTGGAAGATGATTTGAATCCAAAAGATTTGAATTGAAATTGGATTTGAGCTGAAAGGAAACTAAGAATAGATTTAAAATTGAGAGACATTCAATTTCAAATCTCCACTCAACGAACCATAAAAGCAATAAACCAGATGCATACACTTCAATTAATGCAAGGAGAAGTTTAGAATTTAATTTAGTGCAATTGGAATACTTATCCAATTTAATATATATGAATATAAACATACATGTATACATATATTCATATACATATTTCTTTGATTTTAGTTGGTTTAATTATAAAAAAATTAAATTGGAGTGAATTTTGCTATAATTCATATGCTTAAAACTTAGGATGTTACAATTTTTATTGCCGAGAGTTGCTGAGAATGCTCTTTCAACAATTGTCGTTGACACAGGCAATAATACTACCAACTCAATGAGCATATAAACTAATGGGAATATAAATGTTTCTCAGTTTTAACCACTTTACTGCAAAACTTGCAATGTATGTGCAAGTAGCAAGCACAACATAGCTCCTCACATGAAGAACATAGGTATGAAGTTGATCACTTATGGCACGATTGTGATATGAGAAATCTGTGTAATAAATTTCAGCGAGTCAAGCAAGCCGGTCGACATCAAATCTGGAGATTTTTTTTTTTTTGATCAAGACAAGAGAAGCATGTTGATAACTCTGTAATTTCTTCACTAAACCAATAATTCATCATAGCACAATCTGGTCAATAACAACATAGAAAATTTCAGCATGATAATGATGAAGATTAGTGACAGTAACCTGTCATGCCTCGAATGACACCTCACCGGTATTTCTTCTAACATATTAGGCACAATAATACCCTTGACATAAAAAAACTGTGTCAAATCATCAAACAAGTCATTCCAACCATTATCTCTCATGGTGATCAGCTGAGTTTTGACATCATCAACAAGCTACAACGCGATAAAATAAATTACTAAGTTACAACATGATAAATAATAAATGGAACAATGAACTACCTACTAACCTTGATAGTATGAACAATGTTAAGATCCATTATTTGCAAGACATGTGAGAGCTCATTTGTAATACCAAGCAATTCAAACATCTACATCCACAAATGCACAATCCTCACCACCCTATGTCCCTATCTCGCACTATATATACAAGTCCAAGCCAAAACCTAAGCTCCTGCACTACAGCACTAGCATCGCTCACAAAGAGCTAGAGCTAGTCACTGGATCCTAGTTAAATAGATCACTGTGAGTTTAGGGAGGTGTGGTACCTGCTCAGTTATAATCAATTGTTTGCAGGTGGTTGTTTGCTTGCCAGGGGCACCATGATCTAGGGCTCGGCCTTGTAAAATGCAACTCTGTATGTCCTTACATACGCACGGTCTATTTTGGCCGTTCATCTCTCCCACCTGATATTCTCTTATCTACCCATGTTTTTTTCATCTACCTCTCTAGAACAAATATCAATGCAAATGAACGGCCTGATAAATCATGTGTCCACATGCCCTAGTAGAATTTTCATGTTTGCTCGGCCTTGTATCACGCCGTGGAGGTGATGGCACCATTATACATGGTAGAAATGCTTGACTACGTGTCCGTGCGATGGCTCAAGGTCTTCTCCAACTAGCATTGCACTGTGCACGGGCATCAACCATTTCATCACGCTCTATGTAGTGCCTATCCTCATCTTCAAAGTGGCTACAACCAATGACCTCGTACCGCATGAACGATCATTATATATACTCTCCCTCAAGGCGTGGGCGCTCTGGTCCTGCTGTCGCCATAGAGGCTGTCGGAGGATGAACTCCTCAAGCGGGGATCCTAAGGGACCCCTTTTGAGATTCGGCCGGGGGGATGATTCTGAATCTACCTTGTACGTAGATTTAATGCGAGTATATGAGATGTAGGCGGGACGGATGATCGGCTGCTAGAGGGAGTAAATGCTCAAGGGATTTTAGACAGGTACGGGCCGCACGGAGTGTAATACCCTACTCCTGTGTGTATGCTATTAATGCTCTGGGAATGCCTTTATCTGGATCTCTTGCGTTACAAGGTTTTTTGTCTAAGTCTAGAGCTTCGGTCTTCAAGCACAGATCTCTCTGAGCTTCCCAGAGAGTGCTTGAGCTTGTTCTTCTTCCGTTGGTTGCTTGTACCTTGTGACCCGTATGTCCTCACCTCACCTGTTCTTCGGGGTGTACCCCCCCCTTTTATCCCATCGGGGAGGCTTGGCGTGCCCAGAAAGGAGGGCACGAGTCCCCATGAGTTATAAATGGAAAGCAACCATCATGTGACGGCAGTTTGATGTTATGGGGGGTTGAAAATGCGTCCCCGACCGGTCCTGTCGCCCATCATGCCACCTTTTAGCGGGTGCAGTAGGGGGGCCCACCGGGCAGCCACCGAGCAACCCTGCGTGCCTGCCCAGTTAGAGCAGGCCTGACACAGCAGGGCAGCAAGCGATATGCCTCGAGCCTAGCGACGATATCTCCTAGCCGCACAGGATGACGTGCGATGGGACCCGTCGCATTAAATATCCCCACGCCTCCCTGCTAGGCGGTGGCAGGGACTGACAACAGGCGTTGGGGGAGCAGTTGGAAGTGACAGGCTATGCTCCCTCTTGAATGCAGCATTGGGCCTCTCACCAACTGATACCTCACCACTGAGCCCTTATGGGGTCCACCGGCAAGGGGCTTCTCGGGCCCTCGGGGAACTCGGGTACTCAGGGACCACTGTTCATGGCCCCAAGCGTCCTCTTCTGGAACTTCCTTCTCGGGTCCTCGGGTACTCGGGGACCACTGTTCATAGCCCCGAGCACCCTCTCCCGGAACTGCCTTCTCGGGTCCTCGGGGAACTCGGGGACCACTGTTCATGACCCCGAGCGCCCTCTCCCGGGACTGCCTTCTTGGGTCCTCGGGGAACTCGGGTACTCAGGGACCACTATTCATGGCCACGAGCGTCCTCTCCCAGAACTGCCTTCTCGGGTCCTCGGGGAACTCAGGTACTCGGGGACCACTGTTCATGGCCCCGAGCACCCCTCCCGGAACTGTGTCTTCTCGAGCCTCGGGGAGGTAGTCCCCGAGGGATGGCGCCACGTGGCATTCTGCTGTCCTGGTCTCGGGACTCGGGGACCCCTGGTTCCCATGTCACTGACAGAGGCGAAGGGAAGGTGGCGACGTGTGTCATCACTGAAGTGGGTGATGACCAACTTCTTCTCGGCGACGCTAACCAACACTTTTATCGTGGGCATGGTGCTCCTCAACGGCATGTACGGGGCGGTATCCTGGTGCAGATCATCGTGATGCAGGTCTTCGCTTGATTCAACATGGTCATCTTCCTATACTAGGGATGCAAGCTTTGTGTTTTTTGGGTCATTGGGTTGACCCAAAACTAATACAATAAACTAAAGATTCACCCCACATAATTAAGTTAAGGAAAAAATGAACTCACTACCAACCTAGAATTACCCATTAGATATCCACTTGCATCTTTGTCATATACCTGTACATGGCTGCACAAGATGACAGGGCCAAGATCAGTCTTGAATCACCCATGGTGGTAGCAATGGCAGCTGAGAATCAAGTGCACGATGAAAATGGCGATATGTTGCGACTGAGCAGAGTTGTCACAATGTGGTTGTGAACATTGAGATCATGGAGGTGGCGGAGATTGTATCATCCACGACGCGAGATAGCATCGCACACGAGATGGCAATGGTGTAAAAGGAGACAAGCATGGCCGCGAACATTGAGATTGGCGGTGATTGCATCGTCCATGGCGCGAGATAGCATCGCACACGAGACGGCAATGGTGTCAAAGGAGACAAGCAATGATGGTGGAGGAGGAGGTGGAAGTCTCACTGTCAGCACTAGCTCATGCACCTTCGGTGATGCGCGCCACTTGGATGGAGGGCAATAAGCTTCTCAAAATTCCGAATACATATGCGAACAATTCCTTGGCCTCATCTGGTCTCTAATCGCATTCAAGTGTGTCCCTTTCATTCTATCCTACTTTTAGTATTGCTTTGGTATTTCTTTTGTTCTAATAATTGATGTATTCAGATCTGTTTGGAAGAGCTCCCAGACCAGCTCCTAGAGTAGAATCAAGGGAGCTGTGTTAAATGACAGTTTGCAGTTTTTAGCTCCTAGAATGCTTCCATTGGGAGTGATTTCCTGAAACGAACTAGATGCTGGGAGCTGAAAAAACCAGTTTTCCTTATTCACTTCCCTCACATAATCATTTTTCTCAGAGAATCACTTCCACAGAGAATTTAGATTGGATCAGCGGAAGCTCTACTAAACATGCCCTTAGTCTCTCCCTAGGTTTGGGATCAAGATGCCAAAAATAGTTGACGACTCTCTTTTCATCATATATGCAACCGTAGTTGGCTCACCTTGTTCACCTCAGGTCTTAATTTAACTTACAAGTTCTAAGCAATTTAAGGCCTTGTTTGGTTCGAAGAAACATGCCGGATTCTCATTGGAATTGGCCTGGCGCCAATCAAATATGCGACGAGAATCATTTCTGAGTTTAGAGTCTAGAGTTTAAGGAGAATCATTTTTTGTGCCGCCATTTGTGCCATCAAGTTGGCCCCGCTGCCCGTGCTGCCCACGACTGTGCTGTCGCCGACTCGCGCGAGCCCCCGATCCCGCCACCCACGCCCTCAAGGTGAGACCCCCTCCTTGCTCTCCCTCCCTTTGATTGAAGTTTAGATCTAGATGTATTTTCTGATGAATTTTTTGTACTGATTGTCTGGGGCAAAGGAGAAGCATGAGGTCCCTGATGTGACTTCCAATTAACCATCCAAACAACAGTTCATCTATGTGGTTGATTTTTCATGAGTAATTTCGCATAAGCGAACCAAAAGCATCACAGTTCTGACTCTACATGTGTGTTTGGTTGCATATATGACTCAGCCTGACCCATGAGATGCAGGCAGTATTTGTTTGGTTACCTGCATATCGTCTAGAGTCTTGCTCTCATGATGCAAATGTATGCACTCAGTTTGGCTCTGTAGATACCTAGAATTTGAGCGTTTCTACAGAGGCAGGCTCGTTGGATACAGTCTGGTGTCTAGCTAATGATGTTATTAGTGTGATTAGTGCATATTAAGTGATATTAGTATATTTTAAAGAATATTAAGGCTTAAATAGGTAAACTAAGGACTATAATAGTACAATGATATAAAATAAATATCATGATTATACTTGTTTATATATTTTTATCTCTTGCAATATAGTTTCGTGCAAGTAACTAAATACTATCTCTTCTAAGTTAAGCTGAACAGATACAGACAAATAAATAAATTACTATTGCATGCACTTAGCATAGCTAAGATGAGTCTAGCTAAGAATGTGCGCTTACATTTTTGTCTATAAAAAACCAAGAGCATGCAGCAGAACGGATGTATTTTGGAACCACTCATTTGTGATGTTATTATGGAAAAAAAAAACCCCAGCAAAACAGCACAATGGCAAAGTGATCAATTGTATCATTATCTTCTTTTTCACGAAATAGAATCTTAGATAGCTGGTCAAACAATTTTCACATATAATTCTAATTTATTAGAAAAATATTTCTAACCGAATCTAAATCCAAACAAACTCTAAATTTAGACCTTCCATAACAACACATGAACTGAGTAATTTGTACCAATCATTTTCAGGTACGTTCATAGCGCGGCGGCCACGGTTCGTGCCATGCGAGTACGCCATCGCGTCACTCTCCATGGTTAGTTCCTAGTAGGTCCAGTAGCACGATTCTGCACGTTGCTGTTGTACAAGAAAGACACACAGGCAAAACGTTTCTTTTTTTCCTTTCCAAAACAAACTTAAAACAGAGCCTTAAAAAAAGAATCAAAGGCACACAACTAGAAAAGATATATCAGTGCAAAATACATTTTTTAGATAAAATAAAAGTACAACTTCTGACCTCTTGAGAGGGTATAATATAAAAAATTAAGGGTGGTGGGCACGTTCTTGGTCTGTGTCATTCTTCCTTTTCTTGAGAGATTTGTCCAGCCGCCATTTTCGGTTCTTAAAGAAAATATCTCTAAGAAAAATATAAACAAATTAAACGGATGACATGTTTGTAAATGGATTGTTGTTAAGTAGAGCTGTACTGCTAGTATGACTAATCACCATGTCAGAGGGAAACTGAGCCATCAGACAAGCAAAGTCAGCTCCAATTAGCATCAGTATGTCCTAGTACAACAACGCGTCCTCATCTGAACCCATTATTGCAACCTTTTGTCAATTTATTTTGGTTGGACGTACTACGTGGGTAGCGGCTGCGAACGAATTAAATAGAATAATGAAGTCTGAAAACAGAGAGCAAAACAAGATTAACACCAGTTTCAGGAAAACAACAAAAAGCCGTACACGCTGAAGTTTTTTAATTCATGTATGTTTATGGATTAAGATACACTACATGAAAAACAGATAAAAAGATATAAAATTAGTGACAATTCGTAATATAACCTATTACTTATGTTAAAAGTGACGGGTTCTAGTTGTGACCTGTCACTTCTAACTCGTTATCAGTGACGGATCATTCTAGTCCAGTCATAAGTGACGGATCAAGTTATGACCCGTCATCAATAACTAACTCATCGATAACCGGTCATTCTAGAGAATCACTAGTGACAGATCAAATTTTAACCCATCATTAATGACCAGTTTGATACAACAGAGAAAAGTAAGGAATTTTAATTACTCAATCGTTAGGTGTATTAGTCAATCAGTTTGATGAAACATTAGATGTATTCGCACATCAACTTATCAATTTTTTATGTAGTTGTGAGAAAAGATAATTTATCCTTCATAATTTATCAATTATAAATCTAGCTACTATTACTTAAAAATAATAACTAGTTATTAAAAATAATAACTATATGTATTTATTTGCAAACCATAAAATACGTAGTAAAGAAAATAATGCATATTCAATAATTTGCTTATATAGTAAATATATATACCATGATGCTATATTATTTTATTTTTTCTCTTAATTTCTCTCACTTCAGTAGCATTAGAATAGAAACTATTTTACATATCTGCCCAAGTTTGATGTAAGGGGTAGCAACTATAGACACAAATACGTGTTCCGAAAACGGTGCAGAAACTTATAGGGACGAGAACTTAATCTTTTAAGCCATTTTTAGCCTAAAAATTTTCGCCAGAGCCGACAAAGTCGGAAAGAAAACAGATGTAATTTTTTC
Source organism: Phragmites australis (assembly GCF_958298935.1). NCBI lineage: Eukaryota > Viridiplantae > Streptophyta > Magnoliopsida > Poales > Poaceae > Phragmites > Phragmites australis. Next base: position 46,194,003 of record NC_084921.1, on the reverse strand, counting down.
TATATATATCCGTAAAGTAAAAAAACATCAAAATCGGAATTCGTATGCAAAAGTTATGTCTGTTTTATCAAAAACACTTTGGGTCACTTATTCGAAACATTTGTTATATTACTTATTTCAATTCTGCAGCTACTTTGGGTCGAAGCGAATAGCTCAATTAAACTTTAATCCCACTCTCTAATTCCAAAACTTTAAATCGAACCATTAAAAGTGTTTTTATTCTCTTTGCGGTTAAGCTCCGAAACAACCTATAGTTTAAATCGGTAACATAGACAAGACATAGGTGACGGGTAAGATTATGACCCATCACCTATAACCTTCAGTAACAAAGTTTAAAAGAATAAAATATCCGCTTGATATCATAACAACGTGATAGTTGAGTTGGTGAGTGGGTTCACGCACCAGAGATGTGGTGGGTTCGATTCCTATGGAAATCAAAAATTGAAAATACTTTGAAAAAAGGCATGGCTTGTGGGACATATACGATTGGCTCGGGCCAAGTCAAAAAATATGTTTTTAGACTTTTTTATTTTTAAAAATATGAAAAGTTTATCAAGTCATAAGTGACAGGTTACCCATCACTTAATGATTTGTAATAAGTGACGGGTCAGAGTTACGATCCATTACTTATGAGTTTTATCAGTGATTAGTTAAGTTTTGATCTGTCACTAATTAACTAATTAATGATAAGTTCTTATCTATTATTTAGGACTAGTTATCAGTAACATTCGAAATGATAGGTGCAAAATCTATTATCTATAGTGGTTATCACTCATTATTTATAGTATTTTTCTCACATAGTGATATTAAGTAGTCTATCTAAACTCATAATTTGCACGTGCGTGCAACTGCAGCCGGCTCTCCCTCGGCCGTAACTTCGTTTGTGTACGCTGAAGAGTACAAGGTCCACGCAGACATCATGAGCACTGGGTTTGTAGCTGTTAGTAACTTGGTGTCTAGTATTTCAGTACATATTTCCGTGGATGCTATTTTTTATTATAAAAATATAATTTTCAATCTCTGCACCAATAATAAGTCAAGAGGTTTACGATACACATAATTAAATTGTTTTAAAAATATAAGCACTTAAATTCATGTTCAATAAGACTCGAATTTAAGTGATTTAGGCTGATATCATCTAATTAAATTAATTTATTTTGTGTTCCATGGTTATTCTTGGGATGTTTATTTGGCTACCCGTTACCATTGTGTACTATATTTGCTGGGGCTGCAAGATTAAGCAAAGGGTTCAATTGCAGGCGAAAAAATAGATAGCCCTTGTGATCTGAAATGTACTTTTATCATTAATGACTTTCTTTCCCATATCTCATTTCTCGATTCTTCATGCAAAGAGAAAGGTTGTGTGTTTGCGCAAGATGGTCATTTCACCTACATCCTTAGTTCTTGTGTCCAACTTTCTAGTGTTGGTTTCTTAAACATTAATTAGATATCTAGCTATTGCAAATTAAAGAGGACATAGGAGGAGATTGTTTCTTATAAAAGAAATTAACTCTTTAAACAATCCTAGACGACTGTGAAATAATTATTTGTCTTGGTAAGACTCGAGAAACTACCAATACATATGCATATATTATAAGCTTGTTTTGTAACAATAATTTTTTACTCTCTCTTCTCTTAGACATCTCTTAAGAAATAAGACATTAGGAGTGGCCTAAAATGTCATATTTTTGTGATTGGAAGGAGTATTAGAAGACAACATGAACTCGGTAATCAAACTATTTAAGAGGACAACTGGATGCACAAGAAAAATATGACAGATGTTGTCAGAATAAACTTTATCACTCCGTTCCAAAATACAAGACATATTTTATTATGGCATGGTTTTAAAAATTAGACTTTGACCAAGTGTTTTCTCACAAAATGGATCATTTATAGCTATAAAATTAACATTATGACAGTATTTTCTCATAAGAGTCTAGCTATATAATTTTTATACACTAAACATACTTGTAATTTAACATTATTGATCAAAACATACAAAGTTTGATTTTTTTAAAATAAAAATGCTCTGTATTTTTAAATGGATGGAGTAGTATGCAGTGGTAGATGATATGCCAAATTTTTTCAATGTACAGCAAGTAACAGAGCCAAATTAAGTTTTGCCACGATTTGCTGTCGTATCATGACTTTCCGATCTCATGAACAAAAAGCGGATCCGATTCAGCAATCTATGTTTGAACATGTAAAAGGAAAATTGGTAACCGATGTTTGCAAGAGTAATGTCCCCGTGTTGATCTCTGTTCAACTCCGCACACCTGTTCTGAAGGAGGGTAATAAAACACGACAGACAATATTTAAACTGAACCGCCCAGCTTTGACTTCGATGCAGGAACTCGTACGGTAGCTCGTACTTGCACACCTGGGTTATCGAAAGTGAAACGGTGGAAGATATTGGAGAGAACAGATGACGATGCGTATCACATTGACCTCATGGGACTAGATGCACATGCAATGCATGAGCATATGCATATCTAAACAAGCATGTAGACTCGTCTTCATCTTATGGATAGAGCTCATTCTACGTGATAACCTTGTGAATCAATCAGTCAATCGTACCATCTTTGGTATCATGCAATTCAAGTTGGATGATATTGTATTGTTGTACACCTACTAGCTAGCTAGCGCTGCGTAGTTGACTAGCTAACTCGACCCATGGGCTCGCGCAGTTGATCCAACATTTTTTTTGTTTCTACGACTGTAGAAAAAAGAGGAAACAGAAAGAACGAAAACACATGTCAAATTTTAATAGTACTCTTTTGATTTATACAAAAAGAAAAATTAGGGTAAAACTGTTGAGATCTCATAAATACCATTTATCCACACGTTATCTTAGTCACCAGCTTCTTTCTCAAGCTTAGGAATTATTTAGTGATCAAAGAATTCAATTATGATAGGTCCAGATTATTAAAGTTCAATTTGTTTTCAAATAAAAGAAGATGGCAGACTCTCCACTGTCACTAAGTAAAAAGAAGAATACCCCAGAAAATCTCAAGAAAACATGAAAAAACATCTAACCCCTCATTGGTAGGCCCTGATTAAGATTGATTTGCAATCAATAAATCTAAATAGACTTTGGTCTGACTTAATTGCATTGCCAACTAAGGCCCAATTACTAACAACCACCTTAAGCGAGACCCAATATGAACGTAGACTGTCGAATCGAGCTAATTTACCGACAATCGCCTTAAGCAATGGCTCAGAAGATGCAGAAAACCAGCTATGACTCATTTATCAACAACCAACTTAAGTAGTGGCCTAATAGTAGAACCATTGAGACCATGGAGATTATTTTCCTGAGTTACAAAAATATAAGAAATATATCCAATTTACTCATTCGAACTATCATATTTGTCCGGATAACCCCTGAACTTTTAAACCGTTCATTTTACTCCTCAAACTATCAATACCGTCCATTTTACCCCCCAGAGTAGTTTTTCTCGGTGGTTTTAATGACGTGGTAATCCTAGCCAGCGTGACTGGTTAGCGTGCTGATATCAGTGTTGCGCAGTAATTCGATTTTTCTTTAGAAAAACAATTCATAAAAATAGATTATTCTGAAAAATAGGTTTATGTTTAGAAAAAAACCAAAAAATATAAAATGATTTAGATAAATGTTTTAATATGTTTTAGCTCTATTTTTTGTAAATATTATTTAATGTTTTTCTAGTGTAAATATTATTCCAAAAATTTTAGAATAAATGTTTTAATTTGGAAAATAGTTTTAGAAATATAGATTAATTTTGATAAAGTTTAAAAATATTTTATTTGATAAAATAAATGCTTTTAATATGTTTTGCTGTAAATAAAATTAATTTTAATTCTAGAAAAATTAGGCTTAATTCCAGAAAAATAGTTTTCGTCATTTTTAGTCGTAGTTTTTGCGTCGTTTCTAGCCGTTTAAAATTAGTTTAGCCATACGTTTTGGACACATTTTGTGCATATTTGAGCACATTTTGGCACATTTGGATATATTTGGCCATATTTTAGTCACATTTGGGCACATTTTAACACATTTTGGTCACATTTGGGTACATTTTGGGTACATTTTTGATATATTTTTGCTAAATTTAGGCACATTTTGGGCACTTTTGGACACATTTGGGCATATTTTAGACATATTTGACCACATTTGGACAAATTTTAGTCAAATTTGGGCATATTTTGGGCACATTTGGACACATTTGGACACATTTTGAGTACATTTTGAGCACATTTGGATAAAATATGGCAAAATGTGCCCAAATATGCTCAAAATGTGCCCAAATATGCCCAAATGTGATCAAAATATGTCCAAATGTGCAAAAATATGTCTAAATATGACCAAAATATGGTCAAATATGATCAAAATATGCCCAAATGGGACCAAAATGTGGTAAATATGTCCAAAATGTACCAAAAATATGCTCAAATATGCCCAAGATATGCACAAAAGTACAGCTAAACGAATTTTAAACAGCTAGAAACGACGCGAAACTACGACTAAAAACGACGAAAACTAAGTTTCTGGATTTAAACCTAATTTTTCTAGAATTAAAACTAATTTTATATGCAACAAAACATATTAAAAGCATTTATTTTATCAAATAAAATATTTTTAAACTTTATCAGAATTAAACTATATTTTCTAAAACTATTTTCCAAATTAAAGCATTTGTTCAGACATTTTTGGAATAATTTTTACACTAGAAAAACATTAAATATTATTTACAAAAATAAAAACAAGCTAAAAACATGTTAAAACATTTATCTAAATTATTTTATATTTTTTGGATTTTTTTCTAAACATAAAACCTATTTTTTGGAATAATATATTTTCATGAATTATTTTTTTTCTAAAGAAAAATCGAATTACCGCGCAACGCTGACGTCAGTACGCTGACTAGGACTGCCACGTGGCGAAACCGCCACCACGTCATCAAAACCACCGAGAAAAACCACTCCGGTGGATAAAATAGACGGTATTGATAGTTTGGAGGAGAAAAATAGACGGTTTCAAAGTCCAGGGGTTTATCCGAACAAACATGATAGTTCGAGTGAGTAAAATAGACTTATTCCAAAATATAAAAAATAAGATATGGATTATGCCATATCACTGGGATGACAATCGGATGTGATGGGTATATATAGTGGTCACCCATACTCATATTTGTCAGTTTTTACCCTCCACGAGTAAACCCGTGAACGCCCACGTGCAAAGAACGAGCCAAAACCCGTAGCTCGCAGGTATACCTACGGGTATGACTTGGATGGGTAGCGTGTCGCGGGGCGACGCGGGGTGGCGCATCGTGGGGTGGCGCATCGCGGGTCAGGGCGATGTGTCACCGTGTGACTTAAGGTGGGTCATGCAGCGCGGCACGGGAGGAGCTGGCAGTGGTGGGGTTGGGACTGGGAGACAGCTGTGGGGCATGCTGGGAGCTTAAGAGAGGGAGCGATAGTGAGAAATTGGGAATGGGAGTATGCCGGCTGGGAAAGGATTTGAGGGTTGGGAGGATTGAGTTGGGCCCACCTGTCAAACTAGTTTACCCTTGGTAAACAGGTTTCGCGAGTATGTCTACGCTTTACCCATACTTGTACCTATCAGATAGTATTTTCTGTCCAAACATACCTATAGATACCAAACACAATCTATACCTTATCTTATTCAGATATTTACTCACGAGTAAATGATAAATTATCATCTCTAATGCAGATCATGATGAAAGAGTTAAAGAAAGTGAACAACATGTAGAGAGACAATAAAACTGAAGACAAAATAGTTTTCAATTAAAAAAATAGAAAATATGTTATGCAGTTGTGCGGACTAATGAACTAGAAAATTTAATTAGAAAAAAAATCTAGCATCCAAAAATTAAGATACCTCAGCCATCCGTAAATGTAGAAAAGTTAGAAGACGATATAAAACAATAGGTTCTTCATGATACAAATATCTTATAGAAGATTGGCAAGAAACTCCAAGGACCAAATGTTCAGATGGTCCGTATCCCAGCCCAATCCACACGTGGGTTGAATTCTCCCCCGCCCACCTACATCGTTGGGCCGGCCCATCCAAACACACGATAGCTTGAAAGCGAAACAGAGGAGAGAAACAGGGCCGGCAACGGACAAAGCATTAACGAACAAAAAACGAGGTCAGATCACATTAAAAAAAGATCCACACAAACACAACCGCGTGCACTGCTCGCTGGAACAGGAGAAGTCGTGCCGTATCCAAGACACCTGAGACACGGCCCAGTCAGAGCAGAGCACGCATGCTGCTGTTGCTAGCTACGCCAACGCAAGGCTGGCTCAACCAGCCACTCCATCCGCTGATCCACACCGACTACTATACTGCCCTCTGCAACCGATCGATCCATCGAACACATGGTGATGGTGATGGACATGGATGCCGGAGTTACAGCGCGACGTGGCCGTCCTCGCTGCCGCCTTCCGTGGACGTGTCGCTGTCGTCGGAGCAGCCGCCGTCGTGGTCGCCTTCACTGGAGGTGAGGCGCGCGAGCCAGCAGTTGCCGTGGAGATGGCCGCTGACGCAGACGTAGTACTCGAGGCGGCCGTCGTAGGCGCCCAGCCTGCGCCACGCGCTGCGGGGCACCAGCCCCGCCGCGACCATGCTCCACACGCGCGCGCCGCAGTAGGGGCAGCGCACGCGCGTGTCCAGTGCGGCCTGCCGGTCCATCAGGCAGGCCCGCGTCCGCGACCGCATGAACCCGCGGAACACGCCGCGGTAGGCGCCCACGTCGTCGTCTGCGCCGGGCACCGTGTGCTCGCAGGGGTCCGACACGTACAGCAGGTCCTCCCGGCACCGCCGCGACAGGAAGCTCCGCCCGGAGGTCTTGGAGAAGCGGGACACCCCCGTGACGTGCCCCGGCACGGCCGCCGCCGCCGCGCCGCAGCAGAAGAAGAGCAGCTTCGCCAGCGCCGGCCACCCGCCGACAATGCGCCCTGGCGGGGGTGGCCCCACCGCGGCCCCTGTGAGCGAGGCCACCATCCGCGGCGCCCGGGAGATGCAGAGCTCCCGCCACAGCACACGCTCTGCGACGGCCCGCAGCCGCCGGCTGACGCAGGCCACGGTGCACAGCGCCTTGGGGTCAAAGTTGATCAACCGGAACACCAGCGCCAGCACGTGCTCGTCGAGGATCCCCGTGTTCACGCCGCTGGTCCGCGCCACCCCAGTGGCACCATTCCGGTAGCTCGCGCTGCCAATGCCACTCCCGCCGGCGCCGCTGCTCGACGCGCCGAAGCACCGGCGCGTGTTCCGCGTGCCCTCGCTCATGACTCGGCAAGCTCGTGGGCGTTATGCCACCGTACTCAGGACTGGCAGTTCAAACTACTCGGGACTGGCACATTGCGAGCCCAAGTTGCAGCACTACCAGAAGAGCGTAGGCGATGCTTCGCGTGAACGGGGCGATGCTAGGGGGCGTGGATATATAAGCGCGCGCCGCGCCGCGACCACTTCTCGTGCTCCCCGAAAGGCGTGGTGTCGGGGCAGGGCCGGACCGGTCCCGGCCGGCGTGTCGCGGTTGCCCGTTTGACAACTGGAGCACTCCCGCTTCAAGCTAAAATTATCGTATCAGTCGCTTTCCCGCCCAAATATCTACTACCTCCGGATCAGTTTATTTATTACTGTTTTCCTGTAGCAATTTTCCGTTTTTTCTAAAAAGAATTTATAAATACTTAAAACTTTTATATTGTTAAATTTATCATGAAACAAATTTTATTACTGTTGTATAATTCCAAATATCTATAAATCCTTTTTAGAAAAAACATTGATTAAATTTGCTATACTAAAAAACAGTGAATATTAAAATGAAGCGGAAACAAGTAATCTGCTTGGAGTGCTAATTATTAGTGTTGTATAACTCCAAGTAATCTGCTTGGAGTGCTAAAAACAAGTACGCCCGATTCACGTAAGGATGGATCTCATCTGATGTGGTAGGGTGCGGTGCGGCATCTCAATCACAGTCACCTACCCCTCCCTACCCAAAGCGGGCAATGCTCAGAGCTACCTGACAAAGATCTGGCGCGCATGACGCTGCCGTTGCCATTTCTATACGCGTTCCTGCTCATTTCAGGGCGTCCATATCGCAGGACATCGCTACGGGCTCGCATTGTTTATGGTACCGCTCCTATCCGGTACCTTTCCCAATCAAGCAATACTGTCCCTCGGGGAGCTCCAAGGGGGAAGACGGAGATTCGGAGAAGGGAGGAGCAGCACACGCGCCGGGAAAGCAGGCCGTTCTTGGCGAGGGGCCGGCGCACACGTGTCCCGGGGAGAGGCCCTGCCGCGCCTGCGGGCGACGCGTGCGAGTGGCGCGGTGCCGTCGTGGGGACGCGTGCCGGGCATCCAAGGTACCAGGCGCGGCGCCCTTTTGCAGGCGTCCAGTTTCGAAAATCCTGATTACGCGCGTCCGCGAGCTAGCGACCGCAGCTTAAGTCACGCGTCACGGTTCATTAAAAAAAATTTCTCGATAGTTTTTTCTTAATTTTTTTTAAAACTTAGTTCGTTAATCATTTCAGAGTATTCTTTATTACTTATTGAATATTGCATTTTTGTATCTTCTCAGTTCTTTTTATCTCAAATCTTTTGAGGTAGAAAAGTTTTTTAAAAGTTGCTGAAGGAAAAATTTTCAATAAAGAAAAGTTTTGGACTATCAGGGAGGTCCGCGAGCTGTACTCCTAGTGCCCACATGCGGATTAGCACAAAACTTTTTCACGTATGACCGCGCACAACCAACATGCAGATTATCTTAGTGTGGCCATGTAAATTTTTTTGGAAAAACTTCCGAGCAAACTTTTCTCGATAACTTTTTTCCAAAGCTTTTTTAGCTAAACTTTTCTAGTGTAATTTTTTTGACAAAACTTTTAGTATAAATTTTCTAGAAAATTTTTTCCGAAAAAGAAGAGCGGACGGTTGTCGGAGACGGCAGCACGCTAATTAGCGGTGTCCGTCCAGTTTTTCTTTTATCGTCACTCCATTTTCCCGGGTTCAGGGCTTTTCCCGGTGCGTCGGGTGCCGGGTGCCGAGAGCGACGCGTGGCGAAGCCCGTTCTCCGCCCGGCTCCCGTGGCTCGAAAATATCTGGCCGGATACGCGTCAGTGCACTCTTGCCCGGTGCGCACGTGTCAGCGCCAGGTAGAGCTCGTGCGGGGCTTGGTCGGCGCGGATAGCTCGTTCCGGATACGCTTGGCGGCTTGGTCTGATCTGATCAGTTCGGTTCAATCCACCATCGTGTTGCGCTTTCATCCTTTTTCTGGTTCACTCTTGCCTGGCAGCCTAAACGCGCACAGTTGTTGGCGACGGTTTGTCAGAAAAGCTCGAGAGACTAAGTAGACGAAATGGCCAAGAGTAGCAGTGATTGATGTATGGGATGGGAAATATCTAGTGTTGGTATCATGGTGACCTCATGCTGGCACGCGTGTATGGGCACTTTAGGTTGACATGTTGCCATCACCACAATCCATATCCGCCAAAAGCGATGGCGAGCACGCGCACGGTGGATCGACCGGAATAGAAAATTCGCCTCCCCACCCCGTCTCACCTACCCCCAGCCTCCCGCCGTTCTGCCTGCCGAGGATCTAATTCGCCCCGCCCAACGCCCTAATCTCTAGCTCGAATGGCCGCGGAGGCCCAGGCCGAGGGCCCCGCGCCTCCTCCGCCCCCCGCGCCAGCGGCCTGCCGCGCATCTCCCGAGAAGCGCGCGCTTTCGGGGGACGGCGGGGAAAAGGAGCGGCGGCGGCCCGAGCCGAAGCGACGCCGCGCGTGCGTCGCCGCGCTCGACAGCGTCCCCTGCGCCGCCGCGGAGGAGGAGGTGGGCGGGCCTGGCTCGGGCTCTGACGCGGGCGCCGCGTCCTTCTCGTTCCCGCACGCGCGGGGCGGGTTCGTGGCCATGGAGACGACGCCCAAGTTCGGGTCCTTCAACCAGCCGAGGGCAGCCGAGGGGGCGGCCCTCGACCTGAAGCCTGCGCAACCCGACGGCGGCGGGGAGCCGGACGACGAAGTCCCCGACCCCGCGGCTTCGGCTCCTGGTCGTGGCGCGGAGGGGCAGGGCAAAGATGAGAAGTCGCAGTTGGTGGGCGTCGAGGTCGATGGGCAGGGCCAGACATAAACGATGACTTGGTTTTGACCTTTGACCAACCATAGAAGTTGCTTGCTACTCCTAGTCCTCGGTTGCTTTGCTTGTCAGTGTTACCTTGGCTGGCGTCGATGCTGTTGTGCATGAGCACTGCTGCTGTTTTGGAATCACGTGTACTTACATTGTTAACAATTCAGGAATGCAAGCCAATTTGTTTGTTTGATATTGATGCTCCTAGTTGCACCCAAATAACTTCACTTCACCGGGAGCAATTCGTTGAACTCTTTCTGTTGATTGAGAATCTTTGGTGCTATACTGAACATAATACCCTTTTATGGGATCAGATTGTCTTATGAGCAAAGTAGGCTATACTGTAAGAGTGAATTCTTTTCTCCTAACACACAGTAAATGCATAATTACAAGATTGAGCATCAAATGCAGAACCTGATTCAAATCACTCGTCCTCATCGCCAGTCCTTGAAGCAAGCCTCTGCACGAACAGACATTAACATTTCAAAACGACGGTTCCAATTTGTTAATAGTTACAACTACACTCATCACTTCAGCTTTGTTGTGTGTCGGGCAATTCAACAACGAATCCTTCTTGACTGCACAGAAGTTGAAATGATGTGGAATAGAACAACCAGCATACGTGACACATGCTTTCCGAGAAGGATTCTCGCAAATCTGATAAGATCATCGTAGTATATGTACTAATAGAAATGTAAGATGAAAAAGCCTGTGCGATGATAATGCAGTAGATGACTATGAAGAGGATGTAGAGAAAATATATTATGATGATGTAGAGGAAGCAGATCGTGAACAGTCGTGCTGAGTATTTTTTAAAAACATTATTCACTCTCTCTCAGTGCAGGATCCAAGAGTGACGGGTTTTGTAGACCTGCTCTCCCGTTCTCTTTCGTTTGTCGGTGCACGTCAATGTAGCGGGATGGAGTAGACTACGTGTGACGGCGTAACAGAGAGAAAATAGGTAAAATTCTAATTGCGTATATGTTTTGTGGTGACAACTGATAGATGTATATAGAGAGAATTGCACCGTTGAGAAACACCACGATCATGCTCGGTTATGCGTCACGATTTTCATATATATATAGGCGTGTTTGTTTGCCCACGCAGGAAAAAGAACAAAACTGTAAAAGGAGATTGCACCCGCGTAAGTTACTAAATCCGATTTCAACAGATCATTTACACACGTGACATACGCTCACTCTCACGGACCTGAGCGTATATATTCTTCTAATACTCGCATCTATACATGCTAAATAGGTAAAAGAGAGAATTCCTTTTAAGTTAGTCGTCATTTACTTCCACAAGTAATATGTGACTAAAAGATACACTTCACCTTCACTTAGTTGAGTCTATAAAATTTATTTAGAATTCTAAATATATTGAGCTAAGCCTATATATATATAAAATCCTTGTAAGCATCATCATCGTACACGAATGGAGGCGTGTCTGGGGAACCAATTCCAACAATGCAGGAGACATACAAGGTTTGTTGTCACAGTTAGACAATGCTGATACCGGTACGGTTTCAAACGCCCAGATAAGAACCAGACAGAGAGATCCGTTCTCCCTGATCCGTTATGGTAGATGCTAAGATGCATAGCATACAGTATCAAATATGGCATATGCTAATTGACAGACATAATGGCTAATGAACAGCTTTTTGGCCGATCCTGTATTGACAACTCTATGATGCATTCGGCGTGTTTAATTTCATTCGACGTAAAATTCATAACTGGTGCTCTCCGGACACTCCCTTGGTGCTAACTAAATGAGGTGAATAGTTATTTAAACAAATTTCTTATAAAATCCCATATCAAAAGAGATAGCGAAAGAAATCAATCAATTTAAGGAAAAACTTCTGACACAAAAGAACTAGCTACCAGAAAAAAAGATTCTTCTTGTTAACGGATCCAGAAAGTTGGGATCCTTCAAGACCAACTCATATAAGAAGATTAGCCTCTTGCAAGACACAAAAGGAGCAGCTCTAAAGAAAAACAGAATCAACAAAAGAAATACTAAAAACTTGCACCAAAACACGGGAGCCAAAAATAGGAGACTAGAATAAGATGAACTTAAGCATGTGCAAAAATACTCCCTTCATTAAACTCAGAGGAACGTCCTCTTTTGACGGATTACAATGTATTTTTCTCAAAAATCTCTCATCTAAACACATGCTAAGCACTACTTTCTTTCTCTCCACACAATATAAGTGGAAGGCTTCAAAACTCTCCAAAAACTCTCAAATGCTCAAGTGTTTCTATCAGTCATACCCCTCTATTTATTGACCTTAAGCAATCATGTCTTTAAACTATCCTTCACTTACAATGCACTCTCACCTACCATCGGGTAGTTTCGTTTGGATTTTTCTCCGTCCATCGGATGGTCGTCGTAACTTCATAACTTAGCTTTGTCTCGATGTAAGTTTCATGATGATGCCATATGCACTACATCATCCCGTGGTTTTAGCGGTCAAACCGGGAAACAATCTTACACGCTTCTCAAAGCATGACTCACAGTCACTTGCTTACACCTTAAGCAAGTCTTCTGATGGCATCACGTGTCATTCGTCTTGCAATTTTGACCACCGGTAAGTCTCTCTCACTTCTGATCCCTCGAACCGTATTGTCACTTACACTGGTATCCCTTTTATTTGACTTTGTCAACACACCATCTCTATCCTCTATCTCATGCTTTGCTTGACCTCTATGTGTACAACTAGAATCACCCTTGACTCCGTCTGACTCCCTCGATCGTTTGGCACCAAGCTCCCCGATCTCCCCACCGTCGACCGTCAAGTTGCATCTATCACCTACACACCATAAGAAAAATAAACATGTATCTCCAACGCCTTCCAACTCCATCACAAGTTAGTCAAAGACAAAAATCACTGTAGAAAATCATATCTCACTGAAATCATGAACGTCGGATGATCCGGTGTTTACTCATCCTGGGCGCTGGACCATCCGACGCGTTCACCTCCAGGCTGCCTGAAATTTTCTTTGCAAAAATAGTCTGGCATGCATCATGCCCATCGCTGGACCATCCGGCGTATTCATTATTACCAGAACCTGTTTTGCACCCTCTCTGAAAAAATTACTCTAACAAAACATCCGACGTACATATTGCCCAGCGCCAAACCATCCGGTATATACAAGTTTGCTAAGGCAGTTTGCAACCTCTATAAGAAAAGCTCTGGCGTATAATGATGCCCAACCTCAAAATATCCGATGTGTACTTTAATTTTTGCTTCTTCATTGAAATGCTCTAGCGTGTACTACATATGAACGCCGGATCAACTGATGAGTTCATTGTCTTTAACGCCGGATCATCCGGCATGTACAATTTTTCTAGACTCAGTCAAAAAACACTAACTTTATTTTCTCTATAACTTTGATTGGTTATGATCATAATTACAGTATACATACACGCTCATATAATCCAAAATCATCAAACCAAATCAACACACTTGTCAATCACTTGTCACATATAAATTAAGATATATTACAACTTGATTTCTCAAAATCCCAGGCAAAATGATACTATGACGGAAATCAGCAGCAATGCACTATGTTTGAGAACATTTGTACTTATGAACAAACGGATTCTTCACAGAGCTTAATAGAGATAATCCTTACAACCTGACATAAAACAGCATTGTAATCTCCCTGGTAAGCTGCAATAATTCGTTTCTTCAACCTCTTATGTGATGGCAACACCTCGAAAGCTGGAGGCTCTGGAAAAAGGAAATGGAAGCACAAGCACCACTTTAACTGAAGTCGTTAAACTTTTAGATACTAAAACAAAATAACTTATATTGGGATCTGTATTTTTTCCCCCTTTGCATGTGTGGCTAAAAGTGGTACATCTAGGACACAAAGTGCTTCTTGTCAGGAAATCAACAACAGATAATCCAAAAGAACATGTATACGCTGTGTACAATTTGGCTATTACTTTGGCTTACAACCATCATGTGCGTCTTTTGTTTATGGGATGTTTTATCTTCAGGAAAAGGAACATGAAACTGAAACAAGAGGAATTGACAAAGGAGAATTAAAGAAGGTGCCTCACATAATTTTACAAGTGGTAGTAAGAACGGCTCATGACCAAAATCAAGGAAAAAGGACAAGAATAGTCACTAGATCCACTCAACACTCAAACTCCTCCATATAATAAGAAGGGAGATCAATATGTTAATTGTGTGGTAAGGATTAGTAGTCACATTTCTGTATCTTTCACTTCTACCCACTTAAGCTGGTGGATTAAGTATTTCTATATAACCTTCCTGAATTTTTGCATTTTCCTTGTGATTGCACATGTTCTATTTACTTGGTGTTGTTCTAACTTGCATAACCATACTAAAAATATCTTACTGAAATATTACTAAGAATGCTATCTAGACAACCAATATATCAAAAAAAAAACTATAATTTGAATTTACTTAACGAACACCTTAAAAATAATCTCCTTACGATGTAGATTCTCTCTCTGTATATATTTTGTTACGCACTATCGACTTCATGTTTGATTAACACTGTAAATTTTCTATTGCAGGAAAGGACCAAGAAGACACTCATATATGTACACCATATGGATGGTAGATTACCACTTTTTGTTGATGCAAATATGTTCAATAGAGCAAAACAATTTCTAGAGTTCTCTCACATGTGCATGAGTCAAGATATTAGTTAGGAAGCTATTAGAACTATTTTTGCCATGGTAAATTAGAATTGCCTAGATGAAGATATTTCACATGAACATTCTAGGTCCTTGATATTTGTAGCATGATACGACTAGGATTATGCCAAGTGTCATTCATCCAATAGTTTTGAGTGTCTTTATAAGGAGTGTGCAACCCCTTGCCATGCCATACTAAAGGAGCAGGTAGATGAGAGCAAGATAGTGCTAGGCATAGAAATAAGGGTGAGAGTTAGGATAGTTATCTAAGAGAGTTGTGTAGGCTTATGTGTAACAATTGTGTTACTGTAATAAAGAGCACTTTTTTTGTAATCATGCATATCATTGATGAAATTAATTGAGAATGATTTTGGTGTTTGTTGGAAAATTTCATATTTATATTTGGTTGTAGAGTCTTGGACAATGAGATATCCTTTTATTCTCATGGCCTATCACATACTTGATTTGTACCTGAAGCTTCTTTGGGGGATGTGAAAGGTTAGTGCATCATCGATGTCTTTATTATTAGTTTCTATCTTCTTATAGAAATCTTACATTACTAAAATAAAATTGCAGGAACCAATCTTTGAATAAGTTTGTTCATAGTGGCATTCAATTTGTTTGTACAATTTCTATACCCAATCCATATGTATAAAATAAGACTCATAATGTTGAAAATCTAAATGTCGCGGGTTGCGGACTAGCAAAAAACATTGACGATATCTTTGTGGAAGTGCATCTTAAGATGCAGACTTGGGCTGGTGTTATCAAGATAAGGGATTTCAAGGTGCATTATGGCAATGGTAAGATGCAGACTTTTGTTGGATATTATTCATTAGGTATGAGTTGAACCACATGCGTTGTAATGTTTTCTATTTTCTATTTTTTTTCATTTTATTTTGGCATTAGAAACAAAAAAATAGACACGGTTCAAGATAGTTTAAGATAATTATGAATTATAACCATTAGCACAGTGACACTTATTTTGTAAGTTATTTCTTATGGCTGAAACACAACTTGAGTGCTACAATACATGTGACATCTAGGGTGCAACATTATATTTCAAACAAAACATTATATTGTTCATACATTATCTGAAACTTTGACTTTGATAACCAATATAAGAAGACAGAGATCAAAAAATTGTTCAGCTCTTGAGACAACTCAAAGTGATGCTTTCCTAGATAGACTACATTAGTGATGTAATACAGTAATGAAATCTATTATTGACAATCCTGCTACTCTTAATTGCCACCGGACAAGTGGATGGACTACTCAAGCATCTCAAACTCATTCGCTGCTTCTACCTAAGTTGCAATATTATTTCTCCTGCTAGAGGCAAAAACAAATAGAAAACATCCCTAGTCATGTTCTACAATATGTGAATGTTGTAGAACACTAAATTTTCTTCATGTCATACAATGCTAGCTTACTTCTTTTTGAAGGATGGAACTTGTGTTTGTCCCTTAGTACCCGTACAAAATACAAATGGCAACATCATATGAACCATCTAAAGGTGCAATGTTGTTTGCAGGCAATATTGACAGATATGATTAATGCAAAACCCAGTATGACCTACCAGTTTGTTCAAAGAAACCCACTTTTTTGAGAGATGAAAAATGATGTATGAATAACTAAAAGGAAAAGCAACAAATAAGAACAAAAATGGCAACGCAATTCACACCAATTCCAATCAGTTCAACAGATGAACAAGAGATAAACTTGTAGCCAAATCATTTGAGACATATTCAGAAGATATAAATGATTTGGAGGGGAATTTAGGACGGGAAAAGCACATAATTGGACATAGGCACCAAGAATTCAGAGGGAGATCACATCATTAGAGTTTGGAGTAGGGATAGCAGTGGGGAAGAGGAGGGGCTAGGCAATCGTATGTATGTTGTTCCCCTTGTTCGGTGCTAGTGGTTTGTTTATGTATAGTCCTCCGTATTCGACTGGCCTAGATCCAGCCCATCATCCAGCCTAGAAGTCCAACACATGGTCAAGCTTATGACACAACAAAAAGGTTGAAAAGCTATTTAATATCTAAAGGTAAAAGATACCAGCGTGAAGGGACATCAAGTTTTATGTTTTACCAGAGCAAACCAACTAGTGGGGATCTAAGATGCATTTGAAAAAGATTATAGTAGCAGTTATAGTAGATAGGTCACTGAATGGACAGACGTATCTTGACTATTTTAAATGGCCGATTCTACATCCAACCCCTCCTCCCACCTCCTCATGTAAAAAATTACACTCCAATATGTGGAACATTCATCATCTCCACGGATCACTAATTCCAAATCTGGCTGACTCAAATATGCATAGCAGAAAGTTATGACCATATTAGAAAGCAAATTTCCGGCGCAACGCACATCACATGTTTCATGGTCATGTTCATACCTACATAATTAACCATACCTGCATAAATTTTTTTAATTAAATTTTCAAAAACCACATGTTTCATGGTCATGTTCATGGAAATGATGGGTTTCTTGACTAGTAAAGTGGAAGATCAAACATGAAACAGATAACTTTGGATTCTCAATGACAATGCTGTGGCAGCCTGGACCAATCACAGATGGGCAAAGCCATGACCTTTAGAGTTTTAAGATGTCGGTTCAACAGTAATCGGTACTGAAGATGTATCAGTGTCGATTCTTAAACTCCCGCACGCGAACAACAGCTGAGGAGATAAAAACTGGTACTGATAGTCACTATCAGTGGAGGACCAAGATACTATCGACCTACATGCAACTGTACCAGCTACAATATAACTTCTCATCACTTCAACCTAAAAACATACTACATAAAAACATACTGCATGATTAAGTCTTCACTTAGTCATCCTAGAAACTCGGACAACGCTATATTCTCGTGATGTAACATTAGAACGCAGCAAACAAGACAGTGAGATAAATAGTAAAGCAATGTATGTATGACAGTATGGCATAAGGCAAAGAATCTAAATCAACAGAGCAACATATGTACATTAGCTATTTAGAGCGAACCGAACCAAAAATTTACTTGTCCTTCAAAATCATATCACCTAACTTGGGAGCATTTATATTCGATTGCAAGCAAGACAGACAAACAAAGCAGCAGTCCTATATAAGCCAATAAACAGGGATGGTATATGAACATTGTGAGCTTATAATTACCTAGTGGGTAGTGTAGGTATTTGGAGAAGTCACTGGGGAGCATGGGTGCATTACAGAAGATGATATCATCTCTTGTATCAAGAACCCTGTTACAGCAGAAGTGTTCATTAATGTATTGAACACATGATTGAAATGCTACATGCTCCATGTCAACCATGATTATCCACACATCCCACCATATACTTGTTCCCTCAACATGCAACACAGGACATTTGGATCATTCTTGGTCACAACAGGGAACTCCAGTGGGTGGTGCGGTAAACCTTGAGCCTGGTAGCCATGTTGTGCCTAGAGGTCATTGAGGTTGATCAAACAATGCATCTCCGAGATGAAGTTATTGTATGTCATCTTCAAAGTTCAGATTGTGATCGTCAAGCCACTTGTTTGATCATCTTCAGAGTCCAAATTGTGATCATCAAGCCACTTGTTTGGCAAGGGCCTTCAATCTCCTGCCAGTCGTTGTCGATGTGAAATAAATGCATGATACCTTGGCTGACAGACACGCTTCAGAATGTCTCAGGGCAACCCCTCTCGAGCCGTACCTCATCAAGGTACTGCTTGCCAGGGAATGGTTCGTAACAGAGCACGGGTGAGTTCTCATTGGAGAAGTCACAGAACAGGACGCCGCTATAGTAGAGGAAAACAGCCAGTGAAGGGGAGCACCCTGTGGCAGCACCAGAGGATGGGGAACTCACCGTGGTCCCGTGGCTGTGAAGCATGCATCTCGTTGAACGTCCATTCCCCCTTCCTGAAGACGCAGAGAACGGTGATCACCAGCGACGGCTTGATGTAGTCGTAGCCCACGTCGCCTGGGGCGCCACTAGTCTTCCAGGACATGAGGAGGTCGGCCACCACGTACTCATCTTGGTCGTTGTTGCGGCAAAGGATCACAGTGTTGGTGTCCACCATCAAGAACCTTCCACTGGCGGCCAAGCCCTGCGCCCCTCCTTGGTGCACGTGGGGAGCCACCGTGGCAAGGGCAGAGACAAGGTGCCAGCCGTGTAGACAAACATATCGGGGGTGCTGTAGAAGTACGACTGGTTGTCGAGATCGATGCGGAGAAGGACGAGGTTCTTGTGGGCGGACATGATGATCAAAATTGCGGGCAACTCGTGTTCGTACTTGGGTATCCGTACGTCCAATGGAGTTCGAGGTAGGAGACACTCGGCGAAGGCTTCAGGGTGAAGGAGAAGTAGCCGGACCAGTCGCTGGTTGTATCAATTGCGACGTCAGTGGCGTCGTTTTCCATGGCCGCAGCGGCGGCGGCGGCGGGGGTTGGAGTAGCAGTGGGCGCGATCGAGCCGCTCTAGGAGCACCCAGTCGGGAACTTGACGGCCGTCTTTGGCTCTGGCGATCCGTGGATCACGGCGGCCATCACGCTCTTCTTGACTTGGGATCAAGATTGCGACCAAAGCCAAGCAGGCGGATGCGCACATGTAGCCCAAAATATATTACCCTTACCCGTCTCCTAAATTTCAGATGCCTCGACTTCCCAACGCGGTTGATCGGATGGGGTTGGATTTGGTGGTGGGGGGCTTCCTTCTTCGCCTGATTTACAAGAGGTCATCGAAAAGGAGACCCACCTAGCAGATTAGATGGGTGTAGGGGCAGAACAGCGAGGCAGGGATATGCCGCCGGCCATAGGCAATGGAGGACGACCGGTTGGCGGTGCCAGGGTAAGGGTGAGCAGAGATGGTTTGGCAAAGCCGGGTTAGCGCAGTGGCGAGTGACACCGGTGGAGACAGATGGAGATGGGCAGGGCGGGAGAGAGAGTGGTGCTGTCGATGGAGAGAAGAAGAACAATGCGCAGGCGAGAGGAGGAAGAAATAACCACGTCCATCGAAGTAAAATCCGATGGCTGAAGAGCGTCGATTGAATCAAATTGTTTTTTTTTTCAAACACCTAAGGGATAACACGACCTAATATATTAACGCTACTTAAGTAGGGGCTTCTTAATAGTATAGCTTTCTCTCTGTCTAAAAAAAGTACATGTTTTCTTTGGAATCTAGGGTTTTTAAAATACAATAACAACGGAAGACATAGGATTAAAATGTCATGTCACTTGAACACGGGAAAGTTTGAAAAATAACGTTTTAGATGCAACACGGAAAATAACGTTTTAGATGCAACACGAAAAAACACATGATTTGCAAGGCACAAAGGAAGAAAATCATGAGATTGAACCTCATGTTTAGATTCCTTCAAAATTCCTTTGAATGAGTCTTCTGTTGGATAACATTTCAAAGGAATTGTTGGATAGCATTATTTTGTTTCAAAGGGCCTCATAGAAAAATTTTCTATAAACAGTCAATCATCCAAAATTCTTGTACTTTTATCCTATTTCAACGGGAGGCCTAGGAAAATTTTCAGTTTTTCCTTCTCCATTACTAAATTACGAACACGTCACGTGCCACTATACACTATTCCACCATTCCACCGAGAGGCGGTTCGCTAGCTTGTTACAAGCAATAGTACTACACTGCTCCTTGATGGTTATATTGCTTTGTTTCATTGTTTGTCTGCTGTTTTGTAATCACGTGTACTTGTATTGTTGATAAGGAATGCAAGTCATTTTGTTTGTTTGATCCTACTACCTCTACCGAAGAAATTTCATTTGAAGCCATTCTTTTAAATCTGTCTGTTGACCAAAATCAAAAATTGCTATACTGAAAATGATCCATTTACGGAATCAGAGCCTTATGGACAAAATTCGACAGTACAAGTTCTTCTTTCCTAAGATGGCGATACATTGACCACAGCCTGTATAATCACAAAACTGAGATATAGAACCTGACTCAAATCAGTCAGCAACCGAGGCTCGTAAATCTTCTCTGCTAAACGTGCCTTTTGATGAGATTGGTTCCCCGTACCACTCGTTCTCATTCCGAGTAAGGAAGTAAGCCTCTGCGCAGAAAAGACATGAAGCCTTCAAAATGGCAGGTTCAACACTTGTGTGTTCAGCAATTCAACAATTCGTCTTTACTGTACAGAACTGATAAACAGTAGATGTTCTGGAATAGAACAACCAGCATACCTGACACAAAAACATCCTTGTAGTCCTCATCGTCGTACACAAATGAAGGCGGATCTGGGGAACCAACGCCAACTATTGTGCTTCCACTGCACGAGACAAAAAAAAAAAAAGGTTCATTGTCGCAATTAGACTATCGCTAGAAGCAAGATTCCAAAAATTCACACATGATTCCCTCTGGTAGGCACATCACGCATAGCATAGAGTCTCACACATCAAATATGGCATACGGTGTAAGCACTAACATTGTAAGAATGGCTAATTAAGAGCATTTTGGTAGCTCCCACATTTACAGCCATACAGCTAAACTTTCATAACTTGAGCTCTCCAGACACTTTACTAATTTCTAATCACATCCAATGCAACACTTTACTAATTTCTAATCACATCCAATGCGAAAGATCTACGGTGAGAATCAGAACTATGCCTGATAGCATGGCTGCGTGCAAACACTCTTCAAAGAGCTTAATAGAATAAGCCTCCTTACCTTCCTGACATAAAAACCGCACTATAATCTCCACGGTTAGCTGCAATAATCCGTTTCTTCACCTTCTTAAGTGATGGCAACACCTCAAAGGCTGGAGGCTCTGGAAAAGGAAAACGGAATCATATGCGCCACTTTAAAAAAAAATCGAACGGTGCGCACCACTTTAACTAAATGTTATTAACCAAAAGTACAAAAGCAAAGAAAATATTTGAGATAGGATACGTGAGTATCATATAAAAATGTATTGCAATCCCACTGCATACCTAGGTCATTTACACAGACATCTTGTGATATCCCATTTTGGGTGATTTCTTTGAGCAAAGTCAAGGGATCAGCTCGACTAGTTTGTTCCAACCTGAATCTCTGTGTACAAGAAGCTTGTTAGGAAAACCACGTGTTTTGCATTAAGGAAGTTAGTATTGACTAATTACCTTGTAAACTTCAGTGGTTGAGCATGCTTCAGGTGGCTTTATAAGAACCATTGGTAAATTTTCCGGCAAGGGATTTGGGATATCTTGGATGATCTGCATTTACATTTTAAGCTACATATTATGATCAGCCACTTCTGCAGAAAGGTAAACATTGCTCATGGATATACATATCCATGTCAAAGCTAGTTTGAATTAGTAACTAACACAGGTAGCTTCGCAAACAAACCACTTTCTTAAGAAGAGGCTATAAACTAGAAAGTTGGTCAAAGTTGAACAGGGTGAGCTAAACTGCAACAGCATAATCAGCTAAATTAACTTCATTCTGTGGCGAAGAATGATATATAATTATAGATGTACTTGTAGACAATTTCAAAGAATGGCCAGTTAATCTGAAAAGATATTGCCATAGAACATTGAACGACAGATATGTACTAATCAATATTTTGTGACCAAGTATTTGTTGCACATAATCTGATAAAATATTTTCAACATGGAGCTTACAGATAAAAATATGGAGCAAACTAAAAGTAAGAACTGAGACATTGACTCGAACTACAGTACTTTCCGAAGACCCAAATTGTACTACCCAAGTTATGATACAGAACTGACAGGTCAATATCACAGAGAGCATCACTCAATCTGTAGCAACCTGATTTACAAAGGGTTTCATAGGCCATTCATACCTTAATGGAAATGTATCACAAGACAGAGGAACTAAACTTGGAAGACCTAACATGTATTACCAAGAAAGAATTTTTTTCGGGACTACTGAGATGCAGTGCACGATATACCTCTCCTCTGCCAGTACAATATGCCACTCCTCGTGAAAAGAAAAAGGGGATATCTGATCCGATCTCACCAGACCACTCTTGGAGATCCTTTTCTGAAGCAATGCAGCCACTAAACTGGTTCGCAGCCCATAGTGCAGTTGCAGCATTACTGCTTCCACCACCGAGACCAGCACCAGTTGGGACCTTCTTATCAAGATGTATCTACATTTGAATGAAGATGACAGTAAAAGTAGTACCCAACTTAGCAATCATATAACAATGAACAGAAAACAAACTTTGATCGTTTAATGTCAAAAGAATGCACAATTCCTAAGAAAGGTTGTGAAATTGACATTACCCAAAAATAGTTATCAGTCCCAGTTTTCTTTCGGTAAAGGTTGAGTGCCTTGATGATCTGCAGATTCATGAAATAGAAAAGTAAATTTAGGGAAGCTTAAAATATCAAGCGTGCAATCATTAGTAAGATGACAAAATATCTATAGCCAACATACCAAATTGCTTTCATCAACTGGGACACCTGCAACATTAGTTGACAAGCGATCTTTGCTCTTACTTGGTGACAATGAGAATTTGATTGTATCCCCCAAACTTATCACCTGGAGGTTCATTAAAAGAACTAGTAACACAGATGATATTACTTGGCTGTCCAAAGCATGTGTCATTAAGTAAGACCTGATCTTACGTCCAACATAATAGTCTATTGCAACTGTAATTTGCCACTTGGACCAGTATGTCTAAATATACACAAGTTAAACTTAGCCACAACCTCAGAACAAACAACAAAAATATGGAAGAATGCATTTTCTTTAGCGACGGTCTTGCAAAGAGAAGGGTCAGAGACTCAGAGCTACATGAAAGTTGAGTTGGTTGTAACATGCACAAATGTAACAACTTCCTTTGCAAAACATTCCTGTACATTATTTCCATGGTGTTTTTTTGCTGTCAATTATAGTATTATGTGTATTCTATCCTTCGTCCTTTGGTTTGTTGAAGCACATAGGTTCCTGCACACTATATATATTCTCCTGCTTGGACATAATAAATGCATCCTTTCTACCCAAAAGCTCTAGAATCTTTCTTTTTCTTAACTAGTACAACTCCATGAATTTGCTTGAATGACATGCAAATCGACGAAGCACAATTTTTATATAACATTCATGCAGGAAAAACCAAAGCACGCATAAAAAAACTCACATGAAACAGAGAAGCCAGGTCATGGAACCCATCTGGTCTCTTCCCGGTTATCCTCAAGAACACATTAACCTGAATTGCAAACATATATGTGAGCCCTAACCTGAATTTCGCAAACATATATATAAGTCTTAACCCAAAGCACAAAAGAAGCAACCAAAAACATTTTCAATACTTATCACAAACGAAATAGTTACATACTTTGCATGGTGAGAATAGGTTGAGCCGTGTCATCCCAGCATTCTTGTCAATTTGATCCGCTAGCTGGTTAAGCTTTGCTTGTGGGTCGTACGAGACCTAAAACATACACAACCATGATAGTAAGAAATTTGCAATAGATTTTCTTGATTTCCCTGGTCAACAGAAGAATTTTCATGACTCAATCAAAAACAATCATGCGAATGACTTTGACTAAACATTCATGCCAGAATTTATGGACAATGATGGTAGAAACTAGGAATAGAAACAAAGGTGAACAAGTGCTTAAATCATTAATGAAGCCCTTTCCGACCAACGGAAAGTAAAATGTAGAAATCAGAGGCAGAGTATAGTAACAAAATCACGCGGGGCTTATTTCTTTAAAGTTTGGATTGTTTATTATGATGGAACTTTCATGAATGAATTTTCGTATAATATTGGCTTACCTGCAAAAAAAGAAAAAATCCAGGGCCTAAAAGAACCTAGTAACAAGTTTGGATGCCTTACATGAACACAGTAAACTAAGAAAAGAGATATCAAAGCACATTTTGGTACAATTTAAAGCCTAAATACGCTTCATGGTGAAAAGAAGTGTCACCATGAGAATGTGCGAATAGCATGGTGGTAAGACCTCTAAGTGTGAGGCTACCAACGAGGACTTGAACCTTAGTTCTCGCGAAAAAAAGGCATCTCACTGTGTGTTCCTCGTGGACGTGGCGCGGTCACTCAGTGACAGCATGCGGATTGTAGCCGGTTTTTGGGACTTTTCACGATCTTAATGCAATACCTTTGCGATATCTCTCCCTCCTGTCGAGTTCTTTTAAGAAGCGTCACCGTAGGAGACGTTTCCCAGCGTGCGTAATTGCTTTCCCAGTCCACGTAGTTATCCAAGTGCTCCAGTTCCCATCTAATGGAAAGAAAGCTCTCTGCTGCGATGCGATGGATGCGACGCGGAAGAGATGAGACGCCGACCTTGGCAAGAGGCGACGTCGGCTTCGCCGCGAGGGCGGTGTCGGTAACAGAGAGCGACAGGAGCGGCTGGACTGGATGGAACTAGAGCTCGGCCGTTTCTCATTTACGCATTCGTACGAACCGAAACGGGCGAACAGTGCTCTGAATCCAACGTTTTCCCTCCATTTCTTCCGCAATCCGAACAAATTTTCCTCAATTTCTCTAGCAATAAGAACAACCCGAACAAATTTCCCAATTCCTGCAATATAATTAGGGGTTTAGCTAGGCGCTTACCTCCACTTGCCTTCTCCCCGGCTCGAACGACGCAGTGACCCTCAGACAGAGGCCCCGACGGCCCCTGACGCTCAAGCTCGGCCTCACACCGGGAGAAGCCGACGCCGGCGGTCGGCCCTGGAACCTGGGCGCGGCCGGGCTGGCGCGATGGGACGACGAGTAGAGGCTCTGGGACAGGAGGTGCGCGGAGCAAGCCATGGCTGCAGCAGCTGCTGCTCCCGCTTGGAGTCAGAGCAGATATGACAATTGGTTGGGCGCCCGGTTCGAGTCGGAGATGACGGTTTTGGGTGGCTGCTGTGGTCAAGACGTCCTCCTCCTCATCGGCATGTGCTTGGAACTTGGAAATTTCGCTCGTCCGCCAAGGCCAAAATGGACGCCGAAATGCTGTGCCTTCTCCGGTTCTCCCCCCTCGTGTCAGGACTCGTGCAAGAAGCCACACGGGAAGAATCTAGTGCGGTTCGCCAATCTGGTCAAACATATGGTCCTCGTTTTCTAACAGGAAATTTGGAATGTTTAATATGGGAAATTGTTGACACGAATACGTGCCATACCGAACACTAAGCACCTCCCGGACAATCTGCAGCGGCACATGCAAGATGTGCGGCAACAAATATAACTATTACGCTTTCGTAGCAACGAGATCAATTTACGAACAAATTGGCAAATGATAACTAACCCGATAAACGGCATCTTGAAAACCCAGCCTGACACTGCAACGACGGATCTTCATCAGCAAACGCATCCGAGAGGGACTTGTCGGGGCACGATCAGTCAGTGGCTTGCCCTTGATCCTGGAGATCAGGAGCGTCAGCAATGAAGTTTGAAAAAGTAGAGTAAATAAGAGGAAAAGTAAAATAACATAATAATAGGGACAACTTGAACTTAGCCTGGATCAACAAAGACTCCTCTTTTCCTGAAACCAAGTCGATCTCTTGCTATCTGTTCCGTCAATTTTGCCAAAACCGTAGATAACTTCTTGTTTGATTATAGAAATCACATCTCTATCTCTAACTTCCAACCGAACACATGTATTCTATTTTCCATTACCTATCATATCTCTAGTCTGACAGTTCAATTACCGGCAGCCAGGCAAAACAAGATTGATCCAGTGCGGCAGCCCGACCAGTCACTCGGAAGCCAGACCACAACACCCACAACCCTTAACCACGGCACCCGACCAAACGTCCTCGACTATAGCACCCGACCAGATGCCCTCATGGCGGTCGATCAGGTGTGACCACAGCAACCTGACTAGACGGGTATCTGACCAAATGAGCTCCCTATGTTTTGGTGCCTATCACCTGCATGCACGTCAGTTCAGCAACAACCAATGATTTGAATAATCATTATCTACTAATGAGTAGAAATCGGCACTGATTAGCATGTAGACCGGTCGTCTGATTTCTCTCTTGTCTTCCCGCCTTTTTCTCCTAATCATCATACCAATCGACTTAAGTAACTAATTGTTAAGCTTAATAAATCATCAACCGATTAAACTAGAACATTTATATTCGGCCACCCATTTGGCAATCAAATTAAACTAACCAATCACAATAATTTGGCCACTAAAATACTTGATAACCCAATTAGACTTTAGACTAATGATATATCAAATTTGGTCGCCAACAGAAATGGTATCAAAGTACATTGGTACAGGTTGCAAGCAGTTGAATGGTTTGGAGTTTATTCAGTTTCAGTAGAGTTGGAACAGGAGATCATTCAAGATGCTATGTTCGTCTAAAATGACAACAATAGAATCAAGGTAATATAATTTATGGTTGGATTCAGCTGATCGGTAACTGTTCATATGAACGGCCAAACAAGTATCTTATGTATAACATAGACTTGATATACCGAGCAGGAACATCCGGGCATTACAACAGAGTTCATTGCGCCCAGTGGTCTCTACTCTATACACAGCTATACACAGCTCCACACTAGTCATGCAAAACAAGGTAAACACCGAACACAGGATTATAGGCAAGAAGCATCCGTTTTTTCACCCGGTAAGCAAACACGACAGGTAACACATCCACATGGAACCGGTGAATGTTCAGGCAAGAAATGTGGCGATAGCTTGGGATTGGAGCACGGGTTAAATCAGGTGCCATAGTGCCACTCAGAATATGTCATCTGGCTTGGATCGTCATATACTGGCTCACCCATATTTCCTTCGTACTGATAAAAACTGGAATTGAAACTCGACGGGTCAAATGGCCAGAGAAACGAGAAAGAGCTATGCCTTTCCTGATTTCCACCGTCATTGTTTCTTGGGGCAGGCTCAAGATCTGCTCCGGTGACCCCAGGACCAGCGGCTTCATTGTAGTAGGGTGAAGGTACGCGGGTGCTATTGCTTGATGGCTGTGATGGCAGCGAATGGCGGCAAACAGGGCAAGAATTGTGCTGAACAAGCCAGGGGATGATGCAGTCAGTATGGTACAAGTGCTTGCATGGCATCTCCCTTGCCTCTGATCCGACCTCAAACCTATCTTTGCAAACTGGACACTGTGGATCATCATTAAGATGCCTGCGGTTTATCTTCACCACAGGCATGGAGTCGATTGCTGGCTGTGGGGCCGGAGCTGGGCCTTGACGGTTATTCTGAAGGGATAGCTGCTCAAATAGTGCTTCAAGACTGGGACGGACAAGGAAACCACTGAAATTTGGACGATCAATGCCAGCTCTGCGGCCTCTCCTGAAGACAACGTTAACATTACTACTCTCGCTTCCAGGAGCGGGCGTGTTGCTGCCAAATAGAAGTGTAGAACCAGCAGTTGACTGCCTTCCATGTTCAGTACCTGTCCCTTGCCTACCATGGATATCAAACACACGATCTCTGCCCATTTCTGCCATTCGTTGTCGCATAAGGGAAGACATGGCTTCCATCATTCCAAATCTTCTAGCTGGACGCTCTTCAAAAGCTGGTTCAATTAAGCCGTAAGTGTTCAACATGCCACCCATCTCACTGATTTCCTGGATAAAACCATCATTGCAGTTGGGGCAGATTATATCCTGTCCACGGAGACGAATTGGCCGCCCGCAGGCATAACACCAGTGTGTGGCCCTATTTGACATTTTGTTCCTGTGAAAAATTAAGCGCTCAGCACAGAAGAAAGTTTCCATAAACGAAGCACTAAGGACAACAATTATAAAAAGAAGTACTGCAGAAGAGGTGACTGCCAACTACTCTACTACCAGACACACGTAACCAATCAAATGGTAAGCGAGCTCATACAGATTATGCATCTCATGAAGCAAAGTCCATGTGTATTTGCTGCAAATTTTATACCATCTTCTGATCCATTACAATATTACTTTAACTAGCTACACATGAATACATAGAGCAATAGTCTTGGTACATATGCATGCTGGATAGGAACCATGACAATTTTGTCAGAAGTTCCAGTTGCTGCTAAAGCAGTAATATCATATTCAACTTGTCATGGATAGAAATGAAGACTGTTTGGCCATGATGATATATTACCAATAAAAGGAGCTGTCCAATTAGAACGATGTAATTTCTACATCTCATGTACACTTCTAAACTGCCTAAGCCTCCTCTCTTTATCACGATTTGATATAGTATATTTTTAACAGGGGATTACGAGAAATCAAGTTGACATATGCCTTGATTTATATGTTATGAGTGATTCACAAGGTCGTTGATTTGGTTTAATGATTTGTGAGATTGCATGAGCATATCTATGTATTGCAGAGCATATCTATGTATTGTAATTATGATCATGACTAACTAAAGTTGCAGAGAAAAATGAAATTGACGTTTTCATCTCTAAGTTTAGGAAAAATATACTCACCGGATGGTCCGGTGTGTTGAGAGGTGACCACACCGAATGGTCCGGTGTTCAGGTAAGTTCACGTTGGAGCATTTTAGTTCAAAAGCAAAAGCTGATGTGTTCATCAGATGGTCCGGTGTTTAAACAAGATGCACACCGAACTATTTTTCAAGAGTTGTGCAAAATGGAGTTTCTAAAGTTATACTGCACACTGGATGGTCCGGTGTTTGAAATTGTTCACATCGGATGTTTCACCAGACCATTTGTTCCAAAAAGGTTACAAAATAGGGTGTGTGGTGCAGTTGTACTCATCGAATGATCGGGGCATTGTACATACCGGTCTATTTGTTCAAGAGAAGAAATTTTTTAAGGGAATAGCTTTTGTACACGCTGGATAGTTCGGTGTGTACACCGTACCATTTTCCAGGAGGTTTTCAGAGCAGAGAGGAGTTGTACACCGGATGGTCTGGTGTTTGTACTAGTGTTAACACCAGATCATCCGATGTTCACGTTAACTGTGTGACGTGTCTTCCAACAGGAAAGTTTGGTCTTGACTAACTGGAGATGGAGTTAAATGGTGTTGGAGATACATGTTTGCTTGTCTTATGACGTGTATGTAGTGGATGCAACTTGGCGATCGACGGCGAAATGATCATAGCTAAGTGGAGTGCTTAGAGCCGGACAATCAAGAAGACCGGACAGAGTCAAAGGTGATCCTAATAGTACACGTGGAAGTCAAACAAACACATGAAGGTGGATGAAGACGACATGTTGACGAAGTCAAGCGAATAGGATGCCGGTGCAAGTGACAATACGACCTGAGAGATTGGGAGCGGAAGAGACTTGCCAGCAGTCGAGATCGCAAGACAGAGTACACATATTGACATCGTGAAAGTGTAAGCAAGTGGTGATGAGTCACGTTTTGAGGAGCGTGCGAGGTAGTTTGGCAGGTTGATCTCAAAACTATGGAAAAATGTGAAGTGCACGTGGCATCATTGCGAAGCCTTCGTCGAGACAAAACTAAGTCATGAAGACGCCACAGCCGTTCGATGGACGAGGAAAAAGATGGGCAAAAATACCCTCGGTTGTAAGTATGAGTGTATTAAAAGAGAGGTATTTTGGGAACAATCTAGAAAACTTAGAGATCAAAGAACCTATACTATAAATAGATGAAGAGGGTTGATTGAGCCCTTTGAGCTAGCCATTTAGAAGTTGTGAGCTAGGGTTTTGTAACGGAGAAAAAAGTGCTTAGCCTATGTAAAAGGTGAGAGCCTTTTTATGCAAAATACTTTGTAATCCGCCGAAAATAGGATTGTCCTTTGGAAGTAAATAAGTTGATGTCCTTCCATACTTGTGTTCATCTCCTTCTAGTTTTCCTCTATTGACTCTCTTGCTTAGTTGTAAGTTTCTCAATTTTTGTTGCCATCTTTGTTTTTGTTTGAGAGCTGAAAATTTTTACCTTGTTGAAGTGGTTTTTCTTGTTGCTAGAGGGATAAGAATTACATATGAGTTGATCCTGAACCATCCCTATCATCTAGATCCATCAACTTGGAGAGTTTATTCATCTGGTTCTCATTTCTTGGATCTAAGAGTTTTTCGATCAAGTTGGAAGAGTTTGTGCGCGATGATATTTAGATTGGTTTCTCATATAACCTAGTGTTCAGATCCATCCAGTGTAACCATGGTCTTTTTCATGATCGTTGTGATTTTCTCTTATTTCTCTATGTTTCTTGCTTCTGCTCTTTGTTTTGAATTGCGTTAGGTGAGAAAAGAGAAAAAACTTATCCAAGAATTTGATGAGTCACCTATTCACCCCCAGTCGCCGTTCTCGGTCCTACGTATTATTATGCAGGTCGATTTTCGTAGTGGTCAGAAAGGAGTCGGGTGTTAACAACAACTCAGATTTCTGACTAAAACTTATCCCAGTTGAGGTTTAGAAACTGAAGGTAGTACTTACTACTATTTATTGAGCTGGACTAGCTTCTGAAACTGGCCAGTTCCAGATAACGACTCCAGGATTCAGTAACGGATGATTCACTTTTATGACTTATGATTTATTACGGTTCATCTATTTACAATACATCCAAATTTTTTATGGCTGCCGCTAAACAGAATAGTCCATGGTATTCACCAAATAAGTGGGGGTAAGTTGAAAACTCAACGGATCTAACGAGTTCCTTTATAAACAGCCAAACCAAAGCAGTTTCAGTTTCTGGCCAAATTTCAATCAAATGTTGGTTCTTGTTTCCGAAAGATCAACTATTGGTTCTTGAAATTCTTTGCAACAGTATTTCAGTTAGTACTAAACCTTCCGTAACCAGTTGGGAACCAGGACCACTAGTGAGCAGTTTTCGGACTGATAGCGGCTTTTTGAGGGATCCAGATTCCACTTATGTGATTACTTGCAATTTGGCTCATGGACCAGTAAACTCATGCTTGAGAATATTCTGGCACAGCCATTCCCTCTGCGACTGAAACTTGGCGCTTATCATGAATTCACTATGGCGACACGCCGCAGGAGATGAACTTGCCAGTTAATCGACTGCTGATCCTATGTGAAACAACTGAATTTTAATGGCTGCTAAGTGGAAAGAGTGTTTGTAGCACCAGGTTTTAAGGGTATGAACAATAGTATATGTTTATAGCTAGGTGCTTAAGAAAAGAGTGTTAAACACCTATATAAAAATCGTAATTTCTAATATAAACAAAGACTACAGATACTTAAATATGGTTAACTATCTTATTAACACTAATATAAATAACGATGCTTAACTAAGCACATTATTCTCCGTCTAAGCACCCAGGCTAGCGTAGTTGAGAAAAAAATCAGTTTTTTTTCATAATCACCTCCTCTAAACACCTATTGTACATGCTCTAACACCTTACAACATGCAGCTCACACCAGTGCCGGGTCTTCCTCTAATCGTACAGTATAAAAGAAGGGCAAAATAAGACGGGCAATGCATCCGTGCGACATGCCCAACCTCAGAAGCACACATTCTCCTCCCGCAAAGGAAAGGGCGAGAGAACTCGGTTGGAAATCGCAACTGGCGGGCATAGTTCTTGAAGGCCTTCCCTCAATTTCCCTTCATAAGAGTGGAGGAAGCAGCTAAAAAGACACGCGAAATGCCGTGTATGGATCTAGCAAACGAACCATCCATCCGCAGCCCAATCCCGCACCGATTCCACCAAATCGCAAGCGATCGGACACGGAAAGGCCATCGATCCAGCGCAAACAACGACCCACGAAAGAAGAACGAAAGAAGGAGAGCACCGGATGGCGGTCAGTACAGTACCTTAGCTCCCGGGAGCGAGGAGACGGGGAGGTGGGGATTGGGGAAGTGACGAGGAGGAGGAGCGTGACGCGGAGCGCCACCAGTGCGCCTGATCGGGCGCTGGGACTGGGAGTAAACTATCTCCAACCATATTTCGTTCATTTGGTTCTTTTCTCAATTCTCTTCCTGTTTCTCATTCCTTTTATTTTTTTCATCTTTAACAGCTTCTCTTCGAGAGAAATCGTGAAAGAAACAGAGAGAGAATTTTATCCTGAAGGGAACGACCCTAGAAATCCCGTCGTGAAGAAAATTGTGAAGGAAAACCGTTGAAAGCGCTGAAGGGAATGGTAATCCCTTCACGACGGGAATCTGCCCGTGAAAGAAATCCCTTGGACTTAGTCTAAACGGCTGCTGATCTCTCGTCATCATATAGACCCGCGGACACAAATCCTCTACAGTACCGGCTGACATGCGGGCCCGGATCCGGTTTAGGATCCCGCTCGGGCTGCTTTTGCGGCAAATGTGTGCGCTAATCCGGTGTGGGCAGCGCGCCGCTCGGCCTGGGCCTGTGACCATCCAACCATTTTTACTTTCCTTTTTGTTTTTTTCCTTTTTTATTCTTTTTATTTTTTATCACCACTACAAGCTTCTCTTTTAAAAGATTCGTAAAGAAAAATAAGATAATATTATTAAAAAATAATTTGAAAATTCTTTCATAAAGAAAATTGTAAAAAAAATTATTAAAGCGCTGGAGAGAAAATTTTTTTCATAGAAAGATTATATGTCACAAAAGAAATCCGTGAGTATAATACTATAATCTGATAGTAGGCGCACCGGACGGGCCCACGTCGCGTGCGCCAGGGTGCGTGGCGCCCTCCCGCACCGGACGGGCCCACGTCGCGTGCGCGAGGGTGCGTGGCGCCCTCCCGCACCGCACGTCCACCACGCGACTGGGGCCGGGTTTCTGTGTGCTAATCCTGGTCATGATCTAGTTATTTTATGGGACAATTCCTCCAGTGCTTTCTGGAAGCATAGTAGCCGACTTCTGCAGCTTTCCCTTCTCAAAACTTTGATCATGGAATAACTGACAATGGTAGCTCCTGAAGGAATCCCTAAAAGTAAAGTACTTGGTACGTGGTTTATCCCTAGACAAACTAGTCATGCTTGTCCTAAAAAAAGTACTATTCATGCTAAACATTACATGATTCAAGGCGCGGAAAAAATTGTACTAAACACTAGATGCACCTTTGCCTTCGATTTGTGAGGACAAACCGTTCACTCTCAACAAGAACAAGAAAGAAGATAATGACAGGTGCTTCCATCATGCAGAGACAAGGCAAACACGGATCCACAATTACATATATCGCAGGCTCCATAATGTACTGAATATAAACTGGACAAGAGCTGTGTGATTTCATAATGGGATAATTAAAACTAGATAGATGTTTAGCGGCTCTGGAATCACATACATGTACAGATACAACAAACAATTCGACAACAGTGGTACTTTGCGCTTTTCCAGCACACTTTTTCTTGATGAAGTCTTCAATTAACTCAATGTATGCATCAACAGCATATAAGCCACAACCGTGCCAAGACTCAGGAGTTTAATGTTAGCAGACTTCCACAATGTCTGTTCACATACTCTAGTTGAACAAACTACTTTCTGATGGCATCCTTTGAGTTATGCTGGCCTGATCTGATACTAGAAGAAATCAACTTCTGGAAGGTCTGGGGGTCTTGGCTAGTTTGCTAAGCAACTTATGGTAGCAGAAACACCCACCTAGATAGAATTATGACTACAACAACAACATCAAAGCTTTTTAGTCCCAAGCAAGTTTGGGTAGAATAGAGATGGAACCCAACAAGATCCAACATAAAAGAGGCTGAAAATAAATAAATGAACAACTATATGAACACAATAAACAGAATTATGACTGAACAGCGGAATTTCGAAGCAAACAAAAATATTCACAACTAGTTAAATACAGTGCAGAAATGTTCATCGTCATATCCTTGCAGCAAGTCAGCTACCATTTTGACAGTGAGACGTTTCTGTCACTAAAACAATAGCTGCATAGACATACTAAGAAAAAGGACAGACATCAGGAAACAAGATTGGGCAATTACTAAATTTGCAGTGCAATTTTGCAGTACATAGAATAGCACTGAGCGGTTACACACTGAGCGGTTACAAGTAGAAGCAAAACTTATAACCAGTGAGATCTTGACATGGTATATCAACTTCACACACCTACTAATAGCCACCAATTATTCAAACAGGGTATAAGTAACAAAAATTATACCCCCAATTGCAACCAACCAAGCTGGGATGGATCTGAAAAAGGGTCAAAAGTAATTTGGCCAACGTCATTTAGACAATGAGGCCGAGTTCACCAAGCTTGCAACAACATCCATCGAATCAGCCATTTCAGGAATATCAAGTTCTTGTGAAATATTGCCACCTTCATCAATCTCAAAATCCACAATTGTTGGTCCAGAGCTCTCCTCCCGGGCATTGGCGTTAAAGCGTAGAGTAGGGTATGTACAAATAACAGGACCAACACTGCAATGCTTCTAGAACGGGGAGGCGCCTATCTCCTCATCTATCTTTCCTCGGACATCAAACAAGAGGCCTCTTAACCTCACCGCCT
This sequence comes from Phragmites australis, assembly GCF_958298935.1. Classification (NCBI taxonomy): domain Eukaryota; kingdom Viridiplantae; phylum Streptophyta; class Magnoliopsida; order Poales; family Poaceae; genus Phragmites; species Phragmites australis. The sequence goes on along the minus strand of NC_084921.1, from coordinate 46,158,951 downwards.
CAGCCTCGAGCGCTGCATGACCCTGCAGTCTCCTCAACAGCTGCCGGTTGGTGGCACGGAGCTTCTTGACTTCCTCCTCTAAGAAGGCTGTGTGTGCTTTCTTCTTCTCCCGGTACTTGCGCACAGCTTCTCTATTTCCCAAAGGTTTCCGAGGCTTCCTCGGATCTTCTTCCACAATATTTTCACCTGAGGCTATTACTTGCATGTGTGTGTGGAGGCACGTGTGGGTATGCATAGCAGCCGATGGACCCAGCGGATTGCAAGTGTGAGTGTGAGTACATGCAGTTGTACTACCTAGGAATTCATCAAAGCCATAAGTGATCTCGGGGTGTGAAAACAGGAGGTGGCTTGGAAGGTCTACTGCATCGTCCATTGTGACAAAATTTTGCCAGAAAGATTCTCCCTGTATGGTTAACTGGCCAAGCTGAACAGAAGTGCCAAAGCACAAAGCACTTCAACAACTCAAGAACTGGGTAAACATGTTCCAGAAAAACTCACTGATTTAGCCAGGTCTTATTTAAGTTGAAACAAAATCGAAAGAAATTTGTTCTTTTTGGATAGCTGAAGAAATTCAAGTAACCCCTAGATTACTGGTTAGTGATTGAATTGTCAAGAGAACATGTAAGTACCAAATATCCATGATGGCCAGGAGCATCGACATATGGACAACTCTCACCACTAAATTGCAAAACCTCACAGTATCCAATTAGGACAACAAACTCCTGCATAAGTGATCAGCATCCAGATCAGATAAACAACATCAATATCTGAGAACGGATTAAGCCAAGGAAGTGAATTTGAGGGAGTTGAAGAATACCCAAACTGTTGAAGTGCATCAAAATCTCATCTTGATGGGGGAAACGGCTTCGAATTGAGGGTAAACCTCCCAATACAGGCTACCCCTTGCAAGAAGAAGGCCTCCTTTTGAAACCTTTTCACTTTTTGGTCCGTCTCCTCTCGACCAATCTTTAGTGGGTGTTTGCTCGCCTTTCTCCTTTTCTTTTGGGAATCTCGGTGGGAGGAGAACCTCTGGAAATAGGAAGCGGCGGAGACTAGGAGAGTGACGTTATCGGATCAGGGCGGCCGAGAGGATAGAAAGTGCATCAAAATCTCATCTTGCCGCTGTTCTCTCCTCAGTCCTCACCATGATTTCGCTGATATGTATATATTCTCATCCTATTCCCTTCGATCTGCAACATTTAGCCCGGTGGGATTCAGCCAGCAATCGAGCAAGTTAGACCAAATATCTAACAAATTGAATATCCTTTTAGTAATATTCATATGCCATTATTCCTTTTGTAATAATTATTTCAATTCTAAAGAAAATCGTTTTTTAATTTACCTTGGCATAGATAGAATTTTTCTTCGAGTATATATGCGTCTCACACACAAGGTTAAGGTTACCGACCGTATCGTGCTTCGGCCGTAACCGAAAATTCGTGATAACATGGTTACCGGTCAAAAATTCAAAAAAAAAATTAGAGAAAATTTATTTAGCAAAATTTGTAATTTGAAAAAAAAATCACAAAAACCGACCGGTTACCGAGCGGTTTTTGCGATTTATCGAACAGTTTTCTCAAATTTTTCGCATTGTCGGTAACCGTTCGGTTTTCTCGATAACCGTTCGGTTTTCTCGATTTATCGAGCAGTTTTCTCGATTTTCAGTGAAGTTCAAAAAAAACCTAAAAATTATTTCAATCTTGTAAAATCAATAACTAATTCATCTGAGCTTCAAATCAAGTGAAATAAATTTTGTTTGTTTCCTTGTAACATGATCTACATGATAAAAGTATTTATACTCATAAAAAAGCTCAAAATTTTCTGTGAGAAATTGTATTTGTTAAACCAAGTTAAATACATAGTTTACTCTTTGCTAATCCAAAAATCATGAAACTAATTTTTAGTCTTCTTACATGATCCTATGTCTTTTAAAAATACATGAACTCATGAATTAGTTATTGTAACATACATGATTGTGTAAATGTGTTACGACTAGATTACTTCATAATTGACCCATCACACCTCAAAAATTAGTGAAACAACTTTCATTAGCTTATTTATACTATGATTTATGTAGAAGAAATAATAGTAGACATGAAAAAGTTAATTACAATGCTGTTTTTTAACATATTCACTTTATGCTTGTGAACTTTGTAAAAATCATAGAGAAAATAATAAAACTCTAAATAAAGTGAAATCAATTTTAAAGATTCTCTTAAAATACGTTTTAAAAAAAATATGTGTTTGCATGTTAAACTTTTCCTTAACATGAGTTAATAACTGAGCCGCACGCTTCAATTTTTTTATTTTTTTTTCAAACTTCCTCCTTATAGAATATGATGCAAATGACATTATTTTTTTAAAAAAAAATTCACAGAAAGTCTTAGAATTGTGTCTAGTTTTTTAAAGATTTTTTTTTTATTTTTTGAATTCAAATTCAGTTACTGTTCGGTTTCTGAAACCGGACCGGACCGAGAAGGTCGGTTATCGTGGTTTTTGAGTGGTTACCGTCGGTTTTTTAACCGTGCTCACACATGCTCACTCGCACGCACACCCACACACGTCTAACAAGATTATAGGTCTAACCACTGGCACGTGCTTTTAACAACCAAATGCAGTAACGTGTGCATGCGATATTCATATGTGAGGATTTAAATCCTTCATAAAGGTCTACACTTGTGCTAGGATCCTAACCGTAGCTCTTGCATGCATAAACTTTTAAGGAACTTTTTTTGAAATAATATCATTTTATTAAAAAAATACAAAAGTATAATTCGAAATAGAAAAATTATAGATATAGATGGATGTCGGGGCTTCAATTGCCGACTAGTCCTCTCTCCTTTTATTTTTTTATTTTGGAGAGAATGGATTGCTTGAATTCTTTTTTTCGAACACCATGGATTGCATGAATTCATCTACTCGTTTTCTTAGAAGAATGAATTCGTCTACTCAGAGCCCAATATTTCCCAAGAAGACAGACAATTTTGACGTGGGCCAAAATAAATGGGCTCCATGCTCAACACAGGCCTGCCTGCCCGCTTTGCTCAGCCAGCCACCTCCATTGAAACCGTGGAAATGCCATAGCCCACTCAAACCAGCGGAAGTGCGGAACCACAAAATGCTCGCCCTCCGCAAAACCCTCCTCCACGGCCGCCTCCCTGTGCCGCCGGCCGCCGTCGCTGCCTCATCTCGGATCTCCTCCCTCCTCCGCCTCCTCTCCTCCGCCTCCTCCTTTCCCGGGGACAGCGGAGGCGGGGACGAATGGGGCGCCTCCTCCTTCCCCGGAGGCGGCGGAGGCGGGAACGGGGACGAATGGGGCTCTTCCTGGTCCACCGGCCTCACCAAGGACCACTTCGACGGGTCCTCGCCCTCTGTCGGACGCCCGGTATCCTCCCCCTCCGCGCCCGTCTCCCGTGAGCTGGCGACCGTGCGCGCCATGGACGAGGAGGACGACATGATCCGGGACTTGGAGCGCGACAACCGCGAGTCGAAGGCGTTCGTGGATTCCTGGAACGACCGGATGCGGGAGACCTGCGCACTTCTGAAGCAGGTGCGGGAGCCGGGCGCCCGGGGCTCGTACCTCAAGGACTCGGAGAAGCAGGAGATGTACCGCCTGCACAAGGAGGATCCCGCGACGTACACTGTGGAGCGGCTCGCCAAGGACTTCCGCGTCATGCGGCAGCGCGTGCACGCCATCCTGTGGCTCAAGGAAATGGAGGAGGAGGAGGAGCGGAAGAGGGGCAAGCCGCTCGACGACTCCATCGAGATCCTGCTCGACAGCTGCCCAGAGTATGTGAAAGTGTTCGTTTGATCCGGTTTTCTGTTGATATATTTAGATCAGGTTCTCTTGGATTTTGACCTGTTTAACTTCAGGAACAACTGAAAGAGGTAAATGAGCTAGAAACATACACAGATCAACTCATGTGAGTATTTGGTAGTGACATCTATTTGTTGGGAATGCAAAGAGAGTTAGGATCCTGAGTTGTTGCGTCGAATGGAATTGCCCATTGCTCCAAATCACTCTCGTAAGGCATAGGTTAGAACTATATGATTTAGGAAACAGAAACCCATGTCTTTTTCTAATGGAACGTTGTAGTTTGGAGCTCAATGTCGCGAATGTAGGATTAGATATATAATTAAATGAATGAAATGATCTGACAAATTCGTGTTGAGGGTATGAGTATGTGTTCTGTTATATATTTGGCATAAAATAACTTGATGAGTTCATCATGTCTTCTGAAAATCTCTCTGTACGGGGTTACTGATTAGCTCGAGTGCTAAACATTACATGTCTAATTGTCCTGAGGAATTGTTAATTGAGGTATTGGTTTTAGGCAGCATTTCATTTTTCATGTGATATACAAGTAAGTTTGGTCATTAATGCTTTATAAACATCGAGGTCTCTGGTTTACAGTATTTTTCTGTATTTCTTTCATGAGAAGTCAGGGTCAATCTATCATTCTGGAAGAGAAAATTTGTATTTTGTAAGCCAGAATCATTTGAAATTTTAATCTTCTGTTGGGATAACTACATGCAATTGATGTGCCCTGTATTTTTCGTTATGATATTATTTTTGCCGAGTGATTAATGATATGCAACATCTGAACCTTCTTTTGTTTTTTCTTGCAGGTTTTTCAATTCTCATGACAGGGAATTTCATGTAGCATCCCTTCCATATAAACCTGACTTCAAAGTGATGCCTGAGGGCTGGGATGGCACAACACGAGATCCTGATGAGGTTCTGTATGAAATTTCAATGAAGGAAGACCAGATGTTGTATGAAGAATTTGTTCAACGCTTGGAGTTCAACAAGAAAAAGGTAAGGACTTTCATTGGCCTCCATCATCAATTGGACCTTCTTTATGTATCTGTTCGACAACTTCAGTGCATATCTGTGCTAATTTTATACTCCTGAAACGTTGTTATTTGTCTGTGTAATGCTCACAAAAATTTACAGCTGAAGCTATATCACTGCTGTTGTTAATTGCACGTACAAGTTTCTGCTTAAATTTTATATGGTAAACTGAGACAGATCATATATCGGATCCAGGTGGCAGGGGAGGTTAAGTGCCACAAGTACAGCAGACGCCGACCAGATGATGGATGGACCTACATGGTTGAGAAGATGGGGCCACAAGGAAAGCGTGGTGCAGGAGGCGGCTGGAAGTTCATCAGCTTACCTGATGGATCTAGCCGTGCACTAAATGATATGGAGAAGATGTATGTTAAGAGGGAGACTCCAAAACGGCGAAGGAGGATCATTGCACCGTACAAGTGACAGGGGCCTCAATGTGTCGCAATGCAAGTTTTCTCGACTTTTTTTTTTTGGCATTCTCGAGGGAAGTTGAAACTGTGAAATAGATCGGAACCACCAGCACTGATCATTTGCTTTTGCAGCCCAAGAGGTGGTTTGATTTACTTGTGTCGTTTGTAACATAGCCAGGCAACTCATTTCCCAGACACATACTTCATGGTCTCGATTTGCCAGGCAACACTCTATGTAGACTCTCAAGAAATCATTCTTGTTTCATAGAGACTTGAAATCCCTATTATGTTCCTTATGCCCTCAACTGCATGTAGTATGTTGTGTTGCTTCAACTTTCAAGCGCATATTCTTAATGGAGACCAACTTTGTGATCGGTTGGGAACATCTGTGGTTTAGTGAAATGAGGCATCCAACTTTCTCTTGTGAGACGACGTAGTCACAGTGCGTCTCGTCTGCTCACCTGCCTGCATATCAACTACTCTTGGAACCTGGTAGTAGCGGTTTTCAGCACGTCTGTGTTATTGATGCACTAGTGTTTTGTGAACCCTGTTAGGCTGTTTGAATCATGTCACCATATCCGGGTTTGGATCAGCTATGGTTAGGAGTGGCAACGGGGCGAGACGGGTGGAATACGCTAAACTCAAAACTTAAAACCTATTCTATAGGATCAAGAATAATGATCAGAGGAGGATGAATAATTATTTTATAAATTTTTGGTAAAACTGATTATCGTCTTCTATTATAGTCACCCAATGCATCTTAAAATTAAAGCGGAAGTAAACTAGAGTGAAACAAGTTGCTATAAAAATCACAAAGAAAGTATGGCTCCCGTAGTTAGAATTAAACACTTTTCGTTGAAACCCAATTCATATATCATCGCACACAAAAGCTTGCAACTTAAAAAATAAACACTTAGATCCAACAGATAGATTCCAGATGAAGGAACTCTTCAAGTTGATAATATAGAGGCAACAGAATTTAAAATCCACTTATATATATATATATATATATATATATATATATATATATATATTTTTGTATGTGAATTTTATATCTCTGTCAATAAGAAGAACAACTTCAACAAAAGATAAAAATTCAACCCTTAAGCAAAAATAAAAATTACAACAAAAATCGAAAAACTTGCAACAAAGTTACAGAGCCAATAGAAAGAGACTAAAAAAGATGAACACAAACATGAGAGCAAAATTAATCTTTATTACTTACATAGGTCGGCCCTATTTTCATTAAATTATAAAGTATTTTGCTAAAAAAAACTCTCACCTAATACATAGGCTATGTCATCCTCTCCCTCTTCTCTAAAACCCTAGCAATCAAACTCAAAAATGACTGGCTCAAAGGATTTAACCAGTCATTCCCTCTATTTATAGCCTAGGTTCCTTAACTTCTAAGTTTCCTGGATTATTCTCAAGCTGTCTTTCTCTTCCAATACTGTAAGACCCCAACCCAGGGTCTCTTGTGCTACTAGTATCAGTCTCTAGATCATATAGCTGATACGCACAATATAACAATTGTAGTATCACAGTCAAACTTTGTACATAAATATTATAGTTTAGAGTATAAAAGGTTACAAACCATACTGTATATTACAAATCTGGTGGAACGGCCAACAAAAAGTATAGCGAAAAGCAAATACCTAAAGCCACAAGCGGCTAGGGTGTGAATGCGACTTCTAAGACTACTCTTCATCCTGGCCTTCACCTCCGGCGAAGTCAGTGTCGGCTTCCTCATCTGAATGACAGCAAGAGTGTAACATTCTGAGTTTAAACATGTTAATTAGTTGCAAATTTCACTCTAAATTAAAACTTTTTATGATTAATTAGGCTAACTAAGATTAAGGAAATAGGTATATGAAGGTATATATATACCAATATGTATACATTCATATATATTAAAGGTACTAAGTTGAATAGGTGTTCCAAAATGCACTAGTATCAATTTCAAAATAGTCCCTATATTGAATTGGTTTATACACATTAGTTTGAGGTTTTTTTGGCTCTTTGTGTGGAGATTTAAAATTGAATATCTCTCAATTTCAAATTTACTCTTAGATTCTGTTCAGCTCAAATCCAATTTAAGTTCAAATCCTTTGATTCAAATCATCTTAGAAAGCTCTAGATCCAAGTCTAAATCAAAGATCAAATATTCTAAATGGTGCTGATCATAATCCAAAGTTGAATCCAAATTCAAATACTCTATTGAATTTATCCCAAAATTTCCTCTCTTTTCCTTTTTCCATTTCCTTCCTAGGCCAAATCCTTCTCCTCTCTCTTCTCCCTGACGCAACCCAGTTGTCTAACCCAACCGGCTATCTCTTTCCCACCCCCGTGCGCCCGGCCCAGCTGTGACCCCGCACGCTCGCCCACACCCTGCGCACCTCGGCCGTTCGCGTGTCAGCCATCCGACGCGCGCCCGCGCGCCCTCTCCTTTCTCCTTCCTCCTCCACCTCACCATGACGTCGACTGCCATTTCCCCCTTTCCGGGAAATATCCCAACTAACCTCCGCTTCTCCCGCTCTCTCCTTTCTCTCTTGCTCTCTCTCCACCCATGCCGCGTGACTTTCACGCCCCACCCGCATGTGGATTGAGCAGAGTGCCCACTCCACTAGAAACGTGGTGGGCGTTGCCCACCGCCTCGCTAGTGCACTGTTCGTCGACGTCCGTGTGACGCCAACATTCTCACCGTATCTCGGTGCGCCCCTTCCCCTCTATAAATAGCTTAGACCCATCCTCTCTCCTCCCCCTTTTCCCTAATTCACCACCGCCGCGCCCGTTCGCTCCACCGCAGCTCATCGTTGCTTCGCCGGCCGCCGTCCCATTCTCACCGTCTCCGAGCATGGTGAGCCACCCCGGATCCCTTAGTGCCCCTCCTAGATAGTGTGCCATCAGCCCCGTGCTCTCTCTTGGTTGGTTGCTACACGCTGTCGCAGTTTGTCTTCCGCCGCCATGCTTTTGCTCATGTGGACTACGCGATGTGCGCTCATGTGGACTACGCGACGTGCGAGCAGACCTAACCACATGCACGCAGGTGCGCGAGCACGATGGCTGAACTAAGCACCGAAGGAGGGAATGGCGGCTGTCGGAGGGTGAACTCCTGTCGCAGGGATCCCGAGAGACCCCTTTTTAGAGATTCGGCCGGGGGGATGATCCTGGAAAAGCTTGTTTGGGAAATAAGCGGGAACGGAAACAAATGCGATGGCTGGTGGGAGATGATCGCCCTAATGCGAGAAAAATGGGTGCACCGGGGTTCAGACAGGTTCGGGCCGCACGGAGGCGTAACACCCTACTCCTGTGTAAGCGCTATATTTATCCTTGAAGGGAATTCTTCAAGGATGTATCTGGTTCCAAGGGGAGAGCCGTTTACACAGAGCTTGAGGCTCTCGTGTTCTAGCTTGGCTTGAGCTGGTTCGAGCGTCTGCATCCTCTTCTTCACACACTTCCGGTCCCTCTTCGGTCTGGTTCGTCGGGGGATCCTCCTTTAGTGTTCTCCATCCTTTCCTTTTATAGGCGTGCCGACCTCAACATATCCTGAATGGGAAAGAGGGGATGCGAATGCTAAGATGCCACGGAGAAAGGTGTAATCATTTCGTCTTGACGAAGTGACAGGGACGGTGGAGAAATGCGGCGCACATCCGACCATTCGCCACTGTGGAAGCCCTCGGGCGCCATAAAGGGGGCCCACCGGGCAGCCTCAGAGGTGCCCGGTGCGCCCACCCTGTCTTGTTCTTCTGCCAGGGCAGGATGGCAGGCGGAGCGCTTCGATCTTGGCAACGTTATCCCGAGGCACCCGGATGAAACGGGACGGGACCCGTGCATTTAATGGACCCACACCCCCCCTGCCAGTTCATGGCAGGGTCTGACACTGGGGCGTGGGCAACTGAGAATGTCAGGATGTCAGGATGTCAGGCCGCGCGTGCCTATTAAATGCGGCATTGGGCCTTTGACTGGATGACACCCTGACGACGGGACCCTTCGGGTCGTCGAATGATCTTGCGCGAACCTTCGGGGAACCGAGTCCTCGGGGGCTGCCACATGCAGCCCCGAGCACCCTCCCCCGAGCACTTGAGTGAGACCTTCGGGGAACCGAGTCCTCGGGGGCTGCCACGTGCAGCCCCGAGCACTCTCTCCCGAGCACTTCGGTGGGACCTTCGGGGCACCGAGTCCTCGGGGGCTGCCACGTGCAGCCCCGAGCACTCTCTCCCGAGCACTTCGGCGGGACCTTCGGGGCACCGAGTCCTCGGGGGCTGCCACGTGCAGCCCCGAGCACTCTCTCCCGAGCACTTCCTTCTTGGTATTCGGGCTCTGCGGATCATCGGGGAACTAGGGTGCTTGGGAACCAGAGGCGGCGGCCCCGAACACCTTCTCCCGGGACTTAGCTTCTTCTTACCTTGCAGGGTGGTGACATGTGGCGGATGGCCGCCCTGGTCTCGGGACTTAGGGACCCCTGGTTCTGAATACACCGACAGCGGCGAGCAAGCATGGTAGAGCCGTGCCGACGAGCTTGCCAAAAATGGGTTTCCACCAGGGTTTCTTGACTAGATGCTAACACCGGCTGCCTATGCGCTACAGGGAACTCGGCTAAGGGCTTATCGATGATGGCTCAGGGCTGGAGCGATGCCAGATGGCGGCTGGAGAGGGTCGAGGCGATGACAAAGAATCGGGCAACACCTCCCCTCAACTACATGTGGTCAACCTGCACTGAAAAGGGGGCTAAAGCTCCCTAGGCTACTCGACACAAAGGCTGGACCACACATGGGCATAAGCACGCCGGCGGCGAGCAATCACATGGTGGAGCAGAACATGGGGCTGCATGGGGCTGAACATGGGGCTAATTTTTGAGGTGTGATGGGTAGTTATGAATTAATCTAGTCGCAACATATTTATACAATCCTGCATGTTACAATAATTAATTCATGAGTTTATGTATTTTTAAAAGACATAGGATCATATAAGAAGACTAACAAAATTAGTTTCATGATTTTTGGATTAGCAAAGAGTAAACTATGCATTTAACTTAGTTTAACAAATATATTTTCTCACAGAAAAATTTGAACTTTTTTTGTGAGTATAAATACTTTTATCATATAAATCATGTTACAAGGAAATCAACAAAAAAAATTTCACTTGATTTGAAGCTCAGATGAATTAGTTATTGATTTTACAAGATTGAGATAATTTTTATGTTTTTTTTAACTTCATTGAAAATTGAGAAAACCGAGCGGTTACCGACAATGCGAAAAATTTGAGAAAACCGCTCGGTAACCGGTCCAAACTGACTAGTTACGGAGCGGCTAAAATCACGATTTTTTTTCCAAATTTCAAATTTTACCAAATAAATTTTATCTAATTTTTAATTAGTTACCACAGTAACCATAACTTTTCGATTACGACTGAGCTCCCATCGGTAAACTGAACCTGGCTGTGCGTGGCCCTGACTATATTGCCTCCAAATTCAAGTGGTACCTTTCCAGGCTGCAATTGAGTGCGAAAAGGGCTGCTTGATTCCGTGCAAGTTTCTCCTTTGTCAGGTCGATTGTTTATGCACTGCACTCTGTGCAGATTTCGAGCTCGCACTAGTTTCTTTTTGCGAGGATTGGATCGGTTTTGGATTTGTAGACATGGCAATTCTTTCCCAGGAAGAAAGAGACCAAAAATAGTCCCGACACTGTTGCAGAAGCACCCCTTCCTGTGGCGCTTTTTGATGGCCACACGCCGGACGCATCCGTGACCGCGCCTTCGGCCACGACCAGCGCCTGTGCCACGCCACCGCCGCAGCGATGCCTGGCAGAAGCAAAACCCCTCCAATCGGCCACCCACCACCGCCTCGCTTTCGGCTGGTCACTGTTCCGCTTCGTTCGCAGGAACTAATCTGCCCGAACCGAGACGACGTGTCACCGCGCACCAACCGGCTAACGTTCCAGAGGCGCCCGGGCCGGCGTCCAGCTTTGAACAAGCCCGCTCCCCTCCTCGGTCCCTCCGACGGTTTGTCACCTTGCTGCGATTCGGCGGCCAAACCCACCCGAACTCGGCTCGCACGCCCGAGTCGAGCTGGACTACGAAAAATGCCGTCCGTTCCTCTCCCCCTCTCTCTGTCCCGGTTAGCTCTAGCTTGCGTCGCGTAATCCAGCCCTCCCCGTCTCTTCTCTGGAACGAGCCAAGTCGGGTTATGTAGCTCGCGCACCTGCGCTTGCCTTGCTTGCTTGCGGCGAGAGTGGAAGAGGAGGGGGCAAAGGCAATGGGTGGAGCGGAGGGGCCGCGCGCGGGCGCGGTGGCGGCGGGCCACCCGAACGGGCACGCCAACGGGGCGGTGGAGGAGAAGCTGGACGAGCTGCGGCGGCAGCTGGGGAAGGCGGACGGCGACCCGCTCAGGATCGTCGGCGTCGGGGCGGGCGCCTGGGGCAGCGTCTTCTGCGCGCTGCTGCAGGACGCCTACGGCCACCTCCGAGACAAGGCGCAGGTCCGCATCTGGCGCCGCCCGGGCCGCGCAGTCGACCGCGCCACCGCCGAGCACCTCTTCGAGGTCATCAACGCGCGCGAGGACGTCCTACGACGCCTGATCCGACGCTGCGCCTACCTCAAGTACGTCGAGGGCCGCCTCGGCGACCGCACGCTCAACGCCGACGAGATACTCAGGGACGGGTTCTGCCTCAACATTATCGACACGCCGCTCTGCCCGCTCAAGGTCGTCACCAACCTGCAGGAGGCCGTCTGGGACGCCGACATTGTCGTCAACGGGCTGCCCTCCACGGAGACCAGGGAGGTGTTTGGGGAGATCGGGAGGTATTGGAAGGAGAGGATTACTGCACCGATCATCATCTCGCTGGCCAAGGGGATAGAGGCCTCCCTGGATCCTGTGCCACGGATCATAACTCCGACGCAGATGATTAGCAATGCAAGTGAGGTCCCTTTCGTTTACTCAATCATATAATTGTGCTATTTCCTTGCTGAATTCAAGCTTTGTTCTATTGTTATTGGTGGTTCTCCTCGGTTATATCGAACTTGATCGCCTTCAGCTTCTTCAGTCCATCACCCACAATATGCAATTGCAATTGTCAAGCTGGATTTTTTTTGTTATTTCAGTCATGTTATTGAAGAAATTCACATGTGAATGAATGTCTCCTCAATCAGATTCCTGGAGCAAGATATAACTCCAAATATGGTTCATGCTAAAATTTGCAAAATGCCTTATTTTTTTACTAGAATAATCTACACAGCTATATTCATTGTATGACTATACTTCATATGATCATGTATTATCACTCATGTCTTCTATTGCTTAGCGTCACATAGTAGTTTACCAGGCGCTGCCTGAATAGCATATTCTAATTTCCTGTTTCTGCACACAAAACAATGCAATGTATTTTTACAGATTTTATTTAGGCCAGTTCAAGTTTATATTTTCAAACTTCATTCCTTGTGGTGTGCAGCTTTTGCTTGTGATTTATGGACTATTGGTTAATGCAGCTGGGGTTCCATTGGAGAACATTCTATATCTTGGTGGCCCTAATATCGCTTCTGAAATTTACAACAAAGAATATGCAAATGCACGCATTTGTGGAGCCGGCAAATGGAGGAAACCTCTGGCGAAGTTTTTGAGGCAGCCTCATTTTATTGTGTGGGATAATAGTGACCTCATCACTCATGAGGTCATGGGAGGCTTAAAAAATGTATATGCTATCGGTGCTGGTAATTTCTATTTGCTTGTCTCACTGTTTTTCTTATGTTCTGTTGCCACTTAAAGCATAAACTGTTTTGACCTTCAGCACAATACTTCACCCCTTATGTTGGAAATTTAGAATTTCGTCCCAACTTGATTTAATATTCTCTAGTCAGTATGTTACCTCCTTATAGCATTTTCTCATGCACTGCTTCCTACAAAATGCATTGTCTTAAAGGACAATATGATAAGCAAGTCATAGCATCTTAACTGCTGTTATTGCCCATAAGAAAGATTCAATGGGCAAGATTGCAAGAAGTGATGAGAAACGCATGCTGCAGTGATCTTTCTTCAATGCACATAGCTATGCGCTCAGTCACAACTGTACGTGTTTATTAATTGTCTATTGTTCAATTAATTTGCTGAAGATTTTTTTATCTTGCAGGCATGGTAGCAGCGCTAACCAATGAGAGTGCAACCAGCAAATCCGTTTACTTTGCACTTTGCACGTCTGAGATGATCTACATCACACACCTTCTGGAAGAAGAACCTGCAAAACTTGCTGGACCGCTGTTAGCTGACACTTATGTCACATTGTTGAAAGGTCGCAATGCATGGTATGGGCATAAGCTAGCTAAAGGGGAATTGACATTGGAAATGGGTGACAGCATAAAAGGCAAAGGGACCATTCAGGTTTGCCCTTTTATTTTGATTGTCATCTAAATTTCCAAGAACTGTGAAAATATACCCAAATGGTTCATGTAATAAATTATCATGTTGTTATTTCATTTCAGGGTGTTTCTGCAGTTGATGCGTTTTATGAGCTTCTTAGTCAGGATAGCTTAAGTGTGATGCATCCAGAAGCCAACAGATCTGTTGCACCGGTTGAGATGTGCCCAATCCTAAAAGCACTATACAGAATTTTGATCAGGAGGTTAGAATGCTTCTTGTTTTTTGATAATTTAACAAAAGCCCTTGTTTTGTTAAACAGTCATAGGTTTGAGGCCACCGTGATCGACACCAGATACTTTTTTATTGGATTACCTCTGTCAGTAACTTATATTACCAAGTGCCAACCAATCCATACTGATATCTTGATTGACGTGGTTCCCTTCAATTGCTGCCTGTGATGCCATGCTATTATACTTTATACTAGTATTTTTTTTTCTTTTGCCATATTCAACTGAGTTGATTTGTGTACATATGTGCACAGGGAACTTCCTCCCGAGTCGATTCTTCAGGCTATAAGAGATGAGACAATGTATGATCCACGTGAAAGAATTGAGATGGCACAAGGTCACTCACTTTACCGACCATCTCTTCTTGGTCAACCTAAAGGAGATGCCAAAGCCTAGACAGATTCCTTTTTTTCATTTCCTTTATTGGTTAAATCTATGTGGCTATGTGCTCTTATGCATGTTGTTGTTGTTGTAACATTAGAAAGTCTGAGAAGATACTTTATCGAGCTTATTAAGTGGCTTGATGTGTTTCATGCTTCTCTCTTGTTTATAATCTGTTTGGTGATTTAATGACAATCATATTTGTGTTTAGTAGGGGGGGGGGGGGGGGATGATGCAATTAACTTTTTTTGTCCGAAATGTCTCTATAGTCTATAAGCTGCACCAGTTTGTGCAGAATGATAGCTGTTGTGGATGATTTGTTCTATCTTTGAACACAGTTGACACGTACTCAAACTAAATAGGGCAAGAAGCTGCTGGCTTTTAATTTGATGGCGCCAAAGCTTACTGTAAATATGAAACGACTGATCTTCCCCGCAACTAAGGGTCTGATGTTCTGTTAACATATAATTGTATGACAATATGGAAGTATAAGAACGACATACACGAAGATTTTGAATGCAGCAACGAAACAGTGCAAAGCCTGTATGCCCAAGCAAGCAACATAACTGTCTATCAATAGCTGCAAGCAGGGTTCGAAAATTTGACAGTTACCGAGCAAAAATCACGATAACCGGCCATCTCGGTCCGGCTCGGTTTCAGAAACCAAATGGTAACCAAATTTGAATTCAAAAAAGTCAAAAAAAATCTTTAAAAAACTAGACATAATTTTAAGACCTTCCGTGAAAAAAATTCAAAAATAATATCGTTTGCATCATATTCTATAGGGAGGAAGTTTGAAAAAAAATGAAAAAAATTGAAGCGTGCGGCTCAATTATTACCTCATGTTAAGAAAAAGTTTAACATGCAAACACATATTTTTCTTGTGTAGAATGTATCTTAAGATGATCTTTAAAATTGATTTCACTTTATTTAGAGTTTTATTAATTTCCACAAGCATAAAATGAATATGTTAAGAAACAACACTGTAATTAACTTTTTCATGTCTACTATTATTTTTTCTACGTAAATCATAGTATAAATAAACTAATAAAAGTGATTTCACTAATTTTTTAGTGTGATGTGTCAGTTATGAATTAATCTAGTCGCAACATATTTACACAATCCTGCATGTTACAATAACTAATTCATGACTTCATGTATTTTTAAAAGACATAGGATCATGTAAGAAGACTAACAAAATTAATTTCATAATTTTTAGATTAGCAAAGAGTAAACTATGCATTTAACTTGGTTTAACAAATACATTTTCTCACAGAAGATTTTGAACTTTTTTATGAGTATAAATACTTTTATCATGTAGATCATGTTACAAGAAAATCAACAAATTTGTTTCACTTGATTTAAAACTCAGATGAATTAGTTATTGATTTTACAAGATCTAGATAATTTTTGGGTTTTTTTGTTAAACTTCGCTGAAAATCGAGAAAACCGAGCGGTTACCAACAATACGGAAAATTCGAGAAAACCGCTCGGTAACCGATCCAATTCGACCGGTTACCAAGTGAGTAAAATCACGATTTTTCCCCCAAATTTCAAATTTATTCAAATAAATTTTGTCCAATTTTTTTTGAAAATTCGACCGGTTCCCGCGGTAATCACGAATTTTCGGTTACCGAGCTCCGATCGGTAACGAAAACCCTGGCTGCAAGTGCCTAAACCTCTAGATATCTGCATTGTTTCAAATAGGTACCAAAGAATGATGGGATGAAATCATGATATCTGCAATTCTGCACCCTTATCAAAGGAAGAGTGCGCACTACCGATATCACAGTATCTATAAGGCTACGGGCAAAAGATCCTCTTAGCAGTGTCATGCAGGCTCAATGATAGAAAGACATGTTCCTAGATCTCTAACGATAGCAAAATATCCTATCCAGATTCGCTATTACAGCGGTACATGTAAATCCCTGAGATACTATAATCCAAATAAGGCACTAAATGGTAAAATTCCTTTCAGCAAATTTCATCCCTAATCATTGGCCATCATCCCTAATCATTGGACATGCTATATACTGTATAAAAATAACAAATCTGTTCGAACAAGGATGCCGTTGCAAACCACAGGCACCTTCCTAGTGGAGGAGTGAGTTTCAGTGCAAGCATCAAACCTGCTGAATTTGGAGGCAGATAGTTGAGTACCTTGCAACGGAAATAAAAAAATACATAAGATGACATCAAACATATGTAGAAGTTTAGAGGCAATCAACATAATCAAGACAATGGTATATATGGAAGCCAGCTGAACAAAATTCCCATGGACATCATCAACCAGAAGGTTCAACACAAAGAAGTGCAACAGGCTAGGAGTTATTGAATATTGTTATAACAATACTCTGAAATATTCAACTCATTGCAGAATGTACTCATTTAAATAGGAGTACGCAGTAAGCACTGAAGGAGGTGAAGCCTGACAGGGTGTTTTCCTGGCAGGCTAGCTCAAAGGAGACAAACAAACGCATTGTAACTTATCAGATTGGCCACGATGATTTATTGTATAGTGAACCACACAAAAAGAACGCAGCTTGAGACCCTTGTGTTGCAATATTAGAATGCACATTGGACTTTGCTGTTACAGATCGGTAAAGGATAATGTTAATTAGCTGCCGCAACTAATGTTTTAGAAAAGACAACGGCTACCAATGAAGCTCAATAAGACTAATTTTGCTACTCTCAACAGACAAGAACTCAGAAATCAAAACAGTAGATACAAAAATTCAGAGGCCAAAACTGCAGTACATAGAAAAAATTCAGAGACCAAAATTGCATTACATAATAGTATTTCCAGCTCCATGTCAGTATCACAGTTCATCTAACCTCATCCTTCAACTGAAAAGTGGGCTAAAGATGATGCCAAGAAGGAACTACCAAATAAATTATTAGCTCAGGGGATGTTAGCTGCAAAGTATTTCAGTAAATATATAGAGATTCTCTTTATTACTGCAATTACTTACAAACATATGACTAATTACCCAACCTTACATCTAAATAAATAATTACCCAACCTTAAAAATAGAAGCTACATGACTTCACCATAGACCTCCAAAGCAACATATATACATCCGTAGCCTTGTAAACTCCCTCTAGCTGTTCTGATTTCTGAATATAACCAACTGGACGATAGTGACAAACAAGTCGTTGGAACATGATGATATGTTGCACGACACGTAGAAGTACACCTAGCCAAGACAGGAGCAGCGGCGGCTAGAAAAGGATTCCAAAACCACCTTTACCAGTTCTTGAGTTCATAAAATTGTAGAGTGACTTCAGCCTTCTACTTACCATCAACACTGAAAAGAATATGCCGATTTCGGAAATGCAACCACCAAAACAGCAAATCAACAGAAAAAAAAAGGCTGATGCAGTCAGTTGTAGTACCAAAATGCAACTGCAAATTTATGGCCCTTATTTTTCACAAGCATCAGAGTACCTTTCAATAAAAGTTGGCAGTAGACCAATTACTGTGTTGCAAAATTAATGCAAATGTTTAGTTGAAAGCTTTGTGTTAATTGAGCACCAGTATAATCTCCAATATTATGCTTTCGATTATGGGTGATCTATGTGACATACATACTGCTAATCATTAATGAGCATAATACAAAACTGACTGGCCCCGCATACCATATCTGTTATTCAGGTGACGTTCCCTGAGATATCAAGAAGTTCCCTGTGATAGAGATAATAAGACAAAACCCATGAACAATGACTTGTAAGTATTGAGACATTCTAAAACAGTTATGTGCACATAGTAAAATCACTTTCAGGATGCGGCCATTCGATTTAGCAAGAGCTATCCATACCAGCATGCGCCAAGCCGGGGCTCGCTTCCCCTTGCATTGCAGGTGGATAAGCACTCCAAAGATCTATCCCAATGTTCAAAATTAGGGTGCCATTCCGCCCGCTCGGGTGCAGACACCAGAAGCTTCGGGGCAGATCTCCCCTTCACTGGATACGGTGACTCGACAGCAACATAGCACACAACAGCAGCATGAGACGGCTCACCTGGCAAACACAAGTCTTTAATCACCCACACCTTTCCAAAGGAGCAGCTCAAGACAAAACCAACCTTCAGCTGATGTGTTACCAGTTTTCCTCTTCTTATGCGCAGACGAATCTTGTAGAAAACAAACATGAAACACACAAAGCCATAAGCATACCAATTATGGGGAACATGCAATTTAAAAATGGTCCATTGCGTCACAGCAAGTTGTTTGGTACCTTATGGTCAGTGCCATCATCTCTCGTCTCTTAACGACTCCTCATTGCCGTTGTCACCGCTGCACACGCAATAAAATTCAAACTCAATTTAACCAAAAAAGAAAAGGGGGCAAAAAATTAAACCAGATAACTCTGCAAAAGCGAAAGCTGGTACCTCCGGGAGGCGTCCTCGTCGGACGGCGCGCCGGAGCTGCTCTTCTCAGGCAATGTGCCCCCGCCCTTCTCCTTGCCCTTCCCTTCCGTCGTCGCCGCCGCCGCCACCGCGACAGCTTCACTCGTCGAGTAAGGCACGCCCTGCACAGCAGCAGCAGCAAATTCAAACCAAATCGAAGCCTAATTCCTCCCATTGGACACGGGAGATCACCAAAGGAGGAGGCTCGTGCACTCACCGGGCCATGGACGCGTGCGCGTAGTACGCCGCCGTTGCGGCCGGGTGGTAGATGGGGAACGGCACCGGTGCGCGTATGGAGCCCCCGCCGTCACCGCCGCCATCAGGTACTGCATCCGGGGACAAGCAAGCAAAGCAAACCTTAGTCACAACAGCCCGACGAAACCTAATTTTTCAGGAACCAGCTATTTTTATCGCACGTCTAGTCATACCCTATTTATTGGTGTGATCAAAATGGCCACGCTGGCAGAAACCCCGACACCTTTACACGTGAGTTCAACGTGGCGATCTGAGTCACGCTATTTGGATGAACAGTATTTTCGCGGATGAACACTGTTTTTAGCGGCTTCAATTGTTCTACTTCCGCTTTCTCTATTTGAGCAGTAGGCTTGCCGTACTCTAAAATTCATGAAATTTTTCCTGTATGTCCTACAATTCATGATGAATCCATTTTAAAAGGATTCACCTCGATACTCATCTAGGTTTCAAAATAAAAAAACTAAAAAAATAGTTACTTTTAGAAATTCTAGTAATTTTTAAGGCCTCAAATAAATTCCTAAAAATCTGAGAAAATTCACTAATATTTCTCTCATGTGACGTAATAATTTCTAAAGGTGTTTCCAACCCTAGTTTACTTGGTGAAAAAGTAATTTCCTTTGTAATGCTTCATTTATATGTATTTTTATCATTTCATACTATTTAGCCTTGTAAACGCCCTCTAAATAATTAGCAATTATGTTCAATTTTTCTCAAAATTTTGCTAGCGCTTAATGCAATATGTACATGTCCTATTTGCAAACATGCACATCCAATAGAGTTGTAGAATTTGAATTATTCAATTTCGAATGTTGGTATATGTTACAATTTATTCTATAACAATAATACTTAGGTGACTTGTGGAGCCAAAAAGAATTGCCATTTGCGGTCTAAACCATACCAAATTTTTTGTATGGATAGTTCAGAATATGTTTTAGCCGAATCACACATATAATTTTTAGGAAGACTAATAAACTTTAAATAAGTAGACTAAAGAGAAAGAATAAATGAAAAAGAGTAAAGATTGGTATATAAATTACAATATAAATTATTTCGGATGATAGGTATAACTACATAAAATAACTTATTGTAATTTAAATACCAATCTTTACTCTTTTTCATTTATTTCTCTTTAGTCTACTTATTTAAAGTTTATTAGTCTTTCTAAAAATCATGTGTGTGGTTCGACTAAAACATATTTTGAACTATCCATACAATAAATTTGGTATGATTTAGACCGCAAATGGTAATTCTTTTTGGCTCCACAAGTCACCTAAGTATTATTGTTATAGAATAAATTGTAACATATACCAACATTCGAAATTGAATAATTTAAATTCTACGACTCTATTGGATGTGCATGTTTACAAATAGGACATGTACATGTTGCATTAAGCGTTGGCAAAATTTTGAGAAAAATCGAACATAATTGCTAATTATTTAGAGGGCGTTTACAAGGCTAAATAGTATGAAATTATAAAAATGCATATAAATGGAGCATTGCAAATGAACTCACTTTTTCACCAAGTAACCTAGGGTTGAAAATAATTTTAAAAATTATTACGCCATATGAGAGGAATATTAGTGAATTTTCTCAGATTTTTTAGAATTTATTTGAGGCCTTAAAAATTACTAGAATTTCTAAAAGTAATTATTTTTGGAGTTTTTATTTTAAAACCTAGATGGGGTATTGAGTTGAATCCTTTTAAATTGGATTCATCATGACTTATAGGACATACAGAAAAAGTTTCATAAATTTTAGAGTACGGCAACTCTACTGCTCAAATAGAGAAAGCGGGAGGAGAATATTGAAACGGCTGAAAACACTGTTCATCCGTGAAAATACTGTTTATCTGAGTCACGCAATTTACGCCACCCAATTTTGCGTGATTTAGGCTGCCATATTGAACCCACGTGTAAAGGCGCCGGAGTTTCTGCCAGCGTGGCTATTTTGGTCACGCCAATGAATATAGCGTGACTATGTTGGGGAGTTACGTCAGATTTTTGGTGTGATAAAATGGAACAGTTTCTGAAAATTTAGATTTCGACATACTATTATTAAAATATTAGTTTTAAAAAAGGTTAAAATAAAAAAAAATGTCGAACCATGGAGGGGAGGTGGGCTCGGGGAGGGGAGGGATCAGGGAGCGAGAGGAGCGGAACCGATGCGGTGCGAGACGAAGCGGAAGCAGAAGAGGCGTTGGATTGCGGGTGGACGGAGGAGCGGGAGCAGACCACGCGGACGTGCAGTTCCATCAGGCATCAACCGCATCGCGGCTCACGTAAGCACGTAGACGTTCAGGTAGGCCGCACGGCCCCACCAGCGCGCATCTATAGGGTCGTGGCCCTTCGGTGGTTGCTGCGCTTCGCAGGACCTGCCCTTATATATAGAGCACACCACAGGAGGAAGAGACGTAGGGCTCGGAGGAAAGAGATCGAGATATTTGCAGAGAAGCTTGTGCTGCTGCAAGCCTGAAGAGCGTAGTCGAGATGGCTGCTCTGTGGATTGCCGCCTGCAGCTTGTTGCTCTGGTCGTCGTTCTCAGGTGAGCCAATGTTTACTGGTCGATTGATTGCTGATTTCTTGACGCTGACGTGTGAGTTTGAGTTTTGTTCACGCTTAATCTGTCCGTCTATCTGTCGGTATAGTTAATAAGCTGTTTGCTCTGCATGTCGTCTTCTCGATGTTCATAAACTGTCTATATAGCTCATTTCTCCTTCGAGAAATTTAAGAAACAGGGCAATGGTTACATAGGCAAAATCTCTTCCAAGTTGGTAATCCTTGCATATGTCAGATGTTCTTACTGCAAATTGCTTTCCCTTTTTCGTTTTGTACGAAAGGGGAAGGAGTTCTGCCGATGCATTAAAGATTGCTGTTTGCTTTCTCTTTCCTTTTTCTTTCACGGGAGCTGTTCTTCTTTGGAAAAGCTTTTGGCGTGGATTGTTAGCCCTACGGTTTCTTCGATCTGGCTCTGTTTTTCTTACCTATCCATCTTTGCTTTGCATCCCAGTCCAGAAATAGCATTGCCAATAATCTGTGAAATTTTTTCATTCAGTTTACTCGTCAATGTTTGCTGTTGCAGGTGGTTGCTTTATCTGCTTGTTCTTCACGTT
This sequence comes from Phragmites australis, assembly GCF_958298935.1. Taxonomy (NCBI): domain Eukaryota; kingdom Viridiplantae; phylum Streptophyta; class Magnoliopsida; order Poales; family Poaceae; genus Phragmites; species Phragmites australis. The sequence goes on along the minus strand of NC_084921.1, from coordinate 46,136,898 downwards.
AGTGCATGGTCGGATTCTCTTTTCTAATCTTCTTGACTAATGGTCTCCATGGATAAGCTGGGCATGGTTGGTTTCTGTACGGTTTATTGTTGCCATCTTCGTTCCCCTGTCAATCTGCAGATACTTCTGTCTTGTTTCAATTATATATGTTAGTGAAACGTCAGCAAATTAAACTATAGTCCCTCATGGAGAGGTAACCTAATGTTAGGTTATAGTACAATGAACGCCTTAATTGCCGATAGTCACAAAGGAGCGATCAAAAGTTATTTCAGTATGTGCACCTTCCATTTTGAAGTTACCCTTTTTCTGGAAGAAAGGTAAGGAATCCGAAGAATCCACCTACATTTTGCAAGAAATCTCTCGTAAAGTTGGTAAGTACTAGATTAAAAGAAGGTAAGAAAAAGATAAACCAATGATGAATCTAATCCATCTATTGTAATTCCTTTTCCTTTTGAGTTACAACAGGTTCAAAGACCCAACACTCGAATTACTGCATGCATGGTTACTAAGAAAGAGACTCTCCATGACGATCGCTTCTTCTGTGCTTACTGTTCGTGTGCTCTCGTGTAGGAGTTGAAGGCATTGGCGTGAACTATGGCATGATCGCCAACAACCTCCCGTCCCCGGACAAGGTCATCGCCCTGTACAAGGCCAAGAACATCACCGACGTCCGGCTGTTCCACCCGGACACCACCGTCCTCACCGCGCTCCGCGGCTCGGGCCTCGGCGTCGTACTCGGCACGCTCAACGAGGACCTCGCCCGCCTAGCCTCCGACGCCTCGTTCGCCGCGACCTGGGTCCAGTCCTACGTGCAGCCATTCGCGGGAGACGTCCGCTTCCGCTACATCACCGCGGGCAACGAGGTCATCCCCGGGGACGACGCCGAGCGCGTCCTCCCGGCGATGCGGAACCTGGAGTCCGCGCTATTGGCCGCGGGGCTCAGTGTGCCGGTCACGACGGCCGTGGCGACGGCCGTGCTTGGGTCCTCGTACCCGCCGTCGCAGGGCGCGTTCTCCGAGGCGGCGCTGCCATCGGTCGGGTCGATCGTGTCCTTCCTGGCGTCCAGGTCCACGCCGCTGCTCGTGAACATGTACCCGTACTTCGCCTACTCCGCCGATCCGTCGTCGGTGCGGCTCGACTACGCGCTCCTGTCGTCATCGGGGGACACGCCGGCCGTGACGGACGGCGGGTTGGTGTACACGAACATGTTCGACGCCATCTTGGACGCGGTGCACGCGGCGGTGGAGAGAGCTGGCGCGCAGGGCCTGGAGCTGGTGGTGTCGGAGACCGGGTGGCCGTCGGGCGGCGGCGGCGCCGGCGCCAGCGTGGAGAACGCGGCGGCGTACAACAACAACCTGGTGCGGCACGTCGGGCGCGGCACCCCGCGGCGGCCCGGGAAGGCCGTGGAGACGTACATCTTCGCCATGTTCAACGAGAACCAGAAGCCGCAGGGCGTCGAGCAGCACTTCGGGCTGTTCGAGCCGGACATGAGCGAGGTCTACCACGTCGACTTCTCGGCGGGATCTTCTTCTTAGACGAGGCGAGCGAGGACACCGCGGGGACCATGGACGCGAGTTATCATGATATAGTACTAGTAGCAACCACCAGCAGTTCGTTGAATTGAATAGTAGAATCGGCAATGGTTAGTGCACATATGAGTGCACTTGAAGCATGCATGATGCATCGCATCACTACACCGCATATAGTTTGAGCTTTTGAACAAATTTTATGTCCCCTCGATTCATACCTACTTCGTGGTGCAGTCTTTCGCCTTTTGCATTTCGATAACACCACATAATCCTCACTGCAGAAGTGTGTGCTTTCTTGGTTTATTCCCTTGCTTCACATTTACGAATTACATGCTCCAATCACACTGAAAGTCTGGAGAAGACTTTCAGTGTGGCAATATTAAGAAGAAAATTTTATAGGATCTTTCACAGAAAGATCTCTACGAGATTCTGATTCATATCATCTTTCTCTGATTCAACGGCTAGCACGTACAACTGAGAGAAAGAAAAAGAATACGTGATATACATAAAAGTGAAAAAATTTATGAGATTTTAATTCTATAAAATTTCCATCCGTAACATTGTGTTCGATACAGGCGACATGATAGCTTGAAATACCTTCCGTTCCTACCCGGGTAACTGGGCTGTTAGATTAAATGGGCCTGAGTTGGGCACCTGGGCTGGGCCACAGGCTGGCAAGCGTACTCGCGTCGTCTTCTACTTCTTCTCCTTCTTCGCCGAGGTCGTGGACGTCCTGATGGCTGATGCCACCAGCCTACCACACGCGCAACAGCACAACTGCACATGCCTCCGTCCTGATGACGATGTCTCACGGTTACTCAGTCGCGTTGGCTCATCCCTCCGACTGAGAGAATCGAACCACACTACTGCCTGCTGGTTCTTGCTCTTGTACCGGACGCTGCTAAAGTCGAGTGGTGTAACTGATGTCTGAATCTGATGAAGTAACTGACGGGTACAATTCTGGTACCCTGGACGAGCCATTTTCGAGCTGCGGTGAAAGGATCAGGGACGAACGGGAGGCGGACAGCCGAACGAAGAATGCTGCAAGCTCTGCCCTGCGAGCACAGGCTGAAAGCCTGCTGCTTCCCTCTTTTCGAGGCAAGTACGGAAGGGGGCAACTACCAAGTACTCAACGCTGTCGCCCAGTCGACATCTCCAGCTTTATCGGGACGAATGGGAGATTTTGGAATTCCTTGTTCAAAAACGAAGAATCCAGATTTTGCAGTACAAAACTCCACAATTCCATACGCCTTTAGCTTAGTTTAGGTCATGTTTATTTTAGCTCGCAGATCATGAATGTTTATTTTAGCTCGCAGATCATGAATGGTGATTCTAATCCGTAAGTTAAAATAAACAGATAGATTTTGTAATCTAGCTTTAATAATTCAATCTTTAAATTATAATAATTTAATAATCTATCTTCTATTAACTTATATAGATTATGCAATCTAGATTTTATAATCTCACACTATTGTAGTGGAGACCCATGAATGACTATAGCTTTTCACTCGGGTTTCATGTCATTGCCAGCTCGGCTTTTCTGCCATGGTCTAGACAATTTTGAACGTGGGTATTTTTTTTATAGAGGGAGTTGCTATTTTTGTTTAAATTCCGTGTTTCAAACGTGGCCTTGGCGTATTGTTCTTCGTTTTCTTTAAAAAGATTAGTTTACGAGGTAGTGGTCCATTATCTCTCCGATCTTCCTGATGGTTGTGAACTTGCAATCACAATTTCCTTCTGCTGTACGATGTACCAGAAGTTCTCAACAGATCAACGAAAGTACCTGGGGGAAGCTGGGCTCAATTTGACGAGGACTATTATTGTGCGAATAGAAATATACTACCCAGATAAGGGCGCTACACCACACCCGTACAGGTTGTTGCATCATCTAATTTTTTTTTATTTTTACATTCACAGATCACGATACAGAATTACGATATAAGAAAAGTTATATGGAACAGCAATATAACGCTACACTGATAGCATCAAGTGCTAATATACATTCTAGTTGGTACAATTGTATTACTGCTGGTTTTAAGAAAGAATCAGCAATGATAATGAGTTATCATAGCCGGTTTGTTAAAAAATCAGCAAATTACTACCTGTTTTTTAATACTAGCTAGTGTGATCACTCCAAATTTTATTTCCAATGCAAATTTTCTCTCGATTGCCGCATCCAGTTCTCTCTCCCTTATCTCTTTTGTGCTTCTTTCTGTCCAATGGCGTGCAGCAGAGCCTAGCAGCAAGCGTCGGCCCTCTCCTCTCGCGATGGCTCTCCTCCCGTGGCGGGTCCGCATCAGTCCTCCTCGCATGGTGGGTACGTGCTGGCCCTCTCCTCCTGCAGTGGAGCTCCCGCGCCGATTCTCCTCCCGTGGTGGGTCCGACCAGCCCTCTCCTCTCGTGTCGGTTCTATGTCAACGTTCTCCTCTACGGTGCCCTCGCCTCTCACGCGCCGGCCCTCTCCTCCCATGGCGGGTCCGTGCGGGGCGGCACAACCTGGCGATGACGTTGGCGAGGGAGGCAAGGAAGAAGTGCTTGGGGCGGAGCGCGCTGGCTGAGAGCATACGGCGGAGGAACGGTAGCATGACCTCGGAGGTCCGAGCGGGCTCCTCCGAGCGACGTGGGTGGGCTTCTCCAAGCGACGCCGACGAGTTTAGGCGGGTCCAGGGCGCAAGCGAGGTCGATTACGGTGGCCTCAGATTTGTGTTTGGATTGATTTGGCCTTGTATTCGAGAAGCATATGTATGAGATGAGGAGAATTGTTGTTTGGTCGTGAGTTGAGTCGATTCGATGTGAGTTGTATTCGTGTGGATGGGATGAATTGGTCTGTGCTTGTGTTCGAGTCAGTCTAAAGTGGTAGGAGGAGGTAGTGAGTTTTCTTGGGCCGGCGACGGGAGTTCGTCAAGAAAGGTGCTGGAACTTTCAAGCATATGTGTTCGAGGAGCATATGTATGAGATGAGACAATTTGTTGTTTGGTTGTGTATTAAGTTGATTCAATTGTGAGTTGTATTCGTGTGGATGGGATGAATCGGTATGTGCTTGTGTTTGAGTCGGTTTGAAGTGGTAGGAGGAGGTAGTGAGTTTTTTTTGTCTATAGCTGGAGTTCGCTGAGAGAGGTGTTGGAATTTTCTAGGCTTCACGCGAGATGGGAACTAGCGCCGGGGCCAGAGCCCACATGTCAGGGATGGTGCTACATGAGCTACAGTGCATGATGCTCCGGGGAGCACGTATTTTCTGGCCGCATAGTATACAGTATATATTAGTTGTACGATACACAAGACCCATGTGAATTAGATAAAAAAATTCACTTAGCACTACTCACATAGAGTAACAAAAACAAATAGAAGGTACGAACTCCTCGAAAAAAACAGGGAAGACACTTACTACTCGCAAAAAAAATGGATTATAATAATTCACGATTTTTTATTTATCAAGTGCTCAATACATGATAAAAAAATGATTGAAAATTTATGACGATATTAAACCAGGCAGCACGACCAAGGGCGGATTTAACCGAGCGCTGCTGGAGCCCCCTATAGCTTCCCAGCCAAACGAGCCTCTCCTTAATTTTTTTTATAAATTACATAAAACTATAAGTATTATAATATTTATAATATAAACCTACAAATATTTTGACTAGTAATAAGCTACAAGTATTGTATACTAATTTCACATAAAATATGATTTTAATTATATTCACCAAAAAAATGATCTTTTGTTTCTTAAAAATCTTAGAACTTTTTATAAGTATTTCATAATCCATGTGAACCCATTTTAATTGAATTTACCTAAAAAGTCTATGTAGAATTTAAACTAAAATCCATACGAAATACTACTTTTATAACTCATAACAATTATTAGGCCTCAAATAAAATCCCAAAAATATGAGAAATTCACTAATAATCTTATTATAAGACGGAATAATTTCTAAAATTATTTTTAGTACTATGTTATATAATGAAAAATTGAGTTCCTTTGTAAGTATATAAATGGAACATTACAAAGGAACTCATTTTTTACCATATAATCTAGTACTGAAAATAATTTTAGAAATTAGTACATCATATAAGAACAATATTAGTGAATTTTATGATATTTTTTAGAATTCATTTTAGGCCCTACCAATTGTTAGGAGTTAGTATAAAAGTAGCTTTTTTAATAATTTTAGTTTAAATTCTAGACATGTTTTTTGTGTGTAAATCATATTAAAATGGTTTGCACATGGATTATGGAACATGTACACAAAGTTCTAGAATTTGTTGGAGAAACATAAAAACTATTTTTGGGTGAATCTAATTAAAATCGGATTTTATGTGAAATTAGTGTACAATACTTGTAGCTTTGTGTACTAGTCACAATATTTGTAGTTTCATGGTACAAATGACAATGATTTGGTAGCTCCCGCCGCCAGATCCACCTCCACCGACCATCGTCGCACTAATCCGACTCCACTGAGCTATTGTCGTGATGCCCCCACTCGACACTGCCCAACCGGTGGTCCTCCATCTCCCACAGCTGACGGCGTCCCCGCCGCCTTGCTGCCCCACCCCCACATCCACCATCACCGCCAAGCCAACTTGCTACCACCGGTCGTCCCTCTAATCCTGCTGAACTCTGGTGAAACCCCAGAACCCTGACCTCTCGGTTGCACGGAGCTTGTTGGAGAGGGAGTAGATCAGGGCGGATCTCGTCAGAGATGAAGAAGTTGGGGGCGAATCTCATTGGAATCAGAGAAGAGAGGAAGAACGAGGAAGAGAAAAATCGAGTGAGAGAGAGGGAAGAAAAACTCGAGTGAGGGAGAGGGAAGAAAAATCGAGTGAGGTATAGCAATCCCTAAGGGCCCATTTGGATCGAGGAATTAGTACAAATTGAAATCATATTACAGGCCCGACCTGTTTGGATCCACTATGGAAATGGAAAACGTGATTCCAGCCCCTTCCATGGGAGCTCATCGATACTTACAGAGGATTCCTGACTGGAAAAAACGGAAAACTCAATTCCATCTCATCCTGTTCGCTCTCACTCGACCCTGACGCGGCGACTCCTCTTCCTCGGGTCACTTCCCACTGCCGCCGCTGGGCGCATCTCTGTTGATGTCCTCCTCCACTGTATTACGGATACTTCTTCCTCCTCCTCGACCAACCTCACCATTGGTTTCTTCCTCTAGATTGCATTGTAGTCACTTCTGGTGGGTGCTCTCGCCAGATCCGAAGGCGTGAAAGGACAATGATGCTGCTTAGAGGGGGTGAATAGGCGTGTCGGTGACACGGAAACCAGGGGTCCTCGAGTCCCGAGGCCAGGACAGCAGAGTGCCATGTGGCGCCCTCCATCGGAGATTATCTCCCCGAGGTCTGAGAAGACTAAGTCCCCGGAGAGGGTGCTCGGGGCCATGAACAGTAGTCCCCGAGTACTCGAGTTCCCCGATGACCTGAGAAGGCTGAGTTCCGGGAGAGGGTACTCGGGGTCATGAACAGTGGTCCCCGAGCACCCGAGTTCCCCGATGACAAGAGCAGTCAAGTTCCGGGAGAGAGTGCTCGGGGCCGTGAACAGTGGCCCTCGAGCACCGAAGTTCCTCGAGGACCCGAGCAATCAAATTCCGGGAGAGAGTGCTCGGGGTCGTGAACAATGGTCCCCGAGCACCCGAGTTCCCTGAGGACCAAGAGAGGGCATATTCGGGAGAGAGTGCTTGGGGCTGTGAACAGTAGTCTCCGAGCACTCACAGCTCCCCGAGAGCCTGAGAAGTCCTTCGTCGGTGGTCCCTACAGGGGCTCAGCGGTGAGGTGTCAACTGGTGAGAGACCCGATGCTGCATTTAAGAGGGCGCGTAGCTTGTCACTTCCAACCACTCCCCCCACGCTTGCTGTCAGTCCCTACCACAGTCTGGCAGGGAGGCGTGGGGATATTTAATGCGTGGGTCCCATCGTGCGTCATCCGGCACACCTCGGGATAACGTCTCAGGGCTCGAGGCATAACGCTTGCCGCTTTGCTGTGTCAGACTTTCTCTGATCGGGCGGGCACGCGGGGCTGCTCGGTGGCTGCCCAGCGGGCCCTCCCCGCTGCATCCGCTGAAAAGCGGAATGATGACGACGAAGACCGGACGGGGGCGCGTTTTCAACTCTCCCCATCACCTCAAGCTGCAGCCCATGATGGTTCCTTTCACCTGCATCTCATTTACTCCCATTTATTTCACGTACGAGGCGGACTCAGAATCATCCCCCCGGCCGAATCTCAAAGGGGGTCCCTCCGGATCCCTGCTTGAGGAGTTCACCCTCCGACAGCTGGCGCGCCAGGTAGGGGGTTGCATCTCTGAATCCACTTTGTTTCCTGCAGAAAAGATGGTAGGTGGACATCATCTCCAACGCACCGGCTCCAGCTCTAGCGAAGAGGTGGAGCCCATCGCTCAGGAGGCCCTAGTTTCTGCTGCTCCTCAGCAGCAGCAGCCCCGGTCCGCCCGTACGGCGCCCCCCTCTCATGGGGACAATGGTGCTGGGCCGCCTAACCCTCAGCAAGCGGCAGACACTCCTGCCGCGAGATCTACGTCCGGACAGCGCCGGGCACCGTTACGGCGCAGGCTCGCCTTCGGCGACGCGCCGCCATCCGAGAAGCCAGATACAAGCAAAGCCTGCGGCGTTATCATCAGCATCACATCCGGGCCCGGTCACTCGAGGTTGGGGATCTAGTTCTCCGACGCGCTCAATCGCGCAAAGGAAGTTCGTGTCTGTGTCTCTTGACTTAGCGGCTGCGGACTCGCGAGGGCTCGGGGGCTGGACGCTCGGGTGGTCCCACTACTCATACGATGAGTGGTTGGGGCAACTTCGCTCTGGGGGGAGGAAGTCCGGGCTCGGTCCGGCTAAGTACTTCTCGGGACATCAAGCGAAAAGCAAACAATATCAAAACAAGCACAGTGGAGTTTCGATCCCAAAGAAAGGCTTCTATTATATTTCAAAAAGAACCATTCTGGAGAGGATCACTCCCATATTTACAACATTCAAAAAACAAAAAATCTAAGCTAATCCGCAGGCTCCGACGGGGGCGAGGACGCGTCGCTACTGCCGCTGCTGCTCGGTTCCGGAGCCGGCTCCCGCGTAAAGCACGCCGCCACCTCGGTGGCAACGTCCCGAACGGCTTCTCGGGCGGCCGCTTCCTCGGCCTCGACCACTCCCTACCGGACCGGCTCCAGCGAGAAGGCAGGGTCTCGGCTGCGGTAGCAGGTGAGAACGTGCTCGGCCACTGCCTGGGCCAGAGCACGCCCCTCCCGGGACGCCAGCTCCTGCACAGCCTTCGGAAGAGCCTTGAGGTGCCGGGCGATCTCTTCGAAGCCGAGGGCAATGTGGCCGATCGTCTCTTTGTCCAGCCCCTGCTCGCCCACGTTTACGTGCCCGAGCCCAGCTACCTTCACGGACTTCCGCGTCTGATGAAGGATGTCTCGTACCATCAACTTCATGTTGGTCCGCTCGGCAATGACGGTCTCGAGCTCGTCCTTCGCGATCTATAGCCGGTCCTCGAGGCTGACATCGTCGGCTGCGCTGGCAGGGACACCCCTGGTGGCCGGGGCCTCGGCTTGTGCCCGCTTCAGCTGCTCGGCCCAGGCCACGATGGCCTACTCTCGGGCGGCCAGGTTGGCCTCCCGCTTGGCCGCCGGCTCCTCTCGGGCAGTGAGGGCCGACGATGCTGAGGCAGCCTCCGCCTCGCACCACGCAATCTGCTCCTCCCGGGCATCCAGAGCCGTCGCCGTGATCTCGACGTCGGTCTCGTGGACCGTGACCTCCTCCTCCCGACGAAGGACTTCGGCGCGGCCGTGCTCGAACTCGTCGTTCCGGCAGGCTAAGTCCGCCTGGGCATACTGCACGGCCTTCTCGCGCTTGCCGACCACCTCCTCCCGAGCCAGAAGCAGCCGCTCCCGAACGAGCAGCTCCGCGGCCTGCCTCCGGGATGCCTGGTCGTGCTCGGTCGCCTACCGCTCCATGCGGCTGGCCTTCTCCTGCGCGGCGACAGCCTCATCGCGCGTCTCCTCCAATGCCTCCCGCTCCTCGGCCACCGCGCGCATTGACTTCTCATGGGTTGTGCAGGCCGAGGCGATACGAGCCTCCAAAAGCTTGCCGACCTCTTCTAGCTGCCCCCTCTCTTCAACGAGGGCGGCGTGCTCCTTGTCGAGCTCGGCTCGCTCCACCGCCACGGCCACTTCAAGCCGCTCGATAACCTCCGGGGCGCTTCCGAGCACATCCTGGAGGGGTTTTGGGGCCTGGCTTGACGGTGGCCGGGGGCTGGGTCCCCTGCGAGCCCTCTTTGCAGAGGCGCTCGGGGTCCCCGATGGCTGCCGCGCCGGCGCCACCCTTGCCGCAACCACCTCCACTGCGGCCACTCATTCCGTCCTCGGAATGCTCGGGGCGGGCTCGGACGACGCTGGCTGCTCGGGAGCGGCCACTGCCCTCGGCTCAGGGAAGGTTGGCTCCCTCGGCTTCAGGCCTGCTGGCGCGCTCGATTCTGGAGCGGGCGCGCTCGGCTTTGGAGCGGGCACGCTCGGCTCAGGAGTGGGAGCTGGCCTCAGCTCCTCTGGCTGCCTTTGGCCTCCTGCTGGGTCCTTGAGCGGCCTGAAAACAAAAAAAGTTAGTGCCTAAACCAACATCCGGGCAGACATGCTCGAGACAGAAAGGGAGCTTACGTGGACTTCGGGCCGTGGTACTGCCACCGGGACTCGGGGATTTTAAAGCTGGGGCCTGTGGCTTCGGTCCGGGCTCCGCCTTCCTCCTCCTTAGTAGAGGGCTCTGGCCCTCGGGCCGTTAAGGGGCCGCTTTGGAGCCTGTCTCCGGCGGCGGGTCGGTTCGTGCGCCAGCTGTTGTGCCGCCGGTCGGGCCCTAGTCCTCGGGATCCCGCTCCCTAGACATAGCCTCCGTCCCGGACTCTACGCCCGACGATTGGCCGCCCCGGCCACCCTCCGTCGCACCGCCCGCCGCCGGCCGTTGTCGTGGAGGTGACGGAGACGACGAGGAAGATGGCTAGGGCACGTATGATCGGGGATGCTTCCCCTTGTCCCCTTGGGCTGCCGCCCCGCCGCCTGCGACGTCCTTGCCATCGGCCTGCTGGTTGCTGCCTGCGGCGTCCCTGCGGCCTACCGCCCGTAATGTCCCTATCGCTGGTCTGCGGCCTGCCGCCCGCGGTGTCCCTGCCGTCGGTTTGCTGCCCGCTGCCTGCCTCTTCGTCCACCCTAGGGATTTGTATAGTCCTGGGGTTCCAGCGCCCCGGACGCTCCACCAGGCCCTAGGCGTCGAACTCCGGCAGGGTCGCTTGCAGTGCCACCCGGCCTGGGTCCGCGCAGAGCGCCAGCTCCTCTCAGGGCAGGACCGCCCGGGTGAGGTCCTCGACGCCGGTCACCACCCTTAGCAAGGTCGCCAGTGCTCCCTCCTCCAGGTCCCCGTCCGCATCGATGTGGGTCCTCGTGATGTCGTTCGGACCTGTGTACATCCAGGCGAAGCGGGCCTGCTCCCGCAAGGGGGCCAGACGGCGGCGCAGGTAGTCGGCCACCACCATCACCGAAGTCAGCCCCGCCCGGTGCAGGTCGTCGATGCGGTTCAGCACCGAGCGCATGCGCTCATCCTCCGCGGGGACCACCTCCCAGGTCGGCTTGTGGGGTTCCGCCGGCGTCTCAGGCAGCGTGAGGCGGTCATGGGGGCTGACGTCGACGTAGACCCAGTCCTGGCGCCAGTCATCCCATTTGCTCTGCAGCACTTGCGGAATGTAGGGTTCGCCGAGCCCGTCCCGCAACCAGAAGTTGTAGCAGCCGGCGACGTCCATGCCGGAGGATCCCCTCTTCTTCCCAGCCGCTCGTAGGACAAAAAAGTGCCGGAACAAGGCCACCGACAGTTGCACTCCCATGAACATCTCGCAGAAGTGCGCGAAGACGGCCAGGATTACCACCAAGTTTGGACTCAGGTGGACGAGCTGGATGCCGAAGGGGTCCAGCACTTGTAGGAAGAAGGTGGAGAAGGGCGGCACCAGCCTGGCGGCGACGAAGGAGACGAAGATGACAATTCGCTCCGGTCGGCGCATGGAGGGCAGAAAGCTCGTCGGTGTGACCACCGACGCCTCCCGCTGGCTGGCGGGCACCATGAGCTTGCGGACTTTCTTCGCCCCCTCCTCATTCACGATGCGCGACTCCAGCAGCACACTGTCGGAGCCCAACTTGTCCCGACGGCTGCTTCCTGCCCTCGGCATCTTTCGGGGGTGGGGAGTGTGCTGGAAGGGATGGGGGAGAGAGTGCGCTGCGGGCCGAAAGAAGGGCGAGAACTCCTGAGTGCAAGGAAGAAGAAGACAGAGGCGATGATCGCAAGAATATCGTAAGGGGCAACGGTTCGCTCCCCTCTCCTTTTTATGTCCTGGGGATTTCAAACGGCGCTTTCCGCGGTGCTTTCGGTGAGGTGCATTCCCTCGATCGGCGCGAGTGCCAAGCGAGTCTCCCTCGATCCGTGCGGTTGCCAGACGCACTATCCTCGATCCGCGTGGTTACCACGCGCGCCTCCCACCTCGTTATCACGCTCCTCGGAAGTCGAAAGGACACGCGTCCCTTCGGTTCCCCGCTGGGCCATACTAAAATCCTGGGCCAGAAAGACCAGTGCCCGAGAACAGGCCACGTGGCATCGGTGCTGGGATCGGCCTCGACGAAAACAAGGCCCCATCCGCAGTCTCTGGGCCATCGCCTACCAATGGGCCCGGGGGCTGCTGTCGGTGACACGGGAACCAAGGGTCCCCGAGTCCCGAGGCCAGGACAGCAGAGTGCCACGTAGCGCCCTCCCTCGAGGATTATCTCCCCGAGGTCCGAGAAGACCAAGTCCCGAGAGAGGGTGCTCGGGGCTATGAACAGTGGTCCCCGAGTACCCGAGTTCCTCGATGACCCGAGAAGGCCGAGTTCCGAGAGAGGATGCTCAGGGTCATGAACAGTGGTCCCCAAGCACCCGAGTTCCCCGATGACAAGAGCAGTCAAGTTCCGGGAGAGAGTGCTCGGGGCCGTGAACAGTGACCCCTGAGCACCCAAGTTCCCCGAGGACCCGAGCAGTCAAGTTCCGGGAGAGAGTGCTCGGGGTCATGAACAGTGGTCCCCGAGCACCCGAGTTCCCCGAGGACCAAGAGAGGGTATATCCGGGAGAGAGTGCTCGGGGCTGTGAACAGTAGTCTCCGAGCACTCACAGCTCCCCGAGGGCCTGAGAAGTCCTTCGCCGGTGGTCCCTACAGGGGCTCAGCGGTGAGGTGTCAACTGGTGAGAGGCTCGATGCTGCATTTAAGAGGGTGCGTGGCTTGTCACTTCCAACCACTCTCCCCACGCTTGCTGTCAGTCGCTGCCACGGTCTGGCAGGGAGGTGTGGGGACATTTAATGCGCGGGTCCTATCGCGTCATCTGGCGTGCCTCGGGATAACGTCGCAGGGCTCGAGGCATAACGCCTGCCGCTCTACTGTGTCAGACTTGCTGTGACCGGGCGGGCACGCGGGGCTGCTCGGTGGCTGCTCGGCGAGGCCTCCCCGCTGCATCCACTGAAAAGTGGAATGATGACGACGAAGACCGGACGGGGGCGCGTTTTCAACTCTCCCCGTCACCTCAAGCTGCAGCTCATGATGGTTGATTTCCATTTATGGCGCCTTGGAACTTGCGTCAATCCTTTCTGGGCACGCCACCCGCCCCGCCGGGTATAAAAGAGGGGCGGGCTCCCCGGAGACGAAGACAGAGAGATGAGTCTGGAGAACACACTGAATGAACTCGAACGACAACGACGGAAGAAGCACGAAGCTCTAGACTTAGACAAACATTCTTGTAACACAGTAGATCCTCAGAGAGACATTCTCAGAGCATTTATAGTATACACACAGGAGTAGGGTATTACGCTCAGTGCGGCTCGAACCTGTCTAAAAATCCCCTAAGCATTTACCTCCACCTGCATCTCATTTACTCCCATTTATTTCATGTACGAGACGGACTCAGAATCATCCCCCGGCCGAATCTCAAAGGGGGTCCCTCCGGATCCCTGCTTGAGGAGTTCACCCTCTGACAAGACGTTTTTCCAAAAATTCGTCCCCTTTTTCTGTTGGTCTAAACTTGCAGCGGAATATAAACTAACGGATTTTTCACAAGCGAAAAACTTAAATATGCTAGGCTCAAATAGTGTATAATCACACTAAAGAAGTGTGAAAGTTACAATCCTAGGGTGACAAAAATTATTCAATTCTAACAAAAGATATGAAAAAAATATTAATTGAAAAATGCTGAAAACACTGTTCACCAAAGTATTCGGGTTAATCCGGATACTCCGGATTGTACAGTTCCGGAACCTTCGGGTAAATCAGGAATCTCTGGGTTCTGTACAGCGCCTAAAGAGTTCTAGCTCAAACCAAATGAAATCGTGTGTTCCAAGTGATAATTCCAAGTAAATTCATGGAGAACCTACAATCAAATTCACACGAGCAAGTAGATTGAGCAATATGTATAAATACTGAGTAAGAACACAAGAACGAATAAACAAAAGAGGAGACACAATGATTGTTTCCCGAAGTTCGGACACCTCCTCTAGAGGTTACTATATTTCTGTTGAGGGGCTTGATCACACTTGAGCTGGGTCTTTCTCAACCATTTTCCTCTTCAAGATCGATCACACTTGAGCTTGGCTTCCACTCTTGATTTCTTCTCTTGCGGAGACAAAATTGAAGCCTTTACAAACTTCCCGCGGCACACCACAATCTTGGGTGCTCGCCGGCGACGCCTAGCCGCCTAGGAGCTCAAAGCTCCAAGAGTAACAAACGCGATGATGAACTTCTTGCCGATGAACTCGAGTGCTCAAGAATGGATTTTAGCTTACTTGCACTTAATCTTCCAATCTCTCAATCCAATTCACTTTTCTTCTCAAATCTCACACTAAAATGGAGTGGGAAGGAGTTCTTTTAGCTCTAAAATTTTCTCTTTCGTGCCCTTTCAGTAGCCCCAAAGTATGGGGATGAGGGGGTATAAATACCCAACCCCCCAAAACTAGCCGTTACAGTATTTTTTATTGACCCGGAGTATCTGGGTAAGGTAAAGAAGGCAAAACCGAGCACTCAGACTCGGAACCTCACCCGGAATATCCAGGTCAACCCGGAGTATCCGGGCCAACTAAAAAGTCCCAAACCGAGACCTCTCCCCGGAATCTCACCTGGAGACTCCAGACAACCCAGATAATTTGGGTTAACCCGAAATATCCAGATTCAACTCCGCTGACATTCGAAAAACGACGATAACTTTTGACCCGAATTCCGATTTTGACGATTTTGAACTCTATGGAAAGCTTATTCATAGGGCTACACATCCTAACTGAATTCATGACTAAAACACATTGGATCAAATTAAAAATACTCCAAAACCCAATTTGAACATTTCCACACTTTTCACACCGGGATTTTTAAAAGGAACTCTCACTTGGGTTCGGTTAGAAACTCTTGAGCACTGAGATACGACAATTAGCCCTACATCGCATCCCTCTTAATAGTGTGGCATACCTATACTCAAATTCAAAGATAAAACTCGTTTGAATCACTTTGAACCTTTGAATAACTTTTGAGTACTGTTTCTTTCATTTAACCTTGAGGGTTGCCAACTTTCATATAATCTTCATTCTATCTCTTCTTGATTCTTCATATGATTGATGTGAATCATTCATAGGTTTCTATGGCTACACATGGTCCGTTGGCGTAAAGCCTTTACTCGCTCTTCACCACCGTCTTTGTCCTTCGGCGCAAAGTCATTTGCTTACCCTTCACCATGGATGGTCCATTGTAGCCGAATCTTGCTTACCCTTCACCGTCTTGCTATAGAAAATCACTTTGTATTCGACATCTTCAAGCAATTCACTTTATCAAATATGGAGTCCACTCTTGTTCTTTAATTTTGGCATATATGATTTTAATTCAACTTATGTCTTCTTATAGATCCTAACCCTATCTCACTCCTAAGCACAAAATACATGGATTAGTTCATAAAACCTAATTGACAACTTTTATACCTTAAGTTACTTGATCTCCACACGTAACTTATTAGCCTTCATGCATATTGTCAATCTTCATATAGAACCTAAACCTACTTATTCTTAAGCATATAGCACACGAGTTAGTTCATAAAACTCCATTGACAATGTCATACCTTTAGTTAATTGATCTCCACAAGTTACTTAGTCTTCAAGTTTATTGCCAATCTTATTGAGCTTTTCTTTCTCCTTATGGGCATCACTAAGAGCCTAATAAAAATGATGCATTTCTTTTGTTCTCATGACATTTCTCAATAAATTCATGATTCATCACTTATGCATCTCCTATGAAATAACCTAGAGCTTATTTATCTTGATGCATTTTCAATCTCTCCATTCATTTATAGTTCATGTATATCTCTCAATGCATTATATAACAAGCTACTGACAAACTCAACATCATTGTTAGTCTATAGGTATTGTCATTAATTACTAAAATCACACATACAAGCTAGATGCACTTTTAAGGCGGTGAGTATGGGATACAACCACAAGCGCTTTGGATTACGTGTATCATTGTCATAGATGTCCGTTTGGTGTCTATGGTTGATGAATACATGGGGCCTAATGGTAGCTTGGCTGTTGTTGATTTGTAGTGGTTTTGGGTATAGAAGCAAACCATGTTTGTGCCTTCAGATAAATATCAAATTACTTAGTCCTATGCTTGAATCCACCTCGAAATTTCTAGTTGTGCTGCTGTGACATGCTATCGTGCCTATGGATTAGCTGGAAAATTTTTGTGTGCATATGTTTTTCGGGCGTGGCTACAAGTATGAGCATGTGATCTGGTTAGACATGTAAGAGATGTAGAGTTTATTGGCTTCTGAATCTTGATTTTTTTTTTTATGTTAATAGTCTCCTCCTCCTAGCATGAGTGTTGCGGCATGCTTTAAGTACTCATTGTGAAAATGTGATGCATTCGGAACGCATTATAATAGAATCGATAGATTGTCTCGAACTCGAAGTCATTTTTATGTCTGCTTTACTGGTTGATGCAGTGAGTGGTTTCTGGTAATTTTTCACTTTTCAGCGAGCCAAATAGTGCCCAATAGATAAGCTTGATATGATGTATACTTCTGTGATGTTCTGAATACATCTAAAATAGCACCGAGAGTTAATGGAATATGATTGTCTTTGGTCTTATTGTCATGTACCAAAATTGATAATCTTCCCTTCTTTTCGTGTTCCAAACTGCAGTTGTACTCGTTTTTTCATGTACCAAATTAGTAGTTCAGTTGTAGAATTTACATGCAAGAGACATTGATTCCTCAGCTAGCCTTTCAAGATACTCAGACTTGCAATTTACATAATTTATAAAGAAAGATCCTACCGTACATACTTCAACAGAATAGCTACGTGGGATTGGAAAACTAAAAGTTGTTTGGTACTTGTATAATTTTTTAGTTTTAGAATGTAACTTGCCACTTCAAATAACAGATGTATTCATGTTTTCATTGCAGAAAACATGCAAGTTGCAGTTGGTCACAAGTACAAGGTTGTGAAAATTTGGGATTCAATAAGTCTGATGTATTGCAAAGATCATTGTATTGAGGAGACTCTAAGGAAAGCAGCTGAGAGTTCAAAGAGATGGTTGCACCGAATGAGTTGAAATGTTGAAAGAAGATGGGACAAAAGCTCCTACAATCTTGTTGAATTGTTGAAAGAAGATGGGCCAAATGCTCCTACAATCGAATGAGTTGCTGCACTGAAGGAGATACCCAGGTTGGATGATGATACACTAGAGTTTTGTTTTATATTCTTGCTTCTAGTGAGCGCAAAGTGTTTGTTGGCACTTCCAATGGAAGCCGAAAGAAAGAATTGATGTGAGCAAAGTACTTCTCTTTCTTTTATGGTGATTTATAATTGTGTTTACCCAGAAATATAATTATAACAGTAGGCTTCAACTCAACTTTATTCAATAGAGTGGAAAAACTTAAGGACTGAGAGAGCATGAGAGAGGGAGAGAAAGAGAATGTAGAGAGAGGAGGAAGGGAGTTTATTTAGCTCTATAATTTATTCGTGTATAGATTATTGATGGTGATTCCATATTTAATCGTTCAAATAACGTTTGTAATTTGATCTTTTAAAAAGATTTTATTTACATCCAAAAAAATTAGAATTGAATTAGATTCTATCAAATTTAATTCTATACGGAATTAGAATTAAAATTTAATTACTGGAATCAAATTCATTTCGTAGGATCCAAACGATCCTAAAATAAATACAGGCGAACGTAAGAAGCACACCAGCGCCAGGAGTTACAGGCGTCGCTTCGTTTCTTCCCGCAAAAAAGGGGCAAACGCGCGATAAAAATCCTTTCTTTTCCTCCCTTTTTTAGTCCCCCGCCCTCCCTTCCTCTCCTCGGCTCCGGCTGCGAGCGAAACCAACGACACCCCCAAACCGGCAAAACGTCTCCTCTCTTCCTCGCCCACCGCCCACCGCCCGCCTCCCTCTCGCCGGTCGTGCTCGCGCGTCGGTTTCGCCGCTGGATCGGCTCGTTCCCGCTCCCGCCGACCGCTTTAGCCGCCGACTAAACCGGGCCCGCCCGTTTCCGGGGGGCGGCAACCTGTGCCTTCCGGATCGCCCTGCGGGACGCGTCCTGTTCGCGCGCTCTGGGGTTCCGGCCCCGTCGTGGAGCGATTCCTGTGGTGGGGAGCGAGCGAGCGCCTTACCCGCGTGCTCTGGAGGTGGGGACGTGGGGTTGAGCGAGGGGAGCTTCTCAGCGGCCGTCCATGGCTGAGAGGCGGCCGATCTACAGGAAGCTTGGCAAGCCCCGGCGGCCGCCGCGCTCTGACGGTGCGTTCCTTGGTCGTTGTCCGTCCTGTTTACTAGCCTTACTATTTACGCTTTGCTTGCTTGCTTTTGGTTTGGTTTGGTTTGGGTTGGATGGGTCGCGCCGTTCCTCGGTTCTTGGGGTGGTTTCCTTTCTTGGAATTTTACAGTTGACATGTAAAATGTGTCCAGATTGCCCGATTGAGTAGCGAATCTCCCCCCTTTTTTTCTTGATCCATGTGTCCCTGGCAATGTTGGCACGAGGTGACGGTTCGCGTAAAACTGGCTCTCATGTCAGTATGTGCTGCCGTTTTTGGTGATGGGTGTGGCAGTGCGGGTAGGTACATTCTCTTGGAGGATGTAGTTCTGTTGAGAAAATGACGTGCGGGGGTATGGATTATTTTCAGGTAATTTACTATGAATTGACAGTATTGATTGAGAAATTGCACTGAGTTGTTTATGTGTGCCACCTGTACCACCATGAATTCACCCTGGGTTGTTTATTTGCATATTATGGTACTTTTTTCTGAAGCTCTGGTAATAATTTCGATGGGCTAGTTGATGAGTTCCTTGAGTGCTGGATCATTTCATCTTCTAGTGCGTACTCTTAAGGAGAAACTATTCCATTTTTGCAAGATTGCTGATATAATAGCGCACTTTGCTAAATTGGGACACTATTGGGTTGAAATATTAAATGACATTACAACATTTTGGAACCTTGTGACTGGGTAGTGGTGAACCGTTCATCTGCACACCTGCACCCCCTGGCAGAGCTTGAGTAGGAAATGAATTAATATCTGTTGGAACTTGAAACTACAGATTTGGACGGATTCTTTATAATCTCCCCCATTTTCATCTCATGATCTTATTCTTAACCTAAATTTTCATCGTACCTTTAAAAAATACTATATATGTCTTGTCTGACATCAAGATTTCAGAAAGGTGCTACAATTTGATACTGGTTTGATCCATATTGTGATTTGTGAGCAAAGTTATGTGAAGATGAGGCCATTTTTGTTTGAATTTTTGAACATGCATGTCATGCTAAAAAATTAATGGAATTTAGCACTTTCGAGCCAAATCGATTGGGAAAAGCTACTCAACTTACTTTGATCTCTAGGACTGACCTAAGCTGAACCTGTAATCACTACTCGGTTTTGGAGATGCTTTACAGTTCTATAAGCGCTACATATTTGTTGTGCGATCTACTCCCTCTGTTCAAGAATGTAAGACATATTTTGTTTCGAAAAAGTCAAACTTCATAAGTTTTGACCGACAATTAGTACTATGCAAAATTTGTTTCAATAGATTTTTATTTCGAAGTACTTTTAATATGATGTTGATTTTATACCGATTGACAACATATTATAAGAGAAATTAACGGTCAAAGTTTACTTTTGATGATTTTTTTCAAAACAAAATATGCCAACTTACATTCTTTAACAGAGGGAGGAGTTTTTTTTGTCATCTCAAAATTTGTGTTTGCTCACAATGTTTTGCTAGCATTTAACAAAAGTATCCCTATCCTTTTTCCTTTTGTTTGCATAAATTACTGCCTGCTATATTGTTGGTGCCCTACTTATTTCGTTCTGTTATTTGTTGCTGCCTTATTACTGTTTTAGTGTTTTTCCTGATTAGTATTCTTACATTCCAAGCCCAGTATTGTGATGCTGTAACTCTAGGAGCAAACAGAGGTTCTTTTTCTCTGCATAGATTAGTTCTATGTGCTCATAAGTCATGATTTATGTGCTATTTTCAGACGGTGGACATTTCTCAGTTCCTTTATGGGAGAAGAAATTTTGCACTGATGCCTGTGCTATCCCCTGGGGTAAATTGTGTGAGACCAAGAGATTGATGTCACTGTACAAAAATGTAGCTGACTGGGATGATTCAGCTGCATTAAAAGCTTTTGAGGATGCCAAGGCCCGCTTCTGTTGTTTATATCATGGCCAACCTTGTGATATCCCTTTGCCTGATCCAAACATGTATATTGACATGGTCAACCCAGATGAACGTCTTGATCCTGAATTGGTGGCTGATCTTGAGAGGTCACGCCGACCTGTTCCCAATGTTGTTCCCGATGGCTGGGACTCCTTTATTTTCACAGACAAGCCAGTTCCTGTTACAGGATGGGGTGACATGGAGACAAGCAATACTCCTGTCCAGCAGCTCTCTGTAAACTGGGACAATCATTTGGAACGGCCCATTGAAGCAAATTGCAAGCAAATTTCAGTAAATTTGGATTGTTATGTCAAGCAACCTGCTGAAACAATTGTTCAGCAAAGCTCAGGCAATTGGGACATGTACATGGAACAGCAAGGTCACACCAGCAGCTGGAGGGAGGAGACCAATCCCTGCATCACCAATTGGAACATGAAGGATGACTCCCCGGATGCATGGAAACATGATAAAGGTTGGGGTTCTGCAGCTACTCAGACCGATTCAAGGGATAACCATAGAGATAGCTATGATGTGCCTGACAGCCAGGGCATGTCATATGGACACTGGAGAAGGCGAAACAATGATCCAGGCAGAAGGAACAGCAGGAATAGAGATAGGGGAGGCCCCATTAGCGCAAAACCCATGAAATCAAAGTATCACGCAGATGAGCACAGAGGCGCAAATAATGACTGGAGGTATTGCCGAGTTAGAAATAACATGCATTACTCTTATGAGCATGCTGGTTATGCCAAGCAGTCGCTAGCTATGTGAGTAAGAAGGGGCTTGCAGCATTGAGAGAAGATGTCAAGATCCCCTCTCTGTCGGGCACTTATTAGCTTTGGAGGTGTCATTTTACACCAGTAATAGAAATGGTGGACATCTTCGGATGAGGTAAAACAGAGCTAGCAGAGAATCCTGTAGTTTGTTTCTTCTTCTTAGAGATGAAGAATTGTGTAGGTTATGTTCCCTCCATGAAGTTGCTGTAGATAGTACTGACTCCCTAGTCCCAACTTAGTGACGGTTTTCCTGAGCCATTGGCCCCGTTGTGTGTGTGTATATGTCTCAGTAGCTTTGGTTTACTGGCTGTATTGCAGCTTCAGTGTTGCAGTTGTGAGAATGAAGGTGGTACCTGTTTAATTATTTCTTCCAAGGCGGTACAAAAAAGTATTTTGTACTGATTTGAAGTTAGGATGCTTTTTTTCTGATGGCAGGAATAACATCTTGTTCTCCTGTCTTGTTCATATACCTATCATGCTTTGCTGGCAAATGCTGCAATTTTCCTTGTTAATCTCTTTTACCCGTTTCCTGTGCACTGCTCTGTGTTCTACAAAGAAGAGGACATGATCTGAAAGTAATTCAATTGAGATGGTGCTAGTCCTGTGTGATATAGCAAATGATTCAGAGGGTATTCGATGCTGGATCCTTGGCTTGGGTGGACTTTTTACGGAGATTGCTTTCGGTGCCAATTGCCGAGTCCTGCGCCGCTTGAGCTGGGCGCGCTGTACGTCTGTATCTGGCTAGGCTATCGTCTGGTATACAAGACCAGAGTTGTGCAGAGAGCTCCATGAATTCGTGATCAATGTAAGTTTAATGTGTGCATAATAAAGGTATGCTAAGTATAACACAGATCGTTCCTTGTCAAGAAACGTATAGCACCGTGTACATTCGTGACACAAACTTGTGCCGCAGACACGCACGAGGTACCTCAAGAACGACATAGACTAATATCGCTCTAGATAGACATCCATTTACGTCCAAGAACGCAACGTGATCAGATACCTCCACAGGAGGCTACGCGAACTATCACCACCTGAATTTGAATAGTCTCAGCCTGGATAAGCAAATCTTCTTCAAGCCTTTTTTATCGAGGATGATTCTGCGTAGCTTGGCCCCTTCATGCTACAGTTATCATAGTTGGGAGTCGCATCGGCGCCTACAGCTTCAGTACAAGTCCAATTGGACTATGATCGCTGAACGACACGTCTGGCAGAATGTAAGAATCATGGACCTTGTCGGCAATAAACCCTGACGCAAGAAAGCAATCCAATCACAAACCTGTTAAGAACTAAAGGGGAAAACAGGTAACTTTACATTTCCAATAAGAAAAGAAAGACCTTTAAAAGCTTGGAAAAGAAGCGGTAGTTCTTTTTGTCTTCTACGAAAAACCTCCTAGGCTCCCTCTCCCTCCCTCCTAGTTTAACAAACTTTAAGCTGGAAAGATATTATTACTATTAGCGGGTTGTTACACACAATACGTAATCTGTAATATGCTGTTCCTTCACTCTCAAAAAAGGAAGCACAACAAATGCAAAAACGATAACGTTTATGAAGTTAAGTAGCTCGCCAATCACCAACACAGTGCTGTACCTTTGTTAGTAATGCGCTGATTTTCACCCCAGAAGGTGTAGGCCACAACATTCGGATGTTGTTTTCGGAAAGTATTGATAAGGCCTTTGCTAGAAAAGTTTCTCTCAGATGACTCCCTCTCTTCAATTGTGAAACCTGCAGACACGGTTTTTGCCTTATTTTTTTTAATTTTTTAATTTTAGCTATTATTTTTATAATTTTCCAGTAAAACAATATTATTATAAAAAAATCGAAGTCGATGAGCCTCGTCTGCATCCGCCGCTGTTTCACCACCTTCCCTTTAACATACAATACTCTCACATCACTGAAGAAAGACGTGCATTTTTACAACTTCACCAGAGGAAATGCTGCAGGTATCTAAGCCCCTCGTCGACGCTCAGGTACCTACATTCGCACATCACCCCGAGCCTCACCTTCTCCACCAACTTCTCCTCCCCGGTCAATTCCACGACCACCTCCGCCTCCAGCCTCGCGCCACCGCAGCCCGGAGCGGGGAGCCTCGCCGCGACCCCCGCGTCCCCTCTGCCGCCAAATCTGATGGCGCCCGCCGCCCTTGCCGCCGGCACCTTGGCGTCCATCATCAAGACCGCCGCAGGCGCGATCCCGCGGTGCGCCGTCCGCACCGCTGTCCACATGACGCGCCAGTCCCCCGACCCGATCACCGCGTTCCGGTCGCTCAGGTCAACCCCGAACAGAAACAGTCCGTCGGCGTTCTTGACATCGCCGGCCTCGTCGGCGGAGACCGCGAAGGACAGGATGTTCTTCCCACCGGCCGTGAAGATGTCGACGGCGAACGCGACGTCGGCGAGAGCGAGGCGCGGGGAGGGGAGAGCCCGGGAGCGGGAGGACGCGGACCGGAACAGCGCGAAGAGGAGGCGGTGCGGGGAGGAGGAGCACTGCCGGTCGCTGGCGGCGCCGTCACTGTCGGGGAGCTGGCGGAGGAGGCCGAGCGCTGCGGGGTAGTGCGACCGGCAGAGCCGCGCCCAGAGGTAGTCTGCTGCGAAGGCGGCGTGCCAGGAGGTGGAGACGCAGGAGGCCGCCGCGAGGGACGCGGCGTCGAGGAAGGGCGCGACGAGGGGGAGCGCCACCCATGGAGGAGGGGACGGCGCCGCCGGCATTGCTGTTGCCTCGCCCTCGCGCATCTCAGGTTGGTGCTGGAGTGCTGGATTCCTTGGCGTCTCAGCTTACAGACTGATCCGTGCGCGTCACGGCGTGGGTGAGTGCGGTGTGGTTATATGTATCCACGGCGCGCGCGTACGCATGTAGGAGTGCTGCAGCCTGCAAGGGACGCGGGGAAGGAACGGCTTGCGGTGGGAGGAGACTGGGCGCGGGTGGTGTGTGCGTGCGGGTGGAGCACACGTGGTCGGGGAGGATTACGGGGGCGCGGCGTGCGCGCGGCGCGTGGCGCACGAGGTGATGCTTTCGAACGGAGCGTGCCGCGAGGGGCGAGCCACGGTGCCACGCCAGCTTCCAGACGGGGCGCCGGGCCGGGTCGCGATTTCGGAAGCGGTCCGTTTGGGGCTAGGTAGGTAATACGAGATTCGAGAGGGACAGACGGCGCATCCAAAGCGGTTCGTTCGGGTGTCTAGCACTTGGTTGGCCCAACAATTAGCGCAGGCCTTCTGGATAGTTTTTTTAGTTTTTCTTTAAAAAATTACAAGCTATTTAAACGGCTGACTTCTATCTCTAACTTTCGATGACTTTTTATTAACCGAGAAAACGGTTATGATTAAAATAAATTAAAAGCTGAAAAATAGATTTTGACTAGCTTTTCTAGCATTTGATTATATAAAAAAACTAAAAATTTATTATAAAAACCAACAACCAAAATTCAACAAACGCAATCGTTTACTCAGCTAACCGAAAGCTCCAAAACCACATCCTATCTAAACAGACCCTTAGATGACAATGGCGCTCGTGTTTCTTTTGCAGCCTATGATCATGCATCACACTTCAAAGTTTCAGACGTAGACACCTCAGAAAATTACTTGATAAATTTTTTATTCTCAACAGGACCTCACAGATTGCATAGCAACAACGTCGGTAAAAGCAGATATCTCAGACTCTCTCTCTTACATGATCCAGCAATTCATTCCCCTCTTACAAAGTAAAAGAACACAGTCCATCCAATTACTGGCCTTTAGGAGGAATGGTGTAGCCTGCAAAAGAACCCAAAAAATAATTCAACACATGCTAGATTCGATTCATAACCACACACAAACACTGAAACACATCGTGCGTTACTTAAAAACTTAAATAAATATCACATTCACTTCCACACTTGGTGCCAGGCGTGAACGGCCTCTTGCAGTAGTCGGCGACGTACACGACCTTCGCCATGCTTATGATCTCCTCGATGCCCTCGTCGACCTTGGAGCACAGGCATGGAACATCCACCTTCTGGTACGTATCGCAGCACGCCTGTGATGGCGTCTCCTTGGGGTCATCCGGAGGCATAACATACAGCACGCACCGCGGGATGAGGGCAAAGAGATCCAAGTCGCAACTGGCCTTGGTGCCTATGGTGGCTGGTCTCGCGCTGGCTGCTATCACAACCACTGTGAAGGTGAGGACCAAGAACAAACCAGAATTTCTTGCCATGGTTGCGAATCTACTTTGCAGGCTCTTTGTGTTAAATGATCGATAGCTCGGCGAGTTCTGTGGCTTGGGTGCAGTGTTTTGAGTGAGAAGGATGAGTTTATATAGATTTGTTGTAGGAGTAAACAATTTGTATGAGAATCCAATGTCTAGTGTATTCAAGAAATGCAAGATGCATATATTAATTAGAAATATTGAGATATCTTTCAAGATATGAAAGATGTACGTATATTAATTAGAAATATTGAGATGTCTTTGAGCACGGATACGTTGGAATCATTTATTGTTTTTAAAAATATTTTTAATATAAATACTTTCGCAAAAGTCAACAAGGATAAAGATGCAAATTATAGTTATGGTATACATACAACGAATGCATATTTATTTATTAAATATTTGTATATTTATTAATAATATGGAGACATCTTTTGGTAGTTCAATAAATCTATCTACTTCTCATCTTCAATCTCCCCATCGGCTGGTTTGGGGTTGAGAGGAATTCCAGGGTATTCAGAAACGGCACCATTTCGGATGTAGGTCTGGTGACACAATATCAAACTAGGCTGATTTTAGTGTTTGGTCATAGCAAAGGAGATACATGCAACAGTAGCTACACTACTAGGGCCTGGAAGGCGTCGATCCCTTGCAACAAACTATCTCGCAACAGAAACTTGATCCTCTGCTTTGTCCATTGGTCAGCAGGCAACAAATTAAGAATAAAATCTACAAACAATATGAGGCTTTTTTAGATATCTTGAATAGGGAGCATAACATACGTAGTAACAATAAAACTAAATTGATTGTAAAGCCTAACACATTCTAAAAATTTGTCACACAAACTAAAGAAACATGGTTGCATGAGTCTTCTATTTAGATGGAACCAGTGTCAATAATTGCCTGCAATATAATGTGCATACAATAATGCATAGATAAAGTTGATATAATACAATGCAGAACACATAAA
Organism: Phragmites australis; assembly: GCF_958298935.1. NCBI lineage: Eukaryota > Viridiplantae > Streptophyta > Magnoliopsida > Poales > Poaceae > Phragmites > Phragmites australis. The sequence goes on along the minus strand of NC_084921.1, from coordinate 46,110,691 downwards.
TGAGAGGCATCACAAATAATAGTTAGAAACATCATACTTCGTTCAGACTTCTATAATTGATGTTCAGACAAAGTAATTGAACTGCATCTGTGTTTAATTAGGCCGTCTGATCGTCAAGGTTTCAAAACCAGAGGGAGTACATATTTTGCTACGCAAAATTTTCTGAAAGAGAAGGATTAACAAACCATATGTTTATTTAGCTCCAGATCATATTACGTACCATATTACCATAAAGCCCAAAGAGAAAATCATTTCTAGTATGTAGCTTTTGACTATAGGGCGTGGGAAAATGATTGCTAAAATTCAAAATCTTTTGCTCAAGGCTGTGAGGCAACAAATATGGCAGTTGTAGGATTGTGATCATGTATCCAACCTTAATTTAATTGGCATAGCTAAAGAAAAATGCTTGATAAATTTGGCATATAACATTTTTAATGAAAACGAACACGATATGTTCTGAAACATTCTTAGACAGAGTCCATTGTCTCATGACATTAGAAAAAGGGAAGACAAACCAAGTAGTAGGTTTGCTTTGTGTCCTAGTAAACTAAGAAGTAGTTTATGAAGCACATTCGACTTGCAAGATTCTTGGGCATGATACATTGCCTCGTAACATTAGGAAAAATGAAAACGGCTTTCTGGTATGCGCAAAATAAAAGGCATTGCAGTGCATAAACACATACATACCATATTTCCTCAGGACTAAGGAAGATACATCTCATAAACTGTAGACCATGTCAGAAGACCCTGGTAAAAAAAAAATCCATTAGAACCTAGATATCCCATTCTGCTGTCATTTTTTCCCCTTTAGATCTTTACAGAATAAGCAGACGTCCTGCTCATCCCAAACCCAAGAATCAATCATGATATCCACTGAGGTGATTTTCTAATTGAAGCCTAATCTGACTTCATCAATGACACCTTTATTTTCTTTCAACAAAAAATTGCAGGTCATTGCAAAACAGCCTCGATAGCAAAAGATGGATTTGTTATGCTCTAAGTAAAGATGGATTTGTACCTTGAGCCTATTGGAGCACGTTTGCTTGATGGATTTGTACCAAAAACATAAAGTATATGGCATCCGCAAGACCCCTCCTGATGTGAGGTAAAGAGGTTATTTACTAACTCTGACTAAATTGAATGGAATCCTGAAGGAATTTGGAAACAAAAGGATATGATTAGAGAAGGATTTCCATTTCACAACAGGGCAATATGACAACAAATCAACAATTATGTACTTAATCAAATCCTTGTCCTGCACAAAATACGTTCCAACATATTGATACATGGATTTACGAAACCGCTTTGTGCAGGCAAAAGTGTAGCTTAAGAAAATCATGCTGGAGAAAACAACATTGTCTGAATGTCCAAAAACATTCAAGCTTCAAAGGCAGGAGGAGGAACACCACTTACGAGAGGATATCTTAAGGATGCATGAGGCCGAACTTTAGAGACGCGAGGAACTAGTTCAGAAGCGCCAAACTCTCATGCGTTGTTAAGAAGAAGAGGGGCGTGAAACAACACGTGAGAGAAAGAGAAATATCACTGATCCACACAGTAGAATCCATGTCCTATCCCTGGTATTGTAATATTTAGAACCACGTACCACAAACTATGTATTAAATCGCTCGCTTCTACTTTCCTCGTCCAATTAATCCACCTTTTAAAATATATCTGGAATTTCTATTCCACATTGGTAAGCCATGTAGACATGTCGCCTTTTGGAAGGGTGACAGGTTCATATCATCCTTCTAACAGGTAACATGAGTATAGATCTAATTCAAAATGAACTAATATATTTGTAATTTTTGGATTTATGAAATATAGATATAAAAATCCACCTGTTGTGGGAAGGCCTAGGCAGCAATTTAAGGTCCAAAATGAGTTGGGCTTTTATTTGGCCCAGGTTGAACCGTGTCCGACCCAACCCCACTGTCACGTTTACCTTTTTGACATTCAGAACAAACTATGAACAGGATTTTTCACATTCAGAACAAGCTCAGATCACTCATAAGTATGTCTCATACAATACACAAAATAATATTTAGAGGATAATCCAGCAGACAAACTATGAGCCTGTTTGAAAGACTTACAGCTCTTAGATTACTATAGGATTTAGATCTTGTTTGATAGTGTTTCAACTGCTAGCTCTACCTTTAGATTTGGAGTTTGTAGAATAAAGTTAATTGGTTTAGATCTCTATATTTAGTCTAAAGCGGGAACAAAATAGTTCACTCAAATATAAACATGTCATTATATATATATATATATATATATATAAATAAACTAGTTTATATTTTCGGAGTACATACTCACTACTATGATATATGTCGGAGGATGAACTTCTCAAGCGGGGATCCTGAGGGACCCCTTTAACATTCGGTCGGGGGCTGATTCTGGATCTACCTCGTACATGGATTAAATGCGAATAAGTGAGATCTAGGCGGGACGGATGATCGTCGGCTAGTGAGAGTAAATGCACAAGGGATTTTTAGATAGGTTCGGGCCGCCCGGAGCGTAATACCCTACTTCTGTGTGTATGCTATTAATGCTCTGGGAATACTTTTCTCTGGATCTCTGTGTTACAAGGTTTTTTATCTAAGTCTAGAGCTTCGGTCTTCAAGTGCCGATCTCTCTGAGCTTCTACTCGGCTTGTTCGACCTTGTAAGACTTCTAAAACTTGTTCTAACTTCTACCTCCGCCTCTCTCTTCTCTGGAGTGCATCCTCCCCCTTTTATCCTGTTGGGGGAGGCTTGGCGTGCCCAGAAAGGAGGGCACGAGTCCCTATGAGCCATAAATAGAAAGCAACCATCATGTGGCTGCAGTTTGATGTTACAAGGGGTTGAAAATGTGTTCTCGGTCGGTCTTGTCGCCCATTATGTCTAACTTTAGCAGCTGCAGTGGGGAGGATCCACCGAGCAGCCGCCGAACTGCCCCGTGTGCCCACCCGGTCGGAGCAGGTCTGACACAGCAGGGGGGCAGGCAATATGCCTCGAGCCTAGCGATGATATCTTCAAGCCGTTTCCCTTATGGACCCCGCAGGGTGACGTGCGATGGAACCCGTCGCATTAAATATCCCCACACCCCTTGCCAGGCGGTAGCAGGGACTGACGTACTCAGTACGACAGGCGTGGGGGGGAGTGGTTGTAAGTGACAGGCCACACTCCCTCTTAAATGCAGCATCGGACCTTCCACCGATTGACACCTCATCGTCACCCTCTCCCGGAACTGCCCCTTCTCGGCCCTCGGGGAGATGGTCCTCGAGGGAAGGCGCCATGTGGCATTCTGTTGTCATGTCCTCGGGACTCGGGGACCATTGCTTCCCCTGTCACCGACAATATACTACATAAATAAACTGATATACTCTTTTATCACTATGAGTATACTTATATACTCATACTAAAATACTCCAATGTGAACTATATGAATTTTTTTTTAAAAGAAGTACATCATTTTTAATAAATTTTGATAATACCTTCATATTTGTACATAAAATATAATATACTAAAAAAAGTACAAACCACCTAAAAATATATAGGTACCACTTGGATGATCTTATATACTCATGTACTCTATGTACATATCATTATCACATAAGATACTTCCTATGTTATAAGATACGTATGTAGTAGTACATACTTCCGAGAGTATCAAATATCCTATATATATATATATATATATCAAATTTGGACGGCCCAATGGCACCTGTAAGCGAAACTTAAAATCTGAACCTAATCGAACCTATTTTTTATCCGACCTATCAGATCTGTGAACGGAAAATAAAACTTGAATTCAAACCCATCAGACACATAACCTGCAGGTACCTAACCTATAGATTGAATTGACATCCTTAAATTTTATACAAGTTTATAAGTTTATATCTCTCTTAAAATAACAATCCTTGGTCACATGTTTTCTTCTTGAATGCGACTACACAGAGGAGGTCGACCGACGTATATAGGTATCCTCGTGGATTTTTTTAAGGAACGGGCTGAACTTTATTGATAACTAAAAGTTACATTCCACCCCTTGCAAGGGGATCCTGATAAAAAAAGAAAATTATATTAAAACCCTCGATAGGTCCTCCGTAGCATCTTTCTCCTAAGCGACTTCGAGACCATCGAACAACTTCGACCCTCCTCAAACTGCCACGCCGAAGTTTGACTAAGAGGAGCGTCTAGAACGTAGCCGGAAGTCGAATACTAAACCGATGGAGACACATCAAATTTTTTAAACACCACATGAGACAATCTGACCTTCGAATCACTGAACACACAGGCAATGATAAACGGCCGTCGACCAAATCTCCGCTGGGGTAGACAGGATCTGGAACCTCCAGCATAAATTCCGCCGCTGATGGCCCAAAAGTCACTCCCTTGCCAACGAAACAAAGTCTGCAGACAAGGTAACCAAAACACCCAAAAAGGGGATGAAACCCCAACCCATCCTTATCAGGTTATAGCAATCTTAGAACTCACCAATGAAATGTAAAAGCAGCACTATCACCAGAGAGAACCAAAGAAGATAAACCTCAACTGACAGCCAGCCGTGGGAAAAAGAACCCTAACCTATTTAAATCTACTCTACTCCAACCACTAGGAAACAGAAACTATAGCAAAATACTACTAACCACCGAGGAGGAGGGGCTAGGCCACCCTCCTACTCTGATGCCGATTGCATGTCAAAGGCGAGGGGGCCAGCCAAGAAAGTCTTCTGCCTCGAGTTGCCTCTTTCGCCTCCGCCTCCCCCTCTGGATATCCTCGTGGATGGGTAGCGGGGATTTTGCCTCACAGACCGTGTTTGGACAGACAGCCCAGCCCACCAGATAAGCACGTTGCACCTGCCCGTTTACCCATGACGAACCCACGCGCAGCGTCCAGCGTGGGCGTGCGACGGGAGCTATACATCCGCATACACGACGTATAGTATTCCCGAGCTAAACACCAACATAACATGGCCAAACTTGCAATTTGTGGCGATATTCAACCAAACAGGCCCACTGGGAGATTATGTTCATTGTACAAGCGTATAAATGGTTGGTCATCATATCTTGGAACAAGCAAAACGCTGGCCAAATATTTATTCTTTTATTAAGGAAAAAAAACTGACCAAATCAATTCATGGGTACAAGAAAACAAGTGAGCAAACACATACTTTGAGTGGAAATCTTTATTAGTTCACCGTATTTCTGATACATCACTGGATCTGTCACCCCCACTGCAACCACACTCCCTACAAATTGCTTAACATAGATAAGTCTCGATACAACATCAGGTCTTGCACATGTCTGAACGGTTCAAGGCAGTTGAGATCTAAAAAGTAGATCCAGCAATTCCCCTCCTGTCTGACTGATAGACCATCAACCAACGGTTTATTGGCCTGGAACAGTGTAGCCTGCAAAATCAATCCAGGACGAAATAAATTTCACAAAGCTCGTAACATATTTTCAAAAGATGTCTCTAAATATTAGCGTGAAACACTTACTTCCGCACTGAGAGCCAGGCTGCAGTGGCTTCTTGCAATAGTCGGCAACGTACACAACCTTGTCCATGCACACCAGCTTCTCAATCTCCTTGGTGACCTTATAGCATAAGCACGGGACATTTGCCTTCTGGATCACACCACAACAACCATCTGAAGGGGGTATCTTTGTGTTTGCAGGGAACATCACATATTGCTTGCATTCATAGACCATGTTCCTGAAGTCGTCGTTGCAGCCGTCATCGGCCTGGGTGCCCACAATGGCCATGGCTACCACAAAAGCGAGGACAGAGAACAAGCCCAGGAGTTTTGCCATGACTATATCTGCTAGTAGTGGGCCTCTGTTGGATGCGAGTGTTCTGAGGATCGTACTTGAGTTTATATAGATGTGCTGAGTGAAGGTTAATTCACTCCTATTTTGCTACATGTCCATGTTGTCCACTCGATATAAAATCAATGGTGCTGATCCATGTGGGGACAAGGCACAGGGACAAGTGTCAATATTAGATAAGTGTCACCATTGGTGCTACTGAGTAGACAAGTGTCATAACTCGTGTTACTATATAGATAAGTGGCAAAACTGGTACTACTACATAGACAACTGTTATAATTAATACGAATTAATACTACTATATAGACTAGTGACAAAATTGATACTACTACATAGACAACTGTTATAATTAATACTACTATATAGACAAGTGGTAAAATTGGTACTACTACATAAACAACAGTTAGAATTGATACTACTGAATAGAAAAGTGTTAAAACTGCTGCAATAAGCCTTATCTCATTTCACATACAACAAAATATATGCTTGGTTCACTCATAAATATGTTTCATACATGTAATGCTTACAAATTCATTCAGGAGACAGTCTGATCGCACAGACTATCTCTTGGCGGACAGACAAACACAGAGGATGACAATACATAAGCAAAATGTAGGAAAATAGCATCCATAATCGTCTTGATAGACACATGCACACGAGCATTAAGCGAGCGAACCAGGGACGTGATAGCCTGCAAAAAACAAGCACAACAGTCATAAGTTATGAGTATACTTTACCAAGGCCAATAGATTATATATGTGCGTGGAGTGTATTTATGCTTCCAATTACGGAACAAGGACTTATACTTCAATCATTCCAATGCCATGGCATGCTGGGAAAGTAAAAAAGAAAAAAATGCCCTCATGTGCACTGTTATTGGATTTGTGCTCAGATTCGCACATTGCACATGAGCACTGGGTGTGGTATCAGCATGAGGGCTTGGAAAAAGAAACTGCGTCCATTGTATGCTGGCTAGGTAGCTACTTCCACAATATTGTGCTTGTGATCATTGTTCAACCATGCATCCAACTGAATATTCAGGTGTGGTATACTGCTACTGAACTTACTTCCGCAGTTGGATCCTGGCTGGAGGGGCCTCTTGCAGTAGTTGGTGACGTACACGACCTTGTCCATGCAGAGGACCGTCTCGACCGTCGGGGTGACCTTGGAACAGAGGCACGGTATGTTCGCTCTCTGGATCACGGCGCAGCAGGCCTCCGACGGCTGGATCTTGGGATTCGCCGGGAACTTTATGTAGTCCTGGCAGTTGGCTATAAGGTCACTCAGTTCCTGGTCGCAGTTGCCCGCCGGTGGCGCGTCGTCGGCCGTCGCCGCCGGCCTCGCTGCCGCCACGGCCATCGTGAAGCTAAGGAGAACCACGCACGCGAGAAACAGCCTTGCCATGGTAAGTATATATCGGTCAGTTGCAGCCGGTTGCTACGGGCTAGCTTCTGCTGCTGCAACTGTCAGATTGCAGCAGTGGCCTGCTACTGCTAGCTTGGAGTGTGGTTTGCCGAATGGGATGGTTGGGCTTATTTGTAGCAGTGGATTGCATGCCATATGCATTGGTTTTACCACAAGTTCAGCCGTCCAGTTCTGGCAAAACACAGACCGGAGCAATAAAAAAGGCGTCACAGCCGATGATCACACTTCACTCCAATATGGACGCTCGATATCTCATCGATGCTTTGGTACCTCTCCATGCTAGCTAGTATACCATGCATGCATGAATGCATTTCAAGGTTTCAGTTATAATATTGTGAAATATAGTTGAGTATTTTCTTTTTCAAAAAATATAGTTGAGTATTATATTCTGCTTAATTTCAAAGGAAGTGAAGAATATCCACCATGAACAGAAAATCCGTCGTCTATCCAAAGTAAATTTCTGAAATTGACACTAACCTGTTGTTGCAACTCTGAACATAAATACAAATTAAAAGGTAAAATGGTGGCGTCCAGATGACGGAAGATCTGCTATATTTACAAGGCTTCCAATATCTTCACTGGATATATTAGGAGACATGCTGTAGCTTTCGCAACATTTTTTATCAGCTGGACAATCGAGCTGCATCGGTGTATATTATGCAGTGCTTAGATGTTGCCGTATTGGTTTAGCATACTTGATGTCAAAACAAAATTCAGTGCACTACTTTCAATGATTGATTGTATAGATAGCTGTGTCACGGTATCGATAAATTCATGAGTTGTGTCCCCTATGTATGACAGAAGCACCGGCAAACATCACTCTAATTCCAAAAACATCTAATGAAATATTTGTAAATTGCTAATTTTCCATCAAATCAAATGCAATGCAGTTATAATAACCTTATACACAGGTAACAAGAAACTAGAGTCAAAATATTACGTAGAAGAAGGTGGAACTATTGATGTAAAAATGTCATAATAGCCATATACACAGGTAACTGTAGAGTATAAAGTATGCACTGATGTGTAATTCAGCACCAATTTAGAGCATAATAAAAATAAAAGGAAGTAAAAATAAAAGGAAGTAACTCCAATTTCATCATCTTTTCCATGAGCTGCACCTACCGTGGAATTGTCAAGTTCCGTAGCTTCCGTGCCGGAGCTCGCTTCACAATTCTAAACTGGTCGTGAACCTCCATCGTGCTTTTCCTCGAATACATAGGAGACCTGCACGTATTTGTATTAAGAAGAGAAAGATACAGTCTTTAAAGACGACGTTAGAGGGTCTAGTTAAATGATCATACAAAACACGCAATCACACTAATACAAAAGGAAAACAACCGTAGGACCGAACATCGGCGTCAGCTAAAAAACCGAGCTCCAACAATGCAGCCTAGCTAAGAGGATGAATAATTTCGTCACGCCGACGGTGCACCATCGTTCGGTGTCCTCCCAAATTAAAGCCAATAAGCAGTCGGATGAGATGCGATGACCGTTGAAGATGATGACAACTAGATGCGCCAACAAGTTAGAAGAATGAGTTCAGGCCTTTACGGAGTTCCTCATCCATCGTACTTGAGCTTACAAACTGAAAGAAAACAGAGTAACAGTTGTTCAGACTCGCAAATGTTGAACCATTTAGAAATATCAAAATGATGCTTTTCCATATCTTTTGGAAGTTAGTTATGTTATAACTCTTGTGTTGATAATGAAAATTTCTTTATACAGCCACTTCCTTTCTGTGAAGTACTATTTCGAAGATGCAAAAAGAGAGAAAAAAAGATAGAAAAAAGGTAAAAAAACACAAAACTGACCTGAACCAGCATATCAGCTCTCGTGGCATGCACCCTGGCATACCCGAACTCTGAAACCCTCGATAACCTCCACTTCGCCCACTAAATATTTGGAAATCAAAATAAGATTGTCATCAATTCAGGATTATCAGTTCCCAATTGTCTCTCAAATCCTAACGTTCTTCGAATAACTTTTTACACCCTAGTAATTCTAGATTATGCACTACTTGCTTCGGAGAACATATAAAAAGACTTGTTATTATAACTCTTACTACAATCTTAGGGAAGTTGTCCAAGCTGAACCCTCCTGCTCCAACAATGGCATGAACTGGCGCGGTATAGTTGCTGTTGTCATAAGTATCGATTCCACTTGCATCCTTCTTTGGCATTCCTTTGCATTTGCCCTGGTATACCGCACAAGTCCTCTCGTAGTTGTGTACATGGCCGAAGAAAACCAAATCCACCTACTTACCCCCAAACCAAAACATGTCACTACAGTCTGTATTTTGATCACATGACCATTTCTTTTCACAACAATGTGGTGCAGTCTACTTTAAATTTTGCAGCGTGATTTCTTACGTGGTATTTGAGCAAGAATGGTTTGAGGGGTACGCCGACATGAGATGAATAAATCGGTCTATGCCTGTAATTTTCATTGAAGTACCAGGTGATATTATCTAAAAGATACAGAAAGAAAAGAGGACTTTTACGGTACACAATACTACTAGTAGAATGACACTAGTATTAGTTAGGGTATTATTGTAAATGGACAATTAATTGATAGTTTTTAGGGTTGACTGATGATCATGATCTTGGAGCAGGTTCTTGTCAATTCTGCGGGTTGAATGCTCGCAACGGACGACGAACGCCGTGATCAAGCGGTGGACAACGGTGACTAAGCTCATCGGGAAAGGCCGTCGTCGCCATGCGAAGGCAGCTGTACGCGCAGAATTCAGGTGCCTTCGACAGTTTCAGGGACGAATACTTACTGGCCATCTCAGAGAACCGCATCTTGATCATTCTCGAGTTTGCGGATGGATTCACCGGTGTCGCATCGCACGAGAAGCTCTTATACATCCTTAGCATGTACGAGGCTCTAAGCGATGCTGCTCCCGACCTCCTGATCTTGTTCTGCGGGGTGTGCAAGGAGCTCATCTTTGAGAAGACGCAGGATATCCTCACCAAATTGGCTGACGCGACTTAGACTATGATCAGTGGTCTCATGGCTAAGATCCGAAGTGATTGTTCGCACACGCCGATGAGGAAGCCTGTCATTCCTTTTCTTTCCAATATTGTCCTCATACTAGTCATATTACTCCTAAATACTACTTATACTATTGGTATGAAAGAACACTAGTATTAACAGATCTGGACCGTTGGATGTCTAATACTAGTGTCATTGTACTAGTTGTATTATGTACCGTAAAAGTCCTCAAAGAAGAAGCTCAGGTTGCAAAAAAATTTTTTGGGGCTGGCATGATCTGTCTGTAGCCAAGCTATTTTCAAAAGAAATACGAGTGTATGATGTAACTCACCCAATGAAGATTACCCATGGTGTCCTCGATCTATCGACCAATGACAAATCTTCATTCATCCAATTGTACTACTCAAACAACAATTTTTTCAGAGAAACGAGGCATAGATTTCCAAGTCTGAAACATAAAAGGAAAAGTTGCAATTTATTAGGAGTATATACCTGCTCCGACTTCTCCGACCACTCATGCTCGGTTGACATCACAATGAAGTGAACGCTCCCATGCTCGATTGAATACCATGGCTTATCCTTACTGACAGCAGGAATGGGGAAGTAGGACTCGTATGCGACTCCACATTCACCACCTGAATCTGGGGTCACATACAAAGATTCAGCCTCTGCATAATCCCTGAGGAAGACCACACCAGTTCATGTTAATGATGGTGCAAGTCACAATGCAAATTCACCGTTGTTCTGATTACACTGGAGTTTAAGATTGGAAAGCAGCAGTCACCTTTCGTGATTACCAATGGCGGTCATGTACGAAACTTGAGAAGCGAGTTTTGTGATGAGATGAAGGAAGAAGTCAACGAGAAACTAACTTGAAATGTGTCTTGATTTATATATGATGACTGATTCATAACGTTTTTGATTTAATTTATCGAGTTGTTGATTGTTTAAGTTTAGTTTAAGCATTGATTATGGACTAACTGTAGTTAGAGTTGGAGAAATATATTTACTTGTCTCATAGTGTATATGTAACGATGCAATTTGGCGGTCGACTGTGGATGATCGGAGCCACGCAGGTGCTTGGTGCCGGATGGTTAAAGAGGCCGAGTAGAGTCAAGGGTGATCCTACATGTATACGTGGAGATCAAACAAAGTATGAAACAGAAAGTAAAGACGTTGTGTTGATAAAGTCAAGCGAAAAGGACGTCGGTGCAAGTGACAAGGCGGCCTGAGCGATCGGGAGCGGGAGAGACTACCGACGGTCAGAACGTAAGATAGAATACACGTGTCGACATCAGAGCACTTGCTTAAGGTGTAAGCAAGTGACGAGTCACACTTTGAGAAATATGCAGAGGATTTTATTGTTGGGCCTTAAAGCCGTGGGAGGATTGGAGGAGTATGATCGTGAAGCTTGGGTTGAGACGAAGCTAAGTCGTGAAGGCGTCGCCGCCGTTCTATGGACGAAGTAAGAAATAGACCAAAATATCCTTGATGGTAGGTAGACTGTACTATGAGATAGAGGTATTTTAGTAACAAGTTAGGAAACTTAGGGATCAAATTTTCTAAGCATATAAATAGAGAGGTAGAGCTATGGAAAAAGTTTAACTAGTCATTTTGAGCCTTTGTGTCATCTATTTGAGAGTCTTGTGCTAGGGTTTTAGAGAAGAGGATGAAGAGTGTTTAGCCTATGTGTTAGATGTGAGATTTTGTATGTAAAATCTTTGTAATCTGTCTAAAATAAGATTGATCTTTGCAAGAAATACTCTCATTTACTCTGCAAAATCAGATGTGATCATTGGGAGGAAATTTGACACATAGCTCCATTGGTGCAGCTGGAGGTAATGGATGCTTCAGGTTGTGGTTCCCTGAAGAGTATAGACTCCGAATCATTTGACCGTATGATTTCGCTAAAGGTCCTTGGCCTTTCTACAACTTGCATCAGTTTCTTGACCTCAATTCCAGCATCTATGGAGCTTCACCACCTCAATCTACAGGGTTGCCCATTTCTGAGGTCTGAGCTCCCTTATGGGTTTCAAAAAGTGGTGCTGTGCGGAACCTGCAGCTTGGCAGCATTGAAGATCTAGCAGATTGGATGGGCATGATGTGGTTACCTTGTGGATTGACTTTCCAGCTGTCTGATAGGGTTGGGATGAAAGTATCACTTGATGTTGACGGGGATAGTATAGCTTACGTTTATACGAGTGATGCCTATTTATTTAAATGCTTGGAAAAAGATTCACCGCTATGGTTTAATTGTTTTCAGAAGTTTCAGATTGTCATCGCCCCTTTGATGGATGACCAAACTATGGCCACTGATGGCCAAGTAATGAAGACAGATTCCATCTTTCAGAATTCCTACTTTAGGACAAAGCACTTCACACATTCCATTGACCCCGAGAGATATCTGGAGATAAATGGTACTATTGGTGTTCCTTTGGGTCTTGATGATATTCTTTATCACTGTAGGATCGAGAGTGATGATTAGAAAGGTGTGAATAGATGTCTTAATAAATTTTTTATGAAATAGATGACCTTCATCTATTTGATTACCCAACGTATCTCTAGAAGAGAATCACAATAAAGCGTAACACAAACACGCAACGAAAAATCTTCACCCAACACAGAAGTTCCAGGGGTTTTGGAGAATTGTCCGGAGAATGTGGAGATTCCGAAGTTGAGTCCGGAGGTTCTAGATTTTGCAGAAAAATGAACAAAAAATTAAAAACTAAACTTGAAGATCCAATAAGAAGTGGATCTCATAGTTGGAATAGAGCATATTGTCTCAATAAATTAATCTATGACTCAACCTCATACAAATCTCGGATCTTGAGAAGAATTATTAAAAGATCAAAGATGATCACCGGATGAAGATGTTCCCTAGGTTGATGATCTAGATACAAGAGAACTCAAGACCCTCTTATATACATGAGTATATAAGATTTATGCATCTAGCAATAAGAGGAATAACTTCACTAGATGAAAAAGATCACTGCTCAAAGGTAAAAACGAAATCAACTTGAAAAAGCAAAAACTTGTAATGAAAACAAGGGAACCAAAAGTAGAAGACTAGAAGAAGATGAGTATGAGCATATACAAGAGAAATATCTTCATTAAGCACAGAGGTCAGTCCTATTTTTGACAGATTACAAAGATTTCTCTCATAAAAGCTCTAATCTATTACAAAGGCTAAGCCTACGCTATCATCTACTCCAAAACCTATCTCTATGCACTCAAATGGCTAGCTCATCTTCTCTCAACAGTCCTACCCCTCTATTTATAGGCTAGGGATGTGTCTTAGCCTTTATGTTTCCTTGTTCCTAAAATATTCCTCACCGGTAATGCACTCCTACCTACCACCTGAGTATTTTTGTCCATTTTTCGCTCTGTCCATCGAACGGTTACAGCTTCTTCACGACTTAGTTTCGTCTCAACGCAAGCTTTGTGACGATACCACGTGACCCTTCAATCCTTCTATGGTTTTGTGGCCAAATTACGAAATCCTAGCACGTTTTTAAATTGTGACTAGTTGTTGTCACTTGCTTTGCCTCAAGCAAGTGCTCCGATGTCAACGCGTGTACTTCGTCTTGCGATCTTGATCGCCAGCAAGTCTCTTCCGCTACTGATCTCTCGAGTTACCGTGTCACTTGTATTGGTACCTCTTTGCTTGACTTTGTCAACACACCGCATTCATCATCCTTCATCCCATGTCTTGCTCGACATCTATCTATACTACTAGGATCATCATGACTCCGTCCGATCTCCTCGATCGTCTGACACCAAACTCTCAACTTAGTGCCAATCATCTAGTCGTCGACTGACAAGTTGCATCCATCATCTGCACATCATAAGACAAGTAAATATATATCTTCAACTCCAACTCCAGTTAATCCATAATTAAAATACTCAATTGAAATCTCAAATCAATTCAAAATACTTTCAAAAGGTTCCAATACATAGAAGAAGCTCAGAACTAAAAACACTATTTACCATTGCTGAAAACATTGTTTAAGTGCGAACTCTCTGCCAAAATATTCGGACACTCCACAAAAGTGTGGATTCTTCGCAAAAATATACGGATACTCCGCAAAAGTGTGGACTCTCTACAAAAATATATACTATGTAAATCCCAGTTAACTCCAATTTTGCGGATTATCTGAACAAATGTATGGACCCTCCGCATATCCCAGGCAATCGAAAATTTTACAAAACAAATTGACAACCTTATCAATCATTCATTGTATATAAATCAAGGCATATTTCAACTAGTTTTCTCAATCACGCTGAGCTGATATCATTAAAGAGATTAACAATGACTACCCAATGTTTTGATCTGAATATTAAAAGTATGAAAGCAGTAAGAGAACTCTGGATAGAGAATTGTGAAGAGCTGGAGTCTTCTCACACCAGACAAAGTCCAGGCATTGTCTGCAGTGGGCAGCTTGCACAAGCTATGGATCTCCAACATACAGAATCTGTCATCCTTCTGCGAAGGAGTGAAAGATGTGACTAGTTTCAGCTGTATGAAGCATTTGCTTCTCGATTGCTGTCCAAATCTCGCATGTCTTTTTCCTTCGGCACTACGCATTCCAAATCTTGAAATGTTGCATATCAGGTTTTGCGACAATTTGGAGAGGGTGCTTGACACCTCTGTCTTAGGAGAGGACAATCTTCGAAGGTTGCAGTCGCTGCAACTGTGGGAGCTTCCTGAGCTAACCTCTGTGTGTAGTGGAGAGTCTTGCCATTGCTGAAGAAACTCGAGGTGAGAGGTTGTGCAAAACTGCGGAAAATCCCGGTTGGTGTGAATGGAAATAGGCCGTTTATCACTACAATAATAGGTGAAAATTTGTGGTGGGACAATTTAATATGGGATGACGAAAGCATTAAACGTTGGTTTCTGTTCAGAAATTGGGGGCCCTTGCTACCTCATCTTGCAACTGAAGGATGAAGACACCTCCATCGGTATCTGGTAGTCTCTCCATGGCTTCTCAAAGGGACATATTTTTGTGTTAGACTGTGTAATTTCAATTGTTCGCCTTCCCTTATGTCATGCCTTGTACAGTTTTCTGAAGTGATGTTCTAGCAAAAGTACACTTTTGTGGCTATACCTTAGTCTGTAATAACACAAAGCAAACTGAGTTTGGCTCGCCATGTTGCTATATATTTGCAAGTATTTTGCTATATATTTTGTCCAAATCAAAGAAAGAATGCGAAGTGTTTTGCAGATATTGCAACTTCTACTGCACCTCGTTCACCGTGAACAGATTGATCAGGAGGAATATACGAAAATTCTTTCAAGGTTTCCTTGTTCACTTGTTCCTTGCTTGAAGCTACCTGAGATCTGAATGCATCACGTGTTTATACGATCTGCTGTTCAACATATCATGGCAGTATGGCACAGCGCTCTCTCTGTGCTCATCACGTAGGAGGTGACACGGCGTCGTCTTCGCGCACTTCCATAGCGATTCCACGTTACGAGGGATCGGATAAGAAACCTTCTCAGCTTGTACAAGGCTTCGGCGTTCACCTTCCGCTTGGATTGGTGAATGCTTCCCCGTTTCGAGCCTTTTGGCTTGCATCTGTTGGTTCACTAGAGATGTTTATTTCTCCCGAAGAAAGTCAGTCTTAGTTACACAAACGTCCTATAAGTTGAATAGTTGTATTTAACACCCACATCCTCGAGGAAATTTTAATGCCTTTTTCTCTTCTCAAATTCACGTGTTTTTTGCTTACACTTCATCCAAACGATCATTCCTATAATTTTCTTTTGTAAGTCATAATTTCAGTTGATTTTTTTTTTTGCAAAATACTTAACTACACATCTCAATAAAACCCTAACATGTATGTTGCTGCCTTGCAGTCGCCTGTCTTCCTGCATCGGCTATTCAAGCTGTGCAAGTGCAATCCACCAACCTGGCATCATCTATCCATCCATCTCGCGGCACGCTGGACGGTCCATTCATCCCAGGATCTGTGCATTGCAGTGCCAAATTCACTCTCGATGACATCACGCGGTGAATCCCAAGTGCAAAATCCTACCATGATGCTCCAGACATGGACCAGCCTAGCTACAGTCCGTTGTTGCCTCGCAGTCACCCCGGCGCCCTGCACCAGCAGTTATTCAAGGCACTGTGCAATCCACCAACCTGGCACCCACCCACGACCCATCGGTCCATCCTCCACGCGGCACGGCGGCCGGACGGGCCATCCGTCCCAACCTCTGTACAAATTGACGCCGCATCATCCCGCACCCTCTCCAACCCAACATCCAGCAAGCAAGCGATCCACCGGCCGGCCGGCCGGTGCACACACCCAAACCAACCCAACCCGGGCGGACGGACGCTTCATGTGCGATGTGCCTGGCCGGCCCCTCTCTCTTTCACGCGGCACGTAGCTCGGCAGGCACGGCAAGTGAGCGGGGGCGCGCCCCGGGCCACCGTGGGCTCCCGGCGCTTTCCTGCGAGATTGGCATCGAAATAATGGATGTGCTGGGGCGGCACATGCCATGTCTCCCACCGGCGCCCCTCATCGCCCGGGCTCAGCCAAATCGATCGAGTTAGTTGCGGGACTTTATACGCGCCAGTGCGCCTTCGATCGTGCCGGCGTTTCGTTTCGTTTCGTTTCGTAGGGGTTTGGATCTGATCTGTGAATCGAGCGGTTTTTAGTGCAGTGCAGGACGAGTTAACTATGGTCCAATGGAATCGTAGCTCGCGTGGCCCCGCGCGCTCCGATCCGACGCATGCGGCGAGCACCCAGGCCCAGCCGAGCACGTAGCGACGCGAAGCTCTTGCTCACGGTCGTTTAATTTGCAGTGCAACCAGCCATGATTGTTGCTTTGTGCATCCAAGGACCAGGCTTTTGTTGTGTGCTGATGAAATGATTGGTATAGGCCAATCGGTCCCTCGTGTTCCGGTGTTCCCTTCGCTCATGGACCCGTGCAACGGGGGTGGTTACACGGTGCTCACATTGCCATGCCAAGTGATGTGCTGGCCGTGCTCGCTCGTGAAGTTTTATACGTGCGCTCGCTCGTGAAGTTTTATACGTGCAGCAGTCATATGCATGCGTGGTAACTCTGAAAATATTTCATGACTAGCTTGCTGCAGACATGCAGAAATGTACGTGATCACATGGGCACGTTTATACTTACTCCGTTCTCTAAAGCCCAAACACGTGGCCAACTGTTTAAAACTTGATTGAGGATATAAATAGAAGTATAATCAGAAAGGATTTCCCTTTTTAGCTTTCTCTTTCTGCCGCCGGATGAGCTTTGGGCCCATGTTTCAGTTAGTGAGCTCATGGGGAAAATAAAATTTAAAATGACAAAAATGAATTAAGGTTCAAAGAGTGGTAAAGAAAGAAAAAAATTCCATATGAAAAGTAATATTAGTAGATTTGTCATCAAAATTCAAAAGGACTTCGCATCGTTATCTCTTTCATAACTTTTGCTGATATGCAACTAGAAAAGGCAAAATCATGTAATAGAGAAGCAGTAACACGAAATGGGAAGCAGTTGGACGAGCATCCAAGTTTCATGTGTCAGTGCAGTTTGTCATTTCAACCGGCGATAAAACGAAACCCATAGAAGAGAACGGGCTGCTAGCCAGGTGGTAAGAGTGATGGTTCCCTGGGTGCCCACAAGTGGCCGTGTCTCATCCGGGATTGTCCCTGTATAATAATTTTATTGCGAGCCTCAGTTGGTTCCGCTAATCCCACTAAAGATACGATCTTCTAAGACCATCTCCAACGATTTCATTTTAAGGCTCAGAATCCCTTCACAACGGAATTTTCATTTTTTTTTAGCGCTCTAACTGTTTTCCTTCATGATTCCTGTCACGAAAGGATTCTTAAGTTTATTCCCTTCAGGACGGTATTTTCTCTCATTTTTCTTCACGATTCCCCTCGAAGAGAAACTGTTGGAGATGAAAGAAAATAAAGGGAATGAGAACAGAAAAGGGAATTAGGAAGGGAACGAAATGAAGTGAATATGGTTGGAAATGGTCTAAGCTACGTGTATTTGTAGTTCTAGATGTGTATGTGGGATATAAGCCCATCTCCAATCATATTCCATTCATTTCGTTCCCTTCCGATCCCCTTTCCTATTTCTAGTCCCTTTATTTTCTCTCATCTTCAATAGCTTTCCTTCGAGGTGAATCATGAAAGGAAAGAAAAGAGAATACCGTACTGAAGAGAATAACCTTGTGAATCTTTTCATGATGGGAACTGTGAAGGAAAACTATTGAAACGCTGAAGGAAACGAAAATACCGTCGTGAAGAGATTCTAACCCTGAAGAGAAACTATTAGAGATGGTTTAAGGTGTATTCCTATATGAAATAATGCTATAACTGTGCAGCAGAGAAGCATAAAAAAATAAAAAAAGAAACCCATAGAAGAGGACATAGAACAGTACCTCTTAAAACGACCGGTGTACACTGACAATATAGGCATGCTGCCGCTAGCCTGGTCCATGACCGCTTGCATAGTGCCCCAGCCCCGGGGAAGTCATGTGAGCTACACGATTTCTCCATATTCGTGGCAAGTACGGCTGGCTTTAAAGTTTGAATCATGCAACTATAAATTTCTCCTAACTTATCAGTATAATCGATTATACAAATATTTATTTAAAATAGAAATACATGATCATTAATTATATATATAAAAAAGATATAAAATTTTATACATGTTAAGATCTTCTTTAAGATAATAACTCTACATCTTATTAGTAGCGGGTTTAGAATTTATAACTTAGATGTACGTACTATATTAATATATTATAGGGAAAAATGCAAAAACTCCTCCAAAAATCACTTGTATTTTGACTTTCCTCTTCAGAAGTTGTTTTGTTAAAAAAAAAATCCTTCAAAGGTTCGACTTTGTTAAAAACACCCTAAAAATTCAAATTATTTTTAAAAAATCACAAAAAAATTCAAAAAAAAACTAGAGACAAAAATAATATCCTTTGAATCATATTTCATGGAGAGGAAGTTTTTTTAAAAAAAAAACGTACACCTCATTTATTAATTCGAGTTAAATGTATAGTTAATTATTTACTAATCCAAAAATCATGAACCAAATTTTTTAGTCTTCTTACATGATCCTCTGTCTGCTAAAAATTCATAAAATCTTGAAATAGTTATTGTAATGTGCAAGATTGAGTAAATGTGTTGCCGATAGATTAATTCATAACTAATCCATAACACCCCCAAAATTAGTGAAACCACTTTTATTAGTTTACTTAAACAATGATTTGTATAGGAAAAATAATGGTAGACATGACAAAGTTAAAATAACATGAGTTAATAAATGAGCTGCACGTTTTTATTTTTTTCCAAACTTCCTCTCCATGAAATATGATGTAAAGGATATTATTTTTGAAAAATAATTCACAGAAGGTCTTAGAATTATCTCTAATTTTTTAGAATTTTTTGTGATTTTTTTAATTTTTTGAATTTTTTTGAGGGGATTTGCAACAAAGCCAAACTTGGAGGGAAGGGGTTGCAATAAAACAACTTCTGTAGGGGAAAGTTAAAATCTAAGTGACTTTTGGGAGGGGATTTTCATTTTTCCCTATATTATATATAGCTATTTTTGGATAACCACAAATATTAAACCTCAATCTGCAATGAACTCTAAACAACATCACTAACCTTGCTTGTAAGTTTTCACAAAACCTACTCCAAAGTAACACGCAAACCACACTTAAAATTTTGCAAACAATGAAAGCCAAAAACCCAACCAAAAGTTCAAAGTTATAGATAAAAAAAAAAGATTTCATGTAAGGGGTTCTCGAAGTGTTGCATGTCGTATCCGTGGCCGTTGGCATCGGAGAGGGAGTCGAAGCCGTTGTAATCATCGGGGCCATCTCAGTCAAGGATGAGCCCAAGTTGATGCGCCTTGCCAATGCCTTGATGGTGCCACCCTGCCACGCTCCATCTTGACTCTTTCCAGGGCATGCGTTAGCCGATTGGGCTGGTGGTGAGTGGCGATGCGTAGTTCAAGTGGTGGTCTTGTGACTGGTGAAGTTCTGGATGTTCGATGAGCCACTCAGGTCATTTGGGCTAGTCGTAGCTGCATCTTGGGTTTGACCACTTGAGTTGTTGAGGTCGTTGTCACTGGAGGCTATAGAATACGATGTATACTAATTTTTTAATCAAAAAATTAGGTGTATAACTGTACATCCATGACCTTTGCTAGGCCCGCCAATGCGTTTTGTGCAAATTTGATTAATATCAGGAGAAGATAATTACGGTGGGGTGTATCTAGATCTACTAATATGAATCTCGATGAATTCTCTCATGTTATAAATCTTAAAGCTCTTGTCGGATAAATCATATCGTGGCTTGAATCTGCTATAAAACTAAATGAATTATTTCTTCTTTTATCTGAACTCGTATTATTTATGCATGGCTCTCTTTCTAGCTTGTTTTCTAGCTCCACTTGGCCTCTTCTTGCTTGTCCTTCGACATACCCCTCTCTCATTATATATTCGGATCAGGAAGACGTACCATACTCGAAGTCTCGAACGTAACCTTTTAGGATTGTGTTATCAAGAAGATTATTTTCTAATCTAGAGATAGTTTCTATATAGAATACGATGAATTGCCTAGAATTTACGTAAGCCTTATTTACCTCACAGTGGTTATTAAACCTAATGTAGAAGGTAATAGATACGTGTAAAGTGTTACTCCATCCACAATATATGTTGTATTTCTAATAATTTCTTAATTATTAATTATAAAATTATCATGATATATTGTATCTTAGTAATTATTTAATTATTAGTTATCAAATCATCATCAGTATATATAAATGCATGGGGTTTGAACCTTACGATAAGGGGAGATGATATCAGACCTGTCCAAATGGACCTATGGGGCCGGCCTAGCATGGGCCTTGCTAGTCATGGCTTGATAAGGTTAACAGGCTGTGCCGTGTCAACCCATGGTGGCAGACGGGCCGACCTGGGCACTGTAGAGTATGGCGCGGCTGACCCAACAACACTCCAAAAATAGAAAATAAAAAAATAGCTACAAAATTCAAAAAATAATAGATATAAATGAGATTTATTGATTTGTTGCCTCGTTAAAAACCTTTCTATAAGAAGGAAAAAAGAATACAACCTATGCTCTAAAAATTATATAATTTCATCATAAACTTCAATTTTTTTCTTACGACATGTAATATGCTTACTCAAGTGTCCTATTCCACTTGTAGACTTGACGTATTATCTATGGTTGTATATATTACACATAGCAAATTTTACAGGTTTTTTGTTTACTTCTCTAAAGATCTTTTCAAAATATTACCATATTAATGACCATGCATGCGAGTTCTCTACGTCTTAATCTATGAATGGAAATATACAATTGGTTGAAGTGCACAAGTAGCTACTGGATAGCAAGTAGAAAAAGAGAGATGGGTGGCCGATAGGATCACTGAGAGTTTAAGATGATGGGTATTTATAGGCCAAGACGAGAGCTGGGTGGTGGGTCGTTTTAAAAAAAATAAAGAAAATTATAAAAAAATTAAAACCCCCATAAATAATAGGATATAATTAACTCTATAAATGAGCTTTATTGATAGGTTTTCTTATTAAATATCTTTTTATCAAAGAAAAAAAGAGTACAATCTAGCTTAGAATATTAGAAATGACACGTTCTCATCAATATCTAGATACAAATTTTTGAATGAATCTTCAACCTCAGTGTTCTCTATAGTGTGTTGCATTCGCACTTTAGTTTGTTCCTAATCTGTTATTATGATGAGTATTTCCACCATCTCACTTATGAGACTTGTTCTTCACTCTTTGATTATTCTTCTAATAAGACTGAAGGTAGCTGTCGGAGGGTGAACTCCTCAAGCGGGGATCCGGAGGGACCCACTTTGAGATTCGGCCGGGGGGATGATTCTGAATCCGCTTCGTAGGTGAAATAAATGGGAATAAATGGGATGCAGGTGGAGGTGGAATGATCGGATGCAGGAAGTAGTAAATGCTCAGGGGATTTTTAGACATGTTCAAGCTGCACTGAGCGTAACACCCTACTCCTGTGTGTATGCGATAAATGCTCTGAGAATGTCTCTCTGAGGATCTGCTCTGTTACAAGAATATTTGTCTAAGTCTAGAGTTTCGTGCTCCTTGTTCTTCGGGACTTGTCTCTGGTTCGTCCTCTGTTATCTTGATCTCCACTTCAACCCCCTTTCTCCGGAGAGCCCGCCCCACTTATATACCCGCTGGGGCGTTAGCGTGCCCAGAAAGGATGACGCAAGTTCCAAGGCGCCATAAATAAAAAGCAACCATCATGGGTTGTTGGCGAGGTGACGAGGAGGGTTGAAAACGCGCTCCCGTCCGATCTTGTTCATCATCATGCCGCTTTTCAACGGGCGCCGCGGGGAGGGCCCACCGGGCAGCCACCGAGCAGCCCGGCGTGCCCGCCCGGTCAGAGCAGGTCTGACACAGCAAGACGGCAAGAGGGGTGCCTTGAGCTCTGCGACGTTATCCCGAGGCGCGCCGGATGACGCGCGATGGGACCCGTGCATTAAATGTCCCCACGCCTCCCTACCAGGCCGTGGCAGGGACTGACAGCAGGCGTGGGGGGAGTGGTTGGAAGTGACAGGCCACGCGCCCTATTAAATGCGGCATCGAGCCTCTCACCGGTTGACACCTCACCGCTGAGCCTCTGTGGGGACCACCGATGAAGGACTTCTCAGGCCCTTGAGGAATTGTGAGTGCTCGGGGGCTACTGTTCGCAACCCCGAGCACTCTCTCCCGGACATGCCCTCTCTTGGTCCTCGGGGAACCGAGTGCTCGGGGGCCACTGTTCACGGCCCCGAGCACTCTTTCCCGGAACTGACTGTTCGGGTCCTCGGGGAACCGAGTGCTCGGGGGCCACTGTTCACGACCCCGAGCACTCTCTCCCGGAACTGACTTCCCTTGGGTCCTCGGGGGACTCGGGTGCTCGGGGGACACTGTTCGCAGCCCCGAGCACTCTCTCCCGGAACTTGACTTTTCTCGTCGTCGGGGGACTTGAGTGCTCGAGGACCACTGTTCGCAGCCCCGAGCACCCTCTTTCCGGCACTAGGTCTTCTCGGGTCATCGGAAAACTCGGGTACTCGGGGACCACTGTTCATGGCCCCGAGCACCCTCTCCCGGAACTTGGTCTTCTCGGACCTCGGGGAGATATCCCCCTAGGGAGGGCGCCACGTGGCACTCTGCTATTCTGGCCTCGGGACTCGGGGACCCCCGGTTCCTGTGTCACCGACAACAGCCTCCAAAGAAATTATAGATACGAGGACCGTTAACACATCCCATGTTAATAGTGAAAACACTGGATAATTCATCTTGTGCTCATTCACCATTGTAGTATGTTAAAATTTTCTTGTTCATGGCTAATAACGTCACTGTCGATGAAGGTTTAGCTCTCATCCGGATGCTAGAATTCCGATGCTCGTAGATGCTCGTGATGAAGAGTCTGAACTTCTTAATGACGAATCTTCACCAAATATTTTCCTCATGTCGTCGTCTTCTTACTTATTGTGGGTGCTAGTAGAGATCGTTGCAGGCGAAATCCGGCATACTTTATTTCATATATACTATAAACATCGAATAACTTAGAATGAATATTAGTATAATAAGTAGAATAATTGTGGCTAAGAGCATCACCTAGAATTGTTAGAACTCTATAGAAACCTGTAATTTTAACTCTAGTATCTAAAATAAAGGCAAATACATACAACAAAGGAATTTCTTTTTAATATTTTAAAATTTTAGATTTTATAGGACCTACACAATCTCGTAGAAGATCATCATTTTCATAGCTATTTAAATGAGTAGCAAGTTCAACGATATTATGCACTACTAAATAAGATGTTAGATAATAAACTCTTAATAAACTCACAGTCGAATCATAAAAAAAAAATCAAGAAACTTTAGTATCCTTTCGACAATATACTAATGTGCTTCTGCGAGTAAAGTTTTGTCCCATGCTAATAAAAGTTTGTATAAATAAACACACCAAATGTACTCTTATATGGTATAATATTTTTGAGCATCAAGAAAATAAAGTTCCATCTTACTGGTATATCTACTGTAAACTTACGTGGACGCACACCTATTGCAACATAGTACTACTTATATGATGTAATTCATTGGTTAGAGAAGTTCACAAAATTTATTGCAATACGAAAATCATCTAGGTATTTCTCCAACATCTTTAAATTGGATTTTACTATACGATTTATAATATGACAAGCACAATGTTGATGTAAGAAGAAGATTGAGCATATGTACTAAACAATTGAGTAATAATATTTATTGCTCTAAAATTTGCACCAATATTATCTAAAGTGATAGAAAATATTTTATTTATGAGCCTAAAATCTTCAACTACTTGAGATATTTTTTAGTAATATTTTTAATGGTATGCGCATTGTAAATAACCGAAAAACTATTATTCTCTTTTCTAGTTCTCAATCATTATTGACAAAATGAGCAACCACACTAAGATAATCCTTTCTAGCCCTACCTTCCTATAGATTCGAGGTCAAAGCAACTGAAAATGTACATATTTCTAACATTTCTTTAAGTTTGCTACGACATGTATTGTAGTATTTTACCATACCACTAGTAGTTCTTTGTCTAGAAACATACGTGAACAGAATTATGAGCTTGCTTAATGGAATCTTCAAATGTAGCAGTCTCACTGATGTTGAGTGGTAGACCTGCTCTTGCAATGAAGCGCCATAACTTTTTTCTAGCATTGGTGGAGTCATACTCTTAATGACAGACAGAGCCGTCAAAGTTGTACTGTAGCACCATCTGCTTCATGGCTGCTCCACTCTTTCGCTTGCAAGTTCTAAGGTGCCTCATCAAGTGTCCCGTTCCACCTGAGAACTTTATAGATAATTTGTATTTGCAAATATAACACCTAGTATACCTGAGACTTACTCCGTCTTCCTCTCTGTATATCCTTTCAAAGTCTTGCCAAACTTCAGAAGTAGCGGCTCTGGATCTTTTAGAGCTGGTGCTTGCTAATATGTGTGTACTTGTAGAGCCTCACGATGGAGGTGCTGTTGCATATGAACCAGCTGGAGGTTCATCATCGGGGCTTTCTTCACCTGCAGCACCTGCTATCGAAGGAGTCATAGTCCCCTGAGAGTCATTGAAGAAAAAAATTATGATCGATGGACATATTATCATGATCATGATCGTTGGCATCCATGATCAATGCCGAATGACACTTAAAAAAAATTCAAATATCGAAGTTAGAAATAATAAAATAATAAAATAAAGAATAGAAGAAACAAGAAAGAACAATGATGCAAAAAATCACCAAGATTTTTTTGAGACAGCATGATTGCGGTATTAAAATTTCTCAGTTTTTTAGCAACAATTCAAACTAATTTTACCAAATTATTATAAATTCTCAAGAACTTTAAGATAAGAATGAGACAAGAAAACAAGAGAGTAAATATTATTGCTGGTGTGGAATGGAAGGACAGATTGGTCTTCTGTTTATAGGTGAAAAATGATGATTTTTATTTAAAAAAATCAAATTTTTTGAGCTCAAACGGTTACAAAACGGCTAAAAATTAAAAAAATAACAGGTTAAATGGGTCAAGCGTAGCCCATTCAATCTATTAACTCGGTAGTGCTCCTGCGTGTCCACCAATGCCCAGTTGGGCCAACCCCACACGCCAATGCCTAAGCACCGCTCCAAGTGTGTTGGGCTGGCTGTGCCTCGCTAGGTTGATGGTGTGCTGGCAGGTACGGCATGCCACACGCTCGGCCTAGATACGATCCGTCATTAAGTGTCATGTCTATAGTGATGGACTCAATAGATATGGCATATTTAGACAGCTTTAGATGATACTTACGTTCAGATCAGGTTCATGCATCTCACATAGGGAAATAGGGCCATTACTGTAACGGATATACAGCAGCATCAGATGGCTGTCCTTATTGTGGTCGGGCAAAGCAACCCATGGCGTGCCTGCCGTGCAATATGGTTCACGCACCCCCTGTTCGATTGGATATCCTCAACCTGGGCATCCCTCCGACAACCGAGATCAACGCTGCTGCTGCTGCTTCAGATCACCACACATATCACGCACATTCAAGTTTCTAACAGTGCCGGCACTTGCGCTGAGAACATGCATGGCCTTCTTTATCCGCTTGCCGTTCGAGACACCAAAATCTATCGAACCGAATCACGCTGCCACAGTACATATCCTATTGGGAGAACAGATCGGCAACCGAGATAGGATAGCAGGAAGAACCGCCTGCATGTGCAAGGAACTTTGCTCCAAGCCTCCAACCACCAGATTTGGCGGATCAATGCCAATTCACCTCGAGCCAAACCATCGCGATACTATCATAGCCGTATCCCCGCGACACGAGCGGTGAGCCGACGACACGGGCCTAGGCCTAGCTTTATCCGGCGGAACCGAACCCGCGCATGTGCCCGTCGTATCATGACAAGCAAGGTGATCACTCGCTTGATCGTCAACCTACACGAGCGAAAGTAAAGTACAGCGAAGCGGATTCCGGGATGATGCGTCGGTTGCATTTGCCTCCAACTAACTAGCGCGTATGCCCCTCGCGCGCGCGCCTCGGCTCGGCTCAATGATTTGTCTCCATCATAACTGATGTGATCAGTTGCAACGGCAACGGCAACAACACACGCGGGAGATTAGATTAGATTCCATTAGATGAGACGAATTGCAACGGCGACGCCTCCAATAGTCCATTAATACTAGCTACTTCAATTATGCGAGGGGAACCGTGCATTAACGAGCGTACATGCATGCATGATGCGTCTCCGGGTAGCTCTCGACGGAAACGTACTGGAAAGGCGGGTGGATTGGACGGAGCAGTGAGGGAGAATGAGCACAGGATTCGTTTCCCAGCTCGAAAGAGGGAGGGAGGGGGGGGGGGGACATGGGCTGGGTCGGCCGGCATGGCTCTTCTGCCCATTGGCATAAACAATATTAATTATTTATGGTTATGTGTTTAAAGAAAAATAGTATTAAATATCTGTATATAAATTATAAGTTTCAATATAAACAAGGATTATATGTGCTTAGAAATTAAAATTTTTAATATAAACAAAGACTACATATGCTTAAATATGATTAACTATCTTATTAGTAATAATATAAACGGTGGTGTTTAATTAAATATCTTGTGCTCCATCTAAACACATATGCTACTGCACTTGAGAAAAATTCAAATTTTTTTCCATAAATACATATTTTAAAAACCTCATTGTACGCGCTTAAAACAGCCAGCGTGTGCCAAGCTATGGCTCCTTGTCGGACCAGATACAGGCTACGCGACGCACGCCACCGCCGCAAATTATTCGCACGATGGCACGAGCTCGTGTAGCCAGTAGGTTACTTCCTTGGTTCCTCCCAGTCCAATTCCTAGCCGCTCGTGAACACAGAAATTCTTTTCTCTTCTCATGTCACGGCTGTACACCGTGCAAGTACGCGTTTGGCATGTGAACCGAGTACGGACTGTTCCGGTTGAGAACACATGGCAGAGTCCAGTGAAAATTCTAATAATACTATTTCGGGTCAGTGCCAGGCTTTTTTATTCGTACTGTGAGTATGCCATCCATCCACCCATGCAGGTTTGTATCTCCACACCCTGTACGCAGGCCCGGCTCTGGGCCAGGGAGGGGGTGCGACCGCTAGGACCCAAGCCGGGGCAACCCAAATGGTATATGCAGTAGGTCACCGTACGTCTACGTACGTGATACGCGGTCTGCTGCTCTTTACTTGACGCTCGGACGCCCTGCTGCGCCATGCCATCGAATCACCGATCGCCTCGCGTAGAGCTCAGCCTGCAAGCCCTACAACTAAAAGAAGGTCCAACAAACACACCATTCAGTTATGAGCAATTTTTTCCCGAGAATTCTGTTTAGCATTTCATATTTTGGGTTCACGTTAGCTTTTGATACTGAGTCTGCACTATCTAGCAGAGAGATTGATAATTCAGCGATCAATGTGCAGTGTGTTGTGCGAGTGAAGGGGGAGAAAGCAAACGCTGTGCCGGTGAGGAAGGGATGCAGGAGCCAGGATGCAGTATGTGAATGAGCAGTAGAAGTGGAAGTCAAAGCCCAAAGGGATATGTAGAGCTGTAGACGAGGACTTGTATAAGATATCCCGCAGCTTCTCTGCAAGGTGAAGAAGGCAAGTACCCTATAATTGTAGTTTATTCCAATATTAGTGCTTCTTTTATAGACCCGCATATAGCTAAGTGCATTTGTTTTATCTAGTTTGTCATGTGATTGACATAAACCTTTTTCTATGCCAAGCTGAACCTTTGCAGGTAGCTTTTCTTTGGATAATAGGAGCTCTACTTATCAAAGATGCGACCTTTGCGCAAAACCTTAAGTACTGCATTTTTATCATTCATGCTTGGAGCTTTATTTCCTAAAGTCAGTGTGTAAATTTCACGAAGATCCTAGCTGAAACTTGAAGTATGGGGATCTCATGCTGCTGTGATCTTTTGTTTGTGTTGCAGAAGAAATTGCTGGGAGGGTGCCTAGGCCTGAACTGCATCGTCCTAAAGAAGCAGAGCTTAACAAGTTTCTGGGGAGTTTGGTGCTTTAGAGAAGCAATGCTTAACAAGTTTCGCCTGCATCTTTTGCTTGTTTGTGTTAGAATGTTGTCTAAGAAGCATTTGTCAATGCTGAGAAAAGTAAAAAAGAAGAAGAGAAGATCAATTTATTAAATCGCAAAAGGGTGCTATACATAAGTTCTTTTTAGTTTCAAGTAATATTGTTTTCAGTGATAATCCTGAAGAGGTAGATGATTGTAGTACAAAAGATCAAGGGTAGGAATCTAATTATAATTTAAATGCAGAAGTTGATGTCAATGAGGATGCTACATGGGAACAAAATTTAAATGCAGAAGTTGATGTCAATGAGGACGCTACAGGGGAACAAAATTTATAGCTTTCATCTGATACTGAAAATCCAAATGCTGATGAATAAAAAGATCCTCTTTTAGCTATCTATGTTCCTAGAATATGGGATAATCTTGACAATAGTGGAAGGGATATCTTAATTGAAAAAGGGCATGTGAGAGAATTGAATCTGCAGTTCCCCTCAGATAGCAGTGGTAGACATTTTTCATATGCTTACTACTCTAGGAAAGTTAAGTAATTGCGATGTTGTTGATAGAAAGTGGTTGGTTTACTCGAAGCATGTGGACAAAGTTTATTGTTTTTGCTGCTGATTGTTCAAATCAAGTCAGACCAAAACTTTATTAGCATATGATGGATTGAGAGATTGAAAGTATCTCAGTGGGAGACTCAAACAACATGAGAACAATGTTGAGCATATAACAAACATGAATACTTGGAATGAACTTAGATTGAGGTTAATTAAAAATTAGACAATTGATGATGATTTGCAGCGGAAAATTGAAAAGGAAAAAGAGTGTTGGAGACAGGTTTTGATAAAAATAGTTTATGCTGTGAAGTTTCTTGCTAAACATAAT
This sequence comes from Phragmites australis, assembly GCF_958298935.1. Taxonomy (NCBI): domain Eukaryota; kingdom Viridiplantae; phylum Streptophyta; class Magnoliopsida; order Poales; family Poaceae; genus Phragmites; species Phragmites australis. The sequence goes on along the minus strand of NC_084921.1, from coordinate 46,080,956 downwards.
TTGGCCTTTCAAAGATCAAATGAGAAACTATATCAGGATAACAATGGTAATTTTCTAGTCACAATTGAAATAATTTGTGAATTTGATTCTGTGATACAAGAACAAATTAGGCGTATTCAAAATAATAAAATTCATCATTATTATCTTGGCCATAATATTCAAAATGAGTTAATTTCTCTTCTTGCTCATACTGTGAAAAGTTTTATCTTAAGAATCATCAAGTATGCCAAATATTTCTCTATTATCTTGGATTATACCCCAGATGTGAGACATGAAGAACAAATGACTCTAATTGTGTGTTGTGTCAATATGTCAAGTAACATTCCGAGAATGGAGGAGTTCTTTCTAGAGTTCTTAAAGGTGGATGACACATCAGGATTGAGACTTTTTAACGAATTGATGAATGCATTGGACTCTCCTTGACTTAAATGTCGCTGATGTGAGAGGTCAAGGTTATGCCAATGGTTCTAATATGAAGGGAAAACATCAAAGTGTTCAGAAGCGTTTGCTTGAAATTAATCCAAGAGCATTATATACGCTCTATGCATGTCATAGTATAAATCTCACTCTTTGTGATATGGCAAAATCTTGCAGCAAAACTATTTCATTCTTCGGTGTTATACAACAGATATATGCACTGTTTCCATATTCTACTAAAAGGTGGAAGATTTTGCTTGACAATGTTCCAAAACTAACTGTCAAATCTTTGTCTAATACTCGTTGGGAGAGTCGAATAAAAAGTGTCCAAGCTATCAGGTACTAAACTCCCTAAATTAGGCCAGTTTTGTTGGAACTGAAGAGATCTTCTACTAGTGACCCAAAAGCAATGAGTGATGCTCAATCTTTGGTAACTGCACTTGAGAATTTTGAATTTTTAGTTAGTATGGTTATTTGGCATGACATTTTATTTTCTATAAATATGGTGAGCAAGAAGTTGTAGTCTAAGACTGTGTGCATGGATGCTACTCTCAAATAATTGAAGGGGTCACCTCATTTTTTAAGAGGTACAGAAATAAATACTTCACTTCTAGTATTGATATTGCAAAAGTCATTGCATCTGAATTGGATATAGAGCCAAAATTTCCTACAAAATGTCAAGGTAAAAGAAAAAAGCATTTTGATGAAGAAAATGATAAAAACGAAGAAACACAGTCAACTATGGAATCCTTCAGAGTTAACTACTTTCTAGTCATGATTAATATTACAATTGCTTCATTGACTGTTCGATTTGTGCAGTTGAAGGCATTTGAAAATGTGTTTGATTTCTTATTCAACTCAAAAAATCTGAAGTCCTTGGATGATACTGATCTACGGAAATGTTGCACTACTTTTGTAGAAGCTTTTTTCATTATAACTCATCTGATATTGAGTTAAATGATTTTTTGAATTAAAAGTGCTTCAAGCAACTTTGCCAAATGGTTTGATGTCAGCACCTGTGATTCTTCAATTCTTTACAGCTGCAGATTACTATCCAAATGTCTCTGCTACCTATCGGATTCTCTTAACTGTACCTGTGACTATAGCCTTAGCTGAAAGAAGTTTCTTAAAATTAAAATTACTGAAAAACTATTTAAGATCAACTATATCACAGGAAAGATTGAATGGCTTGGCTATGTGCTGCATTGAGAAGAATGTTTTGGACAACATTGATCTCGATATTGTACTTAATAATTTTGCATCAAGAAATGCCAAAAAAGTTGTTTTTTTTATGAGAGACATTAGGTGTTCATCGTCTCCTCTTTTGTGAAGCATTGTCAATGGAGTAGTTGGAGTTTGGTTTTATTTGAGGTAATCATACTAGTTTCATTTTGCTGTTCTTTTAGTTTTTCTATTATAGTATCGATATTATTTATCGAGAATTAAGAACATATTGCAAGTTAACTTTTACTTAGTTACTAGTTGATTTATCATATTAGTAATATTCATTTGTGTCACCTTAAAGAATAAATAGTTTATAGACTTATATAAGTGAAAAGAATATTTAGCTTTAAAAGACCTATAGTGCCGAGTTAGTTCTAGAACCTTGAAACTATAGAACCGGCTTTGCATCTGTTTGGTCGGTCAGGAAGGAACCATTTCTTCAGAGTAGAGTAGTTGGACATGCATGTACATCCACATCCTGAGGTAAGTTTGTTGTGAGCACTAACCATCGTCATTTCGCTCACGCCCGGCTAGTTCCGTTACCTGCATTTCGACTGTCAGAGCGCATGGGCGCTCCGTGGTTTGCCAGGTTAGGTTCTCAGAGTTTCATCACTGTTCCTTGCGATAACTCTCTTTCACCAAAGTCGCTGTCCTTTGGCAAGTCATCATTCGGGCTCTCTCGTTGCGCTGTGCACTTTCGAGGGACCAGCGTTTCTTTTCTTTTCTTTTTTTTAGATCAAGGCCTCTTTCACTCAACGTTTGTTGAACGTCTCAACGGGATATGCGAGACGAGGACTCAAACTCCGTCGGCTCACTCTCACCTTGAAGATTTTGCCATCAGACTCCTGCCCGTCCGCAGGGACCAGCGTTTTACTCGCTGTCTGTCCGTTTGCTTGTGTTGTATTTACATTAACGTTCCCAGCCAAGCCAAGGCTTGCCAGCCCAGCTGACCGTACCGACCCTCACCCGTTGGATCCAACAGGAAAGCAAAAGATCAACGGCCTCACAGTACAGTCGCGGCAGAAGCTCGGCTCCAAAGCTCCAATGCATGCATACGCAGCCTCCTCACTTGTGACCTGTCCCTACCTACCTGCCCCACCACCTTCGTCTACCTTTCCCGGCCTCCTCGCTTATATATACCACCTGGCTCCCCACAATTCATCCCACCTCATTCATTTCACAGACACAGCTCACAATACACCTGCAAAACCCACATCACCAATTGAGAACCAACCAACCCGGCAAGAAAAGAATCTCCGGTTCAAGCCAAAATGTGCAACTCCAACGTCAAGTCCGCGGGCGACGCCCAGATCGACGGCCGGCCGGTGCTGCAGCCAGCAGGCAACCGCGTGGCGGCGCCGGACGGTGCCCGCCCGCTCAAGAAGGCCCTGCAGAAGTCGCTCTCCATGCCGGCTTCGCTCGACAATGCTGCTGCAACCACCTGCCCGGCCGCACGCCCCGCGCCCGATAACACCCGCGCGGCGGCGGCTCCTCCTCTTCTGCCACCTACGCCGGCTTCGGTCACTGCAAGGGCAACGAAGGCGGCTGGGGCCAAGGCTGCGGCCGTGTACGCGGAGAAGAGCAGGACGAAGGCCAGGAAGGCTGGCGCCGTGCTGCCAGTGGTGACGTTCGCGGCGCTGGAGGCGTTCGAGCCCGCCGGGAGCATCGCGGCGGCGCAGCGCGAGCACGCCGCGCTGGCGCAGGCGCAGCGCAAGCAGAGGATCGCGCACTACGGCCGCACCGCGTCCTTCTCCCGGGTCGAGGGGAGGGTCGGCGCCACCTTCACGGCGGCTGCCGAGCACGTCGCCGCCTCCC